>NW_005362116.1:46462-61948 GCF_000412655.1 Myotis brandtii | reverse complement strand
TCAGGGTGAGGGGCGGGGGGGTGGGGGGCAGCACCACAGTCACTGGAAAAATCAACAGTGGGTAATAATAGCAGTCTTGCTTAACACAGCTCCTGCTGCCAGCGGACACACAGAGCCAGCGTCTGAGCTCTAGCAACAGGCACTCACTAACTTGATGCGTTTTAATTATGTCTTAGAATCTCTTGAAAGAAAAGACACTCTGGTATCTCCAAATTAGGAATTCTCTGGTTTTGTTTTAAACACCCACATTTGTCGGTCCGGGCAGAGGTGATTCTTGGTGCTTTGGGGGTTCATTGAGTAGCTTTAGAGTCGGGGTTCTGGCATGGGGCAGGGCTGTGGGGAGTGGGGGGGAGGCGTCGCCAGCCTGGATCCCACTCTGAGCTGCGTGACCGAGCGCCCACTCTCCCGGCAGGAGACCCTCTGCAGTGCGGAGCCTGGGTCGGCCAGTGTGCGCTGTACATCGTGATCATGATGTTTGAAAAAGCTGTCGTCTTCATCATCCTCCTGATACTTCAGTGGAAAAAGGTTTGCCTCTTGCCTCTTCATTAGCTCTCTGAGACACTAAGACAGTACTCCTTCCCCTTGCCACACCAGCCCGCTTGGAAAACCAAATTTGTGGTTGGTTTATTTGTTTTTAGCTCCATAAGGAGACCCTTGATTTGGTCTGATATGGCAGCTGCTGGCTACCTAACAAGAGCAGTAACGAGTCAGTTTTTTTACTTCGCACCATCCACTTCAATGACACAGACATCTGCTCCAGATTAAGCCAATGGGACACGTATATAAATCCCGTGAAAATACAGTCCTGTCCGATATTAGTCTTCAGGCCTTGCAACACCGAGTGTCAGGCAGGTGTTCATTACATCTGCAGATGCCTTCTTCACACATCTCTCCTGGCCAAGGTTAACTGAGCCCTTGGGTGCCAGAGGCAGCAGCTGGTCACACATTGTTCCCAGGTTATCTCCTCCCTGCCCTCTGCCCTCTGCCCTCTGGCCCCGGCCCAGTGTAGATAAACCTTCACTGCCTCCTTCCTCCACATGCCCACAGGCCTTTGCAAACAGATGGCTCTGCCATCCTTTGGCTTTATTTGTGGCTGAGTTTTATTTTTTAAGAAAACAAATCAAGGCGTTATAGAGCCATAGTCCAGGAGGTGGTGGGGGTGCAGGATTTTGGTGAGAAAGTGGTCTGGCACCTCAGTGGTGGTGTCTGACGTGACCTCACTGCCCACGTCCTCACCACAGGGAGCACTGACTGCTCCGGTGGTCTCCAGGAGGGTCCCTCGTCAGCTTTCAAACCTGGGGACTGTGCAGCCCTGGGTGTGAGGTGCTGGGGTGAATATCTGACCTAAGGGCCCCTCCTTCCTAGCACTTTCTCTGTGGCCTCCCCCCACCTCACAGAGTCTGCTTCTCTTTCCAGGTGGCCCTGTTGAATCCCATTGAAAACCCAGACCTGAAGCTGGCCATCGTCATGCTGATCGTCCCCTTCTTTGTCAATGTCAGTGCCATGTTGCATTTTTTTTACCCCAGTTAGCGCCCTGCCTTCCGACCGCTCTCGGGTCCCTCTGAGTGAGCATTTGTCAGCTCCCCAGCCCCACCTGACCTGGAAATGGCACGGTGGGATGGCTGCCTCGCCAGGCAGATCCCTGCCCCAGGGCCTCTGTGCAAGGAAGAGAGTCCTAGGGACTTCGTCCTGCCCTCCCTGCCCGGTGGCCTCCAGCCGAGGTTCCCACCTGTGTGACAGCGACTTCTCGGTGAGAATCATGTCAGCTATTCTCACCACAGAGTTTCAAGAGAAACTCACAGGCACACCGGCTAGCAGTTAGGAGATACGAGAAGAAACCGTAAAGGAACCTGGGTTTGACAGATGTGACCGAGTGCTGGCCGACCGGCCCAGGGAGGAGCCGGGGGACTTGGTCCCAGGCCCCACTCCGCCAGTGGCTGGGGCCAGGCCCCAGGCAGGCTGTCTCATCAGTTACCACCACAGTAACCCTGGGGATAAAGAGGGCAGGGTTTTCTCTGATAAGAAAGCCAAGGAGATAGAGATGAGGACTCTCTCTTTAAGCTTCTGAGCGATAGGGGGCATGGATAAGGTTTTTCTCTGCCTGGTCAGTGCTGTCATCGGGAGTGGGGTGGGAAGGATGGGGTGTGGGGGCTGCCCTGCTTTGCTTTCACACATGGCTTATCCCCGAGTAATCTACCTTTCCTCCCTACAGGCTTTGATGTTCTGGGTAGTGGACAATTTCCTCATGAGAAAGGGGAGGACGAAAGCTAAACTGGAGGAAAGGGGAGCCAACCAGGACTCGAGGAATGGGAGCAAGGTCCGCTACCGAAGGGCCGCATCCCACGAGGAGTCGGAGTCGGAGGTAGGGCCGAGCCTCGTGCTGCTGACCTGAGGGGTCTCACGTCAGCCGGGGGAGGGAGACGGTTCCCCTTCCGCCTGGACCCCTTCCTGCTGCCCCGTGAGTCTTCCCAGGGCAGGAAGGTGGAGGCCCTACTCAGGGTGGCTTCCCCCCGGGCTCCCCACGCCAGTGGAGAAAGACAGGAAAGGGAGGAACTGCCTTGTGCCAGGGACGCTGTCAAGGCCTCTCACGGGCCTGACTGTGGCCTTGAAGCATCGAGGGGTTTCACTCCCTGAACCACTAACAAGCAAGTGAAGTGTTGGCTGAGCCAGCTGGAAACTTCTGAAATGTAGGGGTCCTCATCTCTTATTTTCAAGTTTCCTAACTTGAAGATTTGGGCCTGAGGGAGACTCCTGGTCATCAATAGGAGCGCGAGGCCAGGCTGTGTGTCCCGGGCAGCTGGCGGCACCCACGTGCCACTTCGGTGCTGCCGCGGGGCAGGCTGCCCCGTGAGGGCCCTTGTTCAGCTCCCCCGGTGCTGCCCAGGGCGCTGCGAGGGGCTTCAGAAATGGCCGAGAGCGTGTCTCCCCCAAGAGGCCGCCATAGGCGGGGAGGAGAAGGCGGTGCCTGGACAGCTCAGCATGACTACAAGGTCTGCTGGTGAGGCGTTGGCAGAACCCTGGGAGGACCCTGGGGCAGTCCGTGTCACTCCTGGGCTTCCTGAGGGAGATCTGAAAGCGGAATAGATGGCAGAACGGGGAACCCTGGCATCTGGCTTGGGCCGGTCGTGTTGTAGGCGCTCCGTGAACTTGAGATGAGGCTCAGCGTTGCAGGCAGCCTCTGTGCAGGGAGGAGCAGACGTGGTCACGTAGCGGGTCATGTGGGTGACGGCCAGAGCAGCAGGGACTCGGAGGGTCGGCCAGGATGACAGAGGAGGCGGAGGTCTGAGCCCGATGGGCGAGGGCTTGGCGATCCAGGCTGAGGCGCTAGGCGTGCTCGTGTCCACTCAGCCATGGTTTCAGCAGCCCGTGGAGGGGTGTGGGGTGGGCCAGCTTGTCCCCCTCCGTAAAGTAGCCTCCCGTCACGCTCTTCTAAAGAAATACAAGACTGAGGCCTCCTGGAGGGGCTGGCACCCCGTGCCGGGGTCCAGGGAGGGCAGAGGAAGAGGCACCGCTGGCGGTGACGCAGGGCCGTGCCTCTCCGCTGCCCCAGATCCTGATCTCGGCCGATGACGAGATGGAGGAGTCCGACGTGGAGGAGGACCTCTGCAGACTGACGCCCCTGAGGCCTGCGAAGAAAAAGAAGCACCGCTTCGGGCTGCCTGTATGACGCATCCTGTGCGGGTCAGGTCTGGGGGCCCGGCTGCTCTGCAGCCTCCTTCCTCCCCTCCTCTCTCCCTCCTCTTCTACCTCCGTCCTCACGCTCTGCCCACTCCCAGCGACCGGACCGTGACTGGAGAGAGGGAGGAAGAGCCAGCGCCGAGCGGGTCGCGGCTGTTGGAGGTCCCCACTCAGTTGCACTACAAACACTGACCAAATATGCAAGCCAGGCGTTTTCTTCCTTTGTTGTCGTCCGATGTTGTTGTGAGGGACCCCGGAGCCCTGTCGGGTGTCTGGCGGGGTGGCCATGAGGAAAAAGCTCACGCGCACACAGACTGGGTAGAGCCTCTCCCCAGGGCCGGGGAGTGAAGACATAACAGGTTTGGGGCTAAAAGTCACTCATTGACGGAGTTGGAACCGCAGTGCTTTCTTACTCAAAATGGCTTTTATAACTCTTGATTTCTAAAGCCGGTTTTACGAGATGTCACAGTGTTCATGTTTTTTGAGTATGTGTTTATTTCCTATGGGACTAATGGGCAAAACATAGATTTTTAAGTCTTCCGTATGCTGTTGACTTTTATATTTTTAAGTTATATTTTCATACTATTGTATTTAAAAAGTCTTTTTAACCCCCAAAGAAATGGGTTCGTTTGCCTTTCATGGGATGGTGGGAGGAAGAAGCCGAGGGTTTTTTATTTGCAATATTGTTAGGTAATCTGTGATAAGATAGGGTAGCGAACACAGTAGGAACGGAGATGGGTCCTTATCGGAGGTCAGCAAACTCAGTGGGTCTGTAAAGGTCGGGCCCGAGCAGGAGGCAGCTGGCCCAGACGTGGGTCCAGTGCCCCTGTGCATGCCAGGCCCTGCGGCTCCTTGGCCTTCCTGCTGGCAGGGCAGAGGTCTTAGTTAAATTGGACCAAGAAAAGGGGCTAAGAGGTCTTAGTGTCCAGAGAAATTGAGGCTGCAAGGCCAGTGCTGTTTGTTCCTCGCCTCTCCTCAGCACCTCCAAGTCTGCGGTTTAGAATGTCGCCTCGGCCTCCATGCCTCCCCTGGCGCAGCCTTCAGAACCAGCCTTTGGACCCGGCTCCAGGTCAGGCTGCCCCGACCTGTTATCGCGTCCATTTATTTTGCACAAGAGTCTGGAGAACACCTGCCTGACCAGATGGTCCTGTTTTTCACATACTCCAGGCAGGGGGGTGGCTGCATCCACAGCCAGGACAAGGTGCTTCTAACTGTGTTCCCCCCCCATCCCCCAGGGAGTGGCCCCCACTCAGCCTGGGCAGGGGCCCCGGTGGCTTTGGGAGTCTGCTGACTGGCAGTGGATTGGGCTGACGGGGCACTTGCCCTGCTGTGGATGCAGCGAGGTGGAGCTGCCCAGTGTTATATCAAGCCCGAGGCAGCCATGGAAGTTTAGGAACAGAATACCCGCTGCTGAGGTGTGAGCTGAAAGTGAGGCAGGTGCAGGGAGGCCACACCGCCAAGAACCTTCTCTCTAGAGCAGGGGTGGGCAAACTTTTTGACTCGAGGGCCACAATGGGTTCTTAAACTGGACGGGAGGGCCGGAACAAAAGCATGGATGGAGTGTTTGTGTGAACTAATATAAATTCAAAGTAAACATCATTACATAAAAGGGTACGGTCTTTTTTTTTTTAGTTTTATTCATTTCAAACGGGCCGTAGTTTGCCCACAGCTGGTCTAGACCTACACAAAAACGTCTTCACTTAGGAAGATTGGATCTGAATTGTCACATGTGGGGAAGCTGTTAAGCCAGGCATCCCGGGCTTGTCCTCTGCCTCACACCCATCTTCCCTAGGAGTCCCCAGGCCAGAGGGCTGAGGGGGCCCGACCTGTGACTGCAGCAGGAGAGAAGAGGCGAGGCAAGGCGAGGCGGGGCGGGGCCTCGTGTGAGATTGAAGAGGGTCTCCTTTCTCACATCGCTTCTGCTCTCCTGTTGCTCCTGTCGCCCCTCCCATCCCCTGGCTGTGTTGGTGGGTTTCTCCTCACTAGAACTGGCATTTGGGAGGACCGGGACTGGTGTTCCTAGACAGTAGTCCCTCGTGGCATCACTGCCTCTCCTTACTTTTTGCTCCTATTTCATTTTTAAAAAAAATATATTTTATTGATTTTTTACAGAGGAAGGGAGAGGGATAGAGAGTTAGAAACATCGATGAGAGAGAAACATCGATTTAGCTGCCTCTTGCGCGCCCCCTACTGGGGATGTGCCCGCAACCCAGGTACATGCCCTTGACCGGAATTGAACCTGGGACCTTTTAGTCTGCAGGCAGACGCTCTATCCGCTGATCCAAACCAGTTAGAGCTCATTTTGATTTGAGCAACCTGTGTCCACAGCTGTTTCTTGTACCTTCTGAGCTCAGAATCAGAGTTTCATTTTCAGTCTCGAGTTCCTAATGTGTCCAAACTGGAGACGGGGTAGAACAGCCGTGGGCAAACTACGGCCCGCGGGCCGGATCCGGCCCGTTTGAAATGAATAAAACTAAAAAAAAAAAAAAGACCGTACCCTTTTATGTAATGATGTTTACTTTGAATTTATATTAGTTCACACAAACACTCCATCCATGCTTTTGTTCCGGCCCTCCCGTCCAGTTTAAGAACTCATTGTGGCCCTCGAGTCAAAAAGTTTGCCCACCCCTGGGGTAGAAGGACCATAGTCCGTGAAAGATGGAAACTGGGTCATATAGACTCAGGTTATCTGCCCATCTCAAGGCTCGTCCCAGCGCCTACTGGGTAGTGGGTTTGGAGGGGGAAAGAGGCTGTGAGTGCGTGGTGGTTTCTCCCTGTATCCTGATCTTCAGTAAGGGCTTTGGTCTCGGAGCTGCAGCTGCGTAGCTGGCTAACTAGGGGATGGTGTCTGACCACGGAGGGCCTTGCGCTGTGTGGGCCTGGACAGCATGGCCTCATGCACACATGCACACATATGCACACACATGCACACACACACACACATGCACATGCACACATCATTTCTATGGGAGTGCGTCCTGCGTCACAGGGGCTTTCTGTGGAGCTGCCCGGGGAGAGCGGACGCAGAGGGTCTGTCAGGACTTCCTCCCGAGCTGTCCTCCCTCCCTGGGCAAATGTCCTCACCACCTGCTCCAAGGTGCCTTATGAGGTGCAGCTCTCCAGCCACATGACAAGCATCACTGTGCTTGAGAAACAACAGGACACCGACTGGGCATTGTCCACCGTCCGTCTCATTTGTCAGAATCTGGACCTTGGCCAAGACAACCATGATGGGAACTTGTAAGTCAGGGTCTTGGACAAGTTCCTTGTAACAAATGGAAATCACCTGATGAGGTGGAACTGCCGCATCCGAATGGAAGAGACCCTTCCATTTGTGGCCCTTCTTTCCTTTTGCTGTCTGTGCTACGGGAATGTAAGGAGGGGTGCTGGTGAGGCCCAGGTAGCCGTGGCTGCAGCCTGCAGACCTGCAAGGCGAAGGTCTGTGGCCCCTCGGCTCACCCTCGGGCACGCTGGTGGCTGCCCGCCTCAAGGTTTAACTTGCGCCCCTTCCTGGCAACAGGGAGTCCTGGGTTAAGGTTGGCCTCTCACACCTCTACAGGGAAAATATATAACGGCTCCAATCCAAGTTGTGTCTTCCCCTCGGCAGTGTAGGCCGTGGCTGCTGCCCAGAGTCCCCTCTGAAGGGGCCCCAGGGCTGCGGCCCACTCTGCCCTCCACACTGCAGTTCACTGGCCTTTTTGCATCCGGACCAGCATAGGTGGCACTGGGGATGCCCTACCAGCCAGGGCAGCCACTTTGTAGGGTGTCAGGCAGCTTTTAGGAACTTCACACACTTGCAACTAGGAGGGGAGAGCGCTCTGTTTACCCTGTGGGATGTTGGTGGCCTGAAGGGCTTTGTTCTCGGCGAGGGAACCTCTGGTCCAACTGTCGTCGGCACCTTGAGCTCCTGGGTGGTGGATCGGTTTAACTTGGTTTCTCTTTTCATGAAGTTTATTAGAAGCCGGACCTATGTGAGCAAACCATGGCCTACTTCCACTGTCTGCCTAAGGGGTGTTTAATCGGTGGTGTTACGATTCACAAAAACACATTTTTGAAATAAAAGGGAAGACAATGTACTTATATTATAAAATGGTTTACAATAAAATTTGATGTCTTGTTACATTTTTTTTAAAGAAGCCATCACTTTTGTGGCTGTTGGTGTGTGTTCTCTTAAGTTGAAACAGCTTAGTGGGGTCAAGAAAATTTCCCCAGTGGGTTGGAAGGTTCTCCCCAAGAAACAGTGCAAGCGGACCTTACATCACCTCGTAGCAGATGTGGGAACCAAAATCTGCTGAGAAGAAAACCCCAACATACTCTTACCATTTCCACTTCCCTGCTAATGTGAGTAAAAGCTTCCCTGGGGAGCAAGTGGTGCTGGGAGATGGAGTGTGAGGAGTGAGCATCCCACAGCCTTGTCCCTGAGGCCACGGGCCTACAAGGCAGGTGCCTCCCTGGGCAGAGCCAGCTGGGGGGCAGAACCAGCTGGGGGGCAGAGCCAGCTAGGGGGCAGAGCCAGCTGGGGGGACAGTGATGAAGCACTCATTGGGGAGCTGGGCCCTCATAGACCGGGTCTGCCCTCGGTGTCTCTTGGCCCTGTTCGGAGCCATGGGTCTCTGCCCATAGCTGTCCGAAGGCATTCCTCATGTCAGCACTCGTCTCAGATGGAGCCTAGCAGTCTTCGCATTGGACTCCGGGGTCAGGACCAGGCAGGAGGGGATTTGGGTGGGGTTTGAGGAGTGACCAAATGTCAGCCTGGTTGGGTCCCGTCTGCTTGGAGCCTTTGAGTATAAAAATAACCTCACACTACTGCCCACACCCACCCCAGGCCTAGAGTCCTGCGGGGGTCTTCCCTTCGAGGACAGGTATTGGGAGCTAGCAGCAGAGAACTAAGTGGCCCTTGTGGGAGCTCTTGGCCTGCCCCTCCCTCCACAGGCCAGTGCCTGCAGTGGGCTTCACTGTCTTTCAGCCTCTTCAGCAGCCTAGTGTCCCAGGTCAGGGGCCTTTCGGTGACCTTGTCTCGGAGGCTCAGTGCTGTTCCTGCCATCAGCTCACCCTCAGCCACAAAGTACGGTTTCCTCCTGGTCCTTTATGCTCTTCATCCCTTTGCTGAACGTGCTCGGGGAGCCAGACAAAGGACGGGGCATCAGCAGGGCCACAGATGGAGAGTTCCCCAGGCTTCCTGTGGCCGCAGTCTCCACCCGTGACCCAGGGGTGCCCTGTGCTCCACCGTGAGCCCAGGGAACTCGCAGTGAGCAGAGCTCGCGAGAGGCAGTCAGGGAGGCCCACCCTGCTGCTGTGCAGGGCGGGTGTCTTTCCTCTGGAATCGGAAGGGGTAGAATAGAAAGAAAAACAAGACCAAAGCGGTCAGCCTGGGATGGACTGTCACAGATGGACAGCCCCTCCTGCCACACACATTCCAGCACCCACATTCATAAACACGAGTCGCTGCCAGTCCCAGCACCTCCCGCTTGGAAGTAGAGCAGCTGTCTCTGAGGGTGCAGGCTCCCCAGCTGTCTGTCACCAGGGCCGCAGCCCCCTGGGCAGAAGTGCTCAGCGATCCCCTATCATCTCCGAGAATAAACTCTGAAGCCAGTGGCTGTGTGGACCTGAATCATCGGGGTCGGGGAGTCGGTCAGAGCAGGGGGGGAGTGACTTCCCAGGACGGGCAAGTGGACTATATAAGCTCCGGAGGGCTGGGCACCCAGATCTCTCCCACCAGCTACTGCTGCCAGAGAGGAGCCTTCGGAGCAGCTCTCACTCAGCACCCACCATGTCCCAGGTAGGAGGGCCCAGCACGGTGTGTAGGTGCGGTGGGGGTTGGGGGTGGGGGGTGGACAGCTGGACACCATCATCTCTGGCAGCTGTGTCTTGAGCTGAGCTCCAGGCATAAACACAGGAGCTCTGCAGCCCCTGGGAGGTGGGGAGTCCCCGCCCACCTTATCTGAGGGACCCTGTTCAGCTGGGGTTTATGGCATTCCGTGGCTTGTTAGGAGGGGTAGGGAAAATGGGTGGTACTTCTAGATCTTGTGTGTGAGGAAGCTGCTCGCGGAACTGGCAGTTTGTGCACGTTTATAGCTGTGTGTGTGTGTGTGTACATGTGAGGCTGGATCTGTGGGTGTACATTCTGCCCGGGTGTCTCCAGCAGGATGTGTGTCTGTAGGGTATACTGTGTTGCCCAGGAGCCCAGCCCAGGCTCAGGGACCAGGGAGTCTGCACCTGCCCCTAGGGCTTAGGAAGGAGGAAGGCCTCAGACTCCCAGGCACCTGGGGTTGAGGGAGGGTAGACACTGAGGCTGGGTGTCCCAGCTCTGGAGGGACAGACCAGTCTGCTCCATGGGTAGATGCTGACGGGAATGTGACTTCATGGGCATCTGATCCCTCTACCCCGTTTCCACTCCAGAGCCCGCAAGGTAAATCCTGGCAGTTTGGGAGGAGAGGGGCAAACCTAAGGGACCCCCTGCCACCACCCGGAGAGCAGGTCTTGGCATTCACCGAAAGCCTGGAATTCAGCCTCAGAGCGAGCGCCTTTCCCCTTTGCCCACTGTGCCCAAGCTCGAGCTTGGCCAGGCACACAGTGTGAGGCCACGGCTCCCAGCCTGTGGAAAAGGACAGACAGACTCAGGGTTGGGGGTCAGGGGGTGAGGCATCGTCTGGAAGGTTTCCTGGATGAATGGGGCCTTGGACTGGCTTGAATTGAGTGAGCAGGGAGAGGTGGGAACGAAGGGGTCTCGGCCTGAAGGCCTGGGTTCTAAGAGGCTCTGGTCTCTCCAAGGCTGGCCCCGAGGGAGCCCCCATCAAGAAGAAGCGCCCCCCTGTGAAGGAGGAGGACCTGAAGGGGGCCCGAGGGAACCTGACCAAGAACCAGGCGATCAAGTCCAAGACCTACCAGGTCATGCAGGAGTGTGGTGAGTGTTCTCAGGGGACTGGGGGCCGAGGGGGTGCAGATGTGTGTCAGTAGGAGGGGGTAGGATGGGGGCTCCTATGGATCTTTTCTAAGAATCCAGAGCTCAGGGGCTCCCCACCAAAGAGGCTTTCCCTCACCAGGAGGCTGGGCTGGGCCTCTGACCTCCCCATCCTGCCCGCAGAGCAAGCCGGCGTTGCCGCACCATCTGTGTTCAGCCGCACCCGGACCGGCACTGAGACCGTCTTTGATAAGCCGAAAGCTGGGCCTGCCAAGAGTGTCTTTGGCTGAGAAGTACATGCCACGCCACCCCCTGGGCACTGACAACACCTAGACAAAGGAGTCTCCCAAGAACTCTTTCATGCCACCACTCCCCTGCTCCCCTGTTGCCTCTGGGACTGCCACCCTCCCCCTCACTCTGGCCTCTCAGCCCAGGCCCTCTGCGCCAGGCCCTGGGAAACACCAATAAAGAGGATGCCCAAGCAGCCCCGGCATTTGGAGAGTATCCTTGGGAACTGGCATGGCCCCTGCGTGCGGGTGGGCATGGTCTGTACCCCCCATGTCTTTGGGAGGGTCCTTATGATCCTGAGGTGCTATTGCCACTGCCCCATCCTCGCAAGAGCCTGGGGCGTGGAGACCTGGTGCTGATCTGTGTGACCTCAGACCATCTCCCCTCTTCTGAGGCTCAGTTTCCCCTTGTCTGTGACAAGGGAGGTGAGCTGAGGCCCAGGGCACAAAACAGGCCACGTGTACAGAGTGAAGCAGGTGGGCCTGGGCTGCCCCTCCCCCTGCCTTCCACAGAAGCCAGCGAGAGGCTCCTCAGGACCCCAAGACTCTGCAAGAGCCAGGGACCTTGCAGGCCGCCTCCCCCTGCGCCCTTGTTCCGCCTCCTCACCATCTTGCATCCCTCACAGACAAAGCCACGTCAAGGCTCCTGTGGCCAGTGGCAGTCTGCTTCCTGAGCTGCTCCCCCTCCCAACTCCAGGTGAACCTCCCCTTGTCCCTCCCACAGCTCTGCCTGAGGCCTGGGAAGTCTGGGTTCTGGGCTTGTGTGAGATCCTTTCCTCTTCAGGCCTCAGTGTCCCCTGTGTGCATGGAGCTCTCAGATTCAGGAAGTACAGAGGCCTGTCCAGCTGTGACAGCAAGACCACGGACAGCCCAGGGCTGGGCTGGCAGGGCCTGGGCTCCCATGCTTGGTTGAGGGCTGTGCCCGTAGGGAAGCCCTGCCCTTCCCCTGGGCAGGTGGAGCTGGCTGCTCTGAGCCTTTCCCATGTCCCGGCCTAGCCTGGCCTCCTTATATAGCTGTTTCCAGGCTGGGCCTGTGTTCTCCGCCCTGAGGGAGCAGACCTTCTGTGGGGACAGGGCCTGGGCCAGCTCACTGGGCTCCTTTGGGAGGCTCTTCCCCCAGCGTGTCGATGGCGGTATGTCCCCCTGTGTGATGCCAATCAGAGCCAAAGGGCGAGCGGTGCCGTTATGCACAGAGATGAGGCTTCTGGCTGGAGTCCCCAGAAGGAAGGGGAGCAGCCACAGGCAGCTCCAAAGTCCAGGATGCCCTTCCCCCAGGGCCACCGCAGGGCTGATGGAGAAGACCCCTCCCAGCCCTCTGCAGGCCCATCACTGCCCAGGGTCCCAAGATAACTGCCCCTCTCCCTCCCCAGGCGAGTGTCAGGAGTCCTTCCCCAGCCTGGGATGTGGCACCCGCCACGCTTGTCTGCAGCATCTTTACCCCGTCTGTGGCCACGGGCCCAGGGGCTAGGCTTTCCCCGAACCACCGGGGCACGCACCAGCAGCGTCGGGATCCTGTTATTTATTCATTTTATTGCTGTTTGTTTTAAGAGCTTTTCCACTTTAGCCCTGGCTGGTATGGCTCAGTTGGTTGGAGAGTCGTCAAAGGTGGGGGGTTTGATCCCCGGTGCGGGTGCCTGCAGGATGCAGCCGGTACATGTTTCTCTCTCACATCCATGTCTCTTTCTCTTCCTTTCTCTCTCCCCCTCCCTCTCCCTCCCTCTCTCCCTGCCTCCCTTCCTCTAAAACTAATTTTTTAAAAAATCATTTCAACTTTATTAAAGGAAAATCTAAAGTCATCAGTAATCCTACCCCCTGGGGCCAGCCACCCTCCATGGGTCTGAGCTCGTGACAAGGGCACTGCCTTGGTGTGCTGACAGAGCAGCCATCTGCCCTTTCCCCTTCAATCCATGACTCATGGATCCCTTGTCATGACTGACCTCCATGCAGGTCACCTGTGTGTACAGGCCACCACAGGGAATCGCCCCCTGCAGGAGCTCTGTCCCTTCTTGTTTATTCCACACGTTCAGTAAATTCCCCAGAGGGAGGCCTCTGGGCCACAAGGCGTGGCATCTTTTTGGCTCTCGTTTTGTATTGCCAAAGTGCAGGTCTTGTGTTGGGGGCCTAGCTGGAGTTGCACCCAGAGCCCTGGCTAGGTTAATGGGGCCTGAACAGCAGTCTGGGGCCCCAGGAGAGAGAAGGGTCTCCTGGGCCCAGCCTCTCTCACCCCAGAAATAAGGCAGACCCACCCTGCCTTGACCCCAGCAGATCTTGCCCCACTCAGACACCCCAAGGAGTGCTCAGGGCCTGTAGGGCCCCACTGCCCAGTCACACCAACCTGGCCTGCAGGCTCCTTCTTCCCAGAAGCTGCCCCCGCCCTCCTCTTCCCAGCCACTCCTCTGTCTCCTCCAGGCTGGGCTGATGGAGAGTGGGCTGGTTCGCTGTTGTGTCCCCAAGCCCCAGGGCGCTTGTTGGTGGACCGACTGGTGTAAAGGGTAATGATGACCTGGGAAGGTTCTAATCTAGACCTTTCAGAAGGCATGCCAGTACCTAGCTCCCACCTGAGCCTGCCTTTCCTCAGTATAGCAGGTCCTGGAATAATGTCGTTTTATTCAGCCTCTTTCGGTTATCATGTTGATGAGAAAAAATGTCAATTTCTAGTGGGGGCCACTGTGTGGAGTTTATGTGGCCTCCCCATGTCTTTGTGGGTTTTCTCCATGGTTTCCTCCCACATCCCCAAGATGTGCACGTGAGATGAACCAGTGTGTATCCATCGTTCCAGTCTAGTGTGGGTGTGTGTCAGTGTGACCTTCGATGGAGGGGTGTCCTGTCCAGGTTGGGGTCTCACCTTTTACACCCTGAGCTGCTGGGAGAGGCTTTGGGCATCTGAACCCCTAAACTGGAATAAGCAAGTTGGAAAAGCATGATCTCACTTGGTTTTATGAATCTTTCTTAAATATAAGTGTAGCTCACACTGATTTCAACATTTTGGATTTTTATATAGAAATGTGGTGATGTTTTTGTGACCAGAAATAGGCCTCAGGACGTGAACTCGTTTCTAAGGTGAACATCATTTCACTTAAAGTTGCCGTTTCAAAGAACCTATCCTGATGACACTGAGGACTTATTGTGCACGTGTCTTTCCTCAGCCAAGGTCCACAGGACATTCACTTATCTGAGTCCACTGAAGGTTTGGCTTGTTAATTCCAATTTTTCTGGAACCTGCCCCTGGAGGGGCGGAGCAGCAAGGAGGTTACTAATTCATTCCCCACTTCCTCTCAAGTTCAGAAGCAGCCTGCCAGGCACTGGAGCCCAAATGAAGCCCCCAGGCCCTGCCCGTGCCTGTGGCATCGTGCTGGTCCTGCTCTCGCTGCTGGCTGTCCTCCAGACCACCCGTGCCCAAAAGGTAGCGGGTGCCTCAGGCACCTGTGTGTGCACTGGAGTGTGAGTGGTATGAGCTGGTGAGTGAGAGCCTGTGTGTGTGTGAGCATGCAAGTGAGCAAAGATCGGTGTGTATGCAAAAAAATGGTGTTGACCATCCATCAGGCATGTCTCCAGGGCTTTATGGACACACACACCCCCTCTCCCCAGACCCCAACCCCCTTTGCTAGAAGGGGTGATCCTATTCCATGTTCCAGGTGAGGAATTGAAGCCTAGAAGGTTGCCCCTGGAGGCCGGCAGTGGGGGAGGGTGGGAATGAGGATCATGAGCCCAGCTCTCGCTCTCCCTCGCTGAACATCCTCAACGTAATGACGCTTCCTCTGTCTCCCTTTCTTCATCTGTGAAGCAGGGTAATAATAGACCCTGTTCGGAGGTTTGTTGTGAAGATGGAACTTGTCACACTATGAAGTGGTTAGTACAGTGCCTGGCACAGAGCAGACACTCACGTGTGTAACAAGCCGCTCAGCCAGGCACCCACCTCTGCTAGGTTGCGTGTGCAGGTGAACAGAGCTGGCATGTACACAAGTGTGTCGTATGCAGGCTGGCAGATGTGTAAGGCTTCTCATGTGTGCACATGCGAACCTTAGACCTGGGTGGAAGGTCAGGCGCCTGGGTCAGTGACCTGTGGGGACTGACCGTCTCTGCAGGGCCAGGGCCTGGGCTGCAGGGCAGGGCAACTGGGGGGTGGGGCCCATGGCTGCAGGGAAAGGGGGCAAAGGAGAAGGCTCCCAGCTCTTAGGGACTGGACCCTGGTCATCTCCAGATTCTCCCAGCTCCTGGAGGCCCCTATGGGGACTGGCAGGAGCGGTTCCTCCATTTCTGGTCACCAGAAATCAAAGGACTTGTTTGCTGCCCTGACACTGTTCAGAGCTAAGACCTTGAGCTTCCGGATCCCAACCGGGGCCAGGAAAAGTGAGAGTCCCCTCCCAGACACACTGGGGCTCAGGTTCCACCTTCTATCCTCTGTGTTTGGCAGACTGGTCCCTGCCCCCTGGCACTGTAGGGTGGGGAATGGAGCACAGAGCTGCCTCTTATTTGAGAGAAAGATCCACAGGTGAAATGCCTCACGGGGTTTTGCCTGAGGCATCCATCGCTCAGTGTGGGTAGGGCCAGGGCTTGGTTTGGGACCTAGGTCAAGGCCTGCTCTTGAAGAGCATGGCTCCAAGCAGGGCTGGCGTTGAA
>NW_005362116.1:43082-45377 GCF_000412655.1 Myotis brandtii | reverse complement strand
TGGGAAGAGGGTTCAAAGCCTTTTAGCCCTGTGTCTCCCACTGGCCTGGGAGCCTGGCATCTCCCTCCTCCTCAGTCTGCCCCACACAGCTGGGCACTTGGATGGGTGCAAGCGCAGCTCAGAAAGCGTGTGCTGCTGGTCGACAGGTTCCTCTGGGACAGTCTATGAGATGGAGGGGGCAATTGGAATGTGGGGCCAGAGTGGAAGGGAGAAGAGAGGCCAGGACTTAGCTCAGCCCTGTCTCCTCTGCAACCTTCCTCTCCTGTCCGTTCAGTAAAACGAATGTTCACTTCCATTGTGCATGCCTCGGGGTAGATGGAGGCCTGGCACACCTTGCAGAGGCTGCCCGCCCTTACCCCGGGGCCTGCACAGTCTTGTACACAGTAGGTGCATAATAAACGGGTGAGGTCCGGTCCAGGTAGGAGTCACTCTCTCAGGAGGCACAGTAAGTCCCTGAGAGGCTCCCTGGAGGAGGTGGGATTGGAGAGAGCCTCCCCACCACCAGACTCTTGACAGCACCCACCCTCCTGCCCCAGGATCATCGACGGTGTGACGTACCCAGGGAACATCAAGCAGAAGGATGCAGCCCAGAAGCAGTACAGTGCGGCCGTGGCCAGAGGGGAGAGCGCTGGCCTCGTCAAGTGAGCCCAAGGGGGTGTGGGAGACCCCAGTGGGGGTTGGGCAGAAGTCGCCCCTGCCTGTAGTTCTGCTCCTGCCTCCAGTGTCCATACCCTACCTGGCCTGGAGGGGCAGGCCTGATGCCCTCCTCCCCCAGGGCCACTGGGAGAAAGATGGAGCAGTTCCAGGTGTCGGTCAGTGTGGCCCCCGCTGCCAAGGTCACCTTCGAGCTGGTGTACGAGGAGTTGCTCAAGCGGCGCCTGGGAGTGTATGAGCTGCTGCTGAAAGTGCAGCCCCAGCAGCTGGTCAAGCACCTGCAGGTACCTGGAACTGCCTCCTCCCAGGAGGCCTCCTGGGTGACCCCTGTGCAGCAGAGGGTGGTCCCCCTGTCCCCTCAGCCTCCTGTGAGGCCCAGCCCTGGCTCCTGGCTAACCCAGTGACCCCCTTCTTCTTCTAGATGGACATTCACATCTTTGAGCCTCAGGGCATCAGCTTTCTGGAGACAGAGAGCACCTTCATGACCAATGAGCTTGCAGATGCCCTCACCGTTTCACAGAACCAGACCAAGGTGGGCCTGCCACAGGGGGTAGGAGGGGAGGGTACCGAGGGGCCTGTCTTCCCGCTGCCCTGTGAGCCTGGGTCCCAGAGAGTGGGACAATTGGGCAGAATCTCTCGGCTGGCTGACTACTGAGGTCTCTGTGTCCGCGCTGACATGAGGCAGATGAGGAGGGCAAGGCCTAGAGGAAGATGGCGGGTGCTGATTTGAACCTGTGGTTAGGGGGCGACTGGGAAAGGACACTGACATTAGGGTCCCAGGACCAGGGGGAAAGGAGGAGGCTGGATCATACACATCCTGAGCCCAGGCTCTGCTCACACGGCTCCGGAGCAGAGGCTCCTTGCTCACACCTATCCACTGTACTGAGGCCATCCACCTGACAGCCCAGCCTCAGAGAAAGTTCCCTGGGATTTGACCTACGGGGGAGTTCTCATCCCGGGTGATTCTCAGGTGGGGTGAGGGGTGTGAGTGTGGCCTCGCTGCTCCCCGACATCAGCCCACTCGGTCATTCCTCCAGGCTCACATCCGATTCAAGCCAACGCTCTCCCAGCAACAGAAGTCTGCAGAGCAACAGGACACAGTCGTGGATGGCGACTTCATCATCCGCTATGATGTGAACCGCACCCTCTCTGGAGGCTCCATTCAGGTGCGTGGGCTCCCGGGGAGAGCAGAATAACCAGGAAACCCATCCGTCCTCAGGAGCCTGAGCCTGGCTGTTGCCGAAGAAAAGGCAAAAAAAAAAAACTGCTCCTTCTGGTTGGTGTGCACCTAAGGCAACAGAGAGAAAACACGCGGTTTAGAATTCCCTTTCAGAGGCAGAAAGTTTCATCTGCTAAGGAAGGTTTATTATCTCTAAACCACCTCAGATATTCAAACAAATAGGAGGCAAAGTGGAGTAGAGTTCTAGTGGGTCATGCATAGCAGGGAATGTTTCAGCAAAAGAGTAGCTACACTGGGTGAGTGGGAAGAGATCAACCAAAAGACTTGTATGCATATATACAAACCCATGGACACAGACAATAGGGTGGTGAAGGACTGGAGGGGGTGGCAGACTAGAAGAGGTCAATGGGGAAAAAAGGGGGACATATGTAATACTTTCAACAACAATGATAAAAAAAATA
>NW_005362116.1:36786-39099 GCF_000412655.1 Myotis brandtii | reverse complement strand
GGGTGGGAGGAATTCAAGAAGGGTTCCTTTTCCGGCTTTGAATTTCTCCTGGCTGAAGGGGGAGAGGCTCTCAGAGTGGTGGGTGTGGGGAAGGGAGCCATCTGCCCTCTGTACATCTGTCTCCCGGGGTGGGTCCCAGAGCCCTGGTGGTGGGGACCCATGACTCTGCTTGAGCCAAGACTGCAGGTGTTAACCTTTCTAAAGCTGGAGTTTCTCCGTACGTTCGAGTTCATGACGTGGCCGAAATGAGTGTTGGACCACCTGGATTTCCTATTCCTTCCAATTATCTTTTTCCATTCTCTAAATCGGATCCGGATCCGAGGCTACCGAGCGGGATGGGTGAGCCACTTTCTGACTTCGGAGGCCTCCTTTCCCCAAGGGGATGGTCAGCCAGCCTGTAGAGTTGGATGAGAGCAAGCACCCTGCACAGGGCTGGGCACCGACCAGGCAGAGTTGATGTGGGGCTTGACATGAAGCAGTGTGTCATTTAGTTTCACTGAACCAGACTCATTACACTCTGCAGGCTGGCTTAGGATGGAACCTTCTAGAAAGGGAAGGCTCCCACCATTCCCCAAGCCATGAGTGGCCCCATGAGCTGTTTCTGATCTCCAGTCTGGATTCAGACCCAGCCCAACACAAGGCTGGACCCTGTCTCCTCAGTTTTTCCTAAAAGTGTGCTCTCCTAGGTTGGGTGAAAGTGGGGCAGGGGTCGCAGGGCTGGAGCTTGGAGTGTGCAGGTGGCAGTGGTGTCTGGAGGGCATGCTGATTGCTCTGAATCCTGACTGCCTTCTCCCTTTCCGTTTCTGGCCAATCCTGTACTAGAATCTTTCTCCTTCTCCAGTCCCACTGTAGTGTTTGATTACCTGGATGAGACACTGGAAGGTACGTCCCCAGACCAGATTCCCTGAAGTAGATAAGCACCCTATAGCAGGAAGACCCTGGGATGGTTGAGCCCTGGGGATCTCTAGGAACCTGTTACATGTTTCTCAATGTTGAAGTGGAGTAGGAACCCTGGCCACATTTATACACGATTGTATCCTTCAATTCCCCCTGCCCCCAACTGTGAGGAAGGGGATGCCTAAACAAAGATTTTTTCTTTCAGAAACAAGCCCAACAGCCCCACCACCAGGTAAGGTGCCTGCCCCCCTCAGCCCCCCTTCCCGTCGCTGCCCTCCAGATGTTCTACCTGCCCCAAGAACCGCATCTGCTGCCCCAGCCCCCATCCAGGCTCCGACCTTCATCCTGCCTCTGCCTGGGCAGAGCGTGGACCAGCTCTGTGTGGACATCAAGAGCACCCCGGGGCCATTATTACTCCTGCTCTCAGACCCTGACCAAGGTGAGGCCCTGACCAGTCACCTTCCAGAGAAACCTTCTGCAGTCAGTGCCCAAAGCAGCCTAGAGGCAGAAGCCCAGAAGAGGAGGCCAGGGCTGTTTGAGGGGCATATGAGGCTGCACAGGGTCACACAGGAGTGACTGGGCCTTGGCAGACAAGTGGGGGTTTACTAGGGAGAGGCAGAGGTTGGGAGAAGCCCAGAGTCCTGAAAGATAGTAGTGGGACCGAAGAGAGTCTGGAGGAGACGAATGGCAAGAGGAGGGAGGTGTGCTGACCAGACCTGCTCCCCACCCCCCAGAAGGGTCGTACTGGTTGAGCTGAGGTGTCAAGTCAGACGTGGGGACATACAGCACTCAGGGATGCTCACACACGGCCTCCCACCTCCACACACCAGGCCTAGAGTCTGTTTGCTCCCTGAGGGCGGGGACCGCTGATTTGCCATCTCACTCTTGGCCATGGCACCTAGCTCAGGGCCCCGCACACTAATGCGCTTTATCAATGTTCATGGACTTCAGACACGATCACCCTTCTCTGAGGGCTCACCTGAAAGTGTCCATCACTGAGGATTTGTGGTGCTTCCAACGTCAAATGCAACCAAGGGAGGAGAGAAAAGATTGTGGAAAGCAGACTCCAGTGTGAGGGAATGCTGGGAAAGGGCAGTGAGGAGGGGGTTGGTGAAGGGCAGTTCTCAGGGACGTAATCACAGAGGGCCATGCCTCTGACCTCTGCTCCCGGCTCTCTCAGGTCTCGAGGTGACTGGCGAGTATAAGATGGAGAAGGCCCAGTTCTCATGGATCGAGGTGACTTTCAAGAATCCCCAGCTGCAGGTCCACGTGTCCCCTGAGCACGTGGTAGTGACTAGGGACCGAAGAAGCTCTCAGTACAAATGGAAGGAGACGCTGTTTGTGGTGATGCCTGGGTAAGCCTCAGGCTGGGTACCAGCAATGACCTCTCAGGCTACGTTAGCCAGTGCCAGTGCT
>NW_005362116.1:27424-29597 GCF_000412655.1 Myotis brandtii | reverse complement strand
ACCGTGACTGTGTCCAGCCAGCTGAAAGTACTCTGTGCAGCCCCATTCTTCAGGGTAATCTTCTCTGTGGTCACCTCAATCCGCAAGTCCATCGGAGAATTGACAATGCCCACTTTGCCAAGGTAAGTCTTTCTGTTCTTAGAGTTAGAGCTGTTTCCCTTGTCACCAATGATCTGCCCATTTACTGTTAAGCCTGCCAGGGGCAAGGGGCAGTAAGAGACCAGCGAGATCTTCTGATCAGCTGGCCGTTAAGGATGTGCCTTCCTCCTCAGCCAGACTTGCTGTGAGGTATCAGAGTGGGGGTCCCCAAAAGAGACCAGAACTTCCCAGTTAACCCAATCTGCTCCTAGACACTCTGGGTCATGCTGGTGGCTGAGGGCCCACAGTGTAGACCTGTCTCTTTACCTGGGCCAGGAAGTATTATTGTTCAGAGAAATAGGATTCCCCAGCCACAGGCTGAGTCCTGCCTGCAGGGCCAGGCTGCCCTTAACGCTAACCATCTCCCCAACACACTGGCCCCTGGGGAACTTGGCTAGCCTGTGGTTTGGACAGCCCTCTCCAGCATGTAATGCCATGTATAAAGATGGGCCCATTGAGGGCAGATGGAGGACCTGGTCCATGTGCCCACACTGGGGGTCTCCAGGCCTTCCCAGGAAGACCCTTGGCGTCAGGCCCACCCTGCAGCCCCCACCTGTAATGGGGTCCTGAATGAGGCGCAGCACTGTGCCTGGTTCTTCATCAATGTTGAAGCAGATGGCATCCTTTTTCCCTCGGACTTGGATGATGAAGTGGGGGTCTCCGTCCACTGAGGGCACATCAGAGAAAGGGCTGATCCTGGGGCCTCACCCTCTGGCCTCTGTGGGATGGACTCCTAGGCAGGCAGGATGCACTGGGCCCTGTGCCCTGAGCCTTGCCCCCGAAGGAGCCGGGGAACTCACCATAATAGTAGGGTGAAGAAAGAGGCTGGTAGCTGGCTGTGGACACAAAGGGAGAGAGGCCTGAACTAAACAAGCAGGCCTGGGGAGGCACAGACCCCACCCAGAGTTTGGTTCATACCCCTCCCCTTCCTGTTTCCTAATGCTCTCAACACCCACCCACCCCCATCTCCTCAGGATCCAACCATCTGCCTGCCCCAGAGAGCTGATTTAGGAAGACTCAGGGGCATGCACAGGGCTGTGCTGGGGCAGGGACTGTGGCCACGGTGTTTACTCACTGTGATAAGCCGTGGCGGCAGTCACTGAAAAAAGAAGCCAAAGGGTAGTTGTGAGCGGGGACCTCTGGTGCCTTATTCCCAACACCTGTGCCTTTTACCTGTCTGAGGGCTAGCAGTGCGCAGTGAATTCCCAGCACTGACAGACAGAGGGTGGGGTGTGAGCCTTAGCTTAGGCTATAGAAATGGGGGCATGCCCAGGAACTTCTTTCTAGGACTGGTGGTGATATGGTGCAATTTTAAGCCAAGGGCGTGGCACTTTGATATGGCTAAAATGCAAGGCATCAGATGGTCAGCTTGTCTGTCATGAATAATGCTCACAGCAATCCTGCCCGCCACTCTTGAACTCCTGACCCATCCCTTGTTGGGGTGGGATGAGGCTTACAGCTGTCCTTGGTAGTAACACACACACACACACACACACACACACACACACACACACCATATGCACATATACACCGGTGATTTGCTGGGGTGTTCTAAGGGGAAAGCTGGATAGAACAACCTGTATTGATGGAGGTGAGGCAGGCAGGGGCTGGGGTAGCTTTGCCTGGTGTTGATGGACTTTCGAGGGGTGAGGCTCCAATTTTATGATGAGAGAAACACAGGGTGCTGTGGATTCCAGCTCAGGCACTGCAACCAGGCTTCCTGGGCCAAAGCCCTGGCTCAGCCACCTGCGGACGGAGTCCTTGCGCACACAGACCTAACCTCTGTGCCTCAGTTTCCTCACAGTAAAATGAGAACCTTACTCAGAGGGTTGCCCTGGACTCATCAAGTGTGATGCCTGATGTGGGACATGCTCCTTTTGCAGGCCACATAATACTCTCCTACTGACTGTCCCTCCTTGGGCAGAGGAAGCCAACTCCAATCAACGGACAAGGGCCCTGGCACTCAGAGAGAGGCAGAGCCAGGCCCAAAGTTGCTCATGAGTGGGCAGCAGAGCAGGGACCTGAGCCCAGGCGA
>NW_005362116.1:22059-25251 GCF_000412655.1 Myotis brandtii | reverse complement strand
GGTTCTCACTGACGCCTCCGAAGGTTGTTGAGTCCCACAGGCTGGGCTGGACCCGACCTGACCTCCACTTCTCCATGGGCCTGGCTGTGCCCTTCAGTGTGTGGGAGCCCCCTCTGCTCCCCAACCCTGCACCCAGAAAAATACAAGTGTTCTTGCACTAGAAAGCACTCAAGAAATGCTTGTTGGAATGAAGGGGAGGAGGAGAGAAGGACAGGAGGAGAGGCTGCCTAGAGAATGTGTAGGGTGGCAGCAGGTGGGGATGGAGGCCCAGGGGTCCACGGCGGAGGCGGAGATGCAGGCACCTGCGCCAGGAAGGGTGGGTGTTGCCAGATTTAGCGAATGAAAGTACAGGACATGCAGTTAAGTTGGAATGTCAGATAAACAAGAAGTTAATTTTGTTCTAAGTATGTCTGTTATGGGCTGAATTGTGTGCCCCCAAATACCCAAATACGTAGGTTAAATTTCTTACCCCCAGTCCCTCAAGATGTGGCCTTGTTTGGACACAGGGTCTTTACAGAGGTGACCAATTCAAAATGAGGTCTTTGGGATGGACCCCAATGCAATGTGCCTGGTGTCCTTATGGAAAGGGGACAGACACACACAGGGGAGAGGATGTGAAGAGACAGGGAGAGAGGCCTGGCAGATCCCCCCTCGGGGCCCTCACAAGGAACCAACCCTGTTGACACCTTGATCTTGGACGTCTAGCCTCCAGGACTGTGAGACAGTACATGTCTGCTGTAAGCCTCTCAGTTTGTAGCACTTTGCACTGGCAGCCCCAGCAAACTAATACCGTGTCCTGTGCAATCTTTAGGGCAGACTTACACTGAAAATTACTTTTTTCCCCCAGAAATTCATATTTAAGCGATGACCTATATGTGCCCTGGCAAGCCTATGGAGGAACATCTTCTGTGCAGCCCGATGACGAAGCTAGCACCATTAATGATGGGTAAGAACTAGAGGTAGATTTCAACTTAAGCGGAAGTTCTTTCTAATTATTGAAATGACCACCCGATGGCACAGCTCCATGAGGAAGGAGTGAGCCCCTCATTCCTGGAGGTAAAATGATTTACCCTTTCAAATGGGGGTAAAACCTGCCTCTCAGGGTAGCTGTAGGAATAGAAGCATATGGTGATGGTAAAAACAAAAGTTGGGAAACAGTCAGATGGACTCCTGGCCCTTCACTGGGAGGAGAGGGGAGCAGTAAAGACATCACTTGTGATTTTCCGTAAGAAACGACCAACTATATTCCAAGACAAGGCATACCTGCAGCTGCAAGTTGGCATCGGAATCCTCATAAATGTGCCGGGCAAACCCATCGTTCTCCAGGGCCAAGCTTTCCAGGAGATTTAAATTCAGGTCCTTGCCAAAGCCCAGGGTATATAAGGGGAACCTGCCTTTGATGGCACTCAGCACGTTCTCCTGTATTTTAGCGGGTCTGCTTTCACCTGCAGGATATTCACACTCTAGCCACCACCCGGACAACTGTCTGGACTCCATCTGTCTGAAGAGATCTGACTCCTGTACGTGCAGTGCAGGAGGGGTCGTGGTCAGGAGCCTTTGTCAGGTCAGAGGGTGGGGAGCCGTGGCAGGGGGAGGCAGGTCCCTGCCCTCAAGGGGCTCACAGTCCACAGGAGCCCTGGGGAGAGCTGCCCAAGGTCTTGCAGCAAGCGGGCTACAGAGCCAGGAGCGGCAGCCAGGCACTGCGGTTCTGATTTAGAGCTATGGCCGCCTGCCTCACCAACATTGGCGTCCCTGTCGGTCAGCATGATGACGATGGAGGTGCTCCTCTCTGGCACTGTGTGCTCCTCCCGGGCCTTGTTCAGCATGCTGATGCCTGTCAGCAGCCCGTCGTTTATGTTGGTCACTGGCACAGAGAGAACACAATGGGAGGGGCCTTCAGGGGACCATCATGGAGGAGGGGGTAGGGACATTAGGCCCTGCTCATGTGCCCAAGGACTCTGTCTGCCAGTACGTGGTGGTACTCAGTAAATACTGACTAGTGAGTGAAGAATGAATGATTTAACCTTTCAAATGGGGGTCAAACTGCCTCTCAGGGTTGCTGCAGGAATAGAAGCACATGGTGATGGTAAAAACAATTTGGGAATCAGTCAGATGGACTCCTGGCCCTTCACTGGGAGGAGAGGGGAGCAGTAAAGACATCACTTGTTATTTTCTGTAAGAAACGACCAATAGTAAAGGTTCTCTGTGGCCTTATCTTGCTGGGAGTTGTGGTTCACCAGCATCATGGGTTAGAAACAGACAGATGGGTTTTCTTAGATCCTGAGATCAAGCCTGAGGACCCCACCCCACTCCCGCCTCTACCCCCAGCCAGGGTCTGCCGGCCTGGCCAGCAAAGCCTGTGCCCCAGGGAGGAGGGAAACAGGCTGCTCGGGCAGAGGGAGGGGCAGTGAGAACATTGCTCTCCCCTCTGTTCTTACTTCCTCGATCTCTAACGTTCTTCACAAACTCCCTGGCCTCCTGGATGTTCTCAGGAGTGGCTTGAACTAAAGTGTCTTTCCAAGTGGTCACATCGGAATCGAACAGAATGAAATTCAGGTAGTCCTCCTCTTTTATATCCTCCAGGATTTTGAGGAGGGCATCCCTTGTCTGGGAAAGAGAAAGACAGGCAGACAAGAAGCTGAGAGAGGCAGCCACAGACAGTCTGGTGTCTTCGCAGCTGGGCTGGCAGTGGGGCCCTGTCGCCTGCAACAATGGGGGTGGCCATTTGTGCCTTTTTTTCCTATTCTCCTTCCTCCTCTTTCACTGAAAACATCAGCTTTGTCCATTTAAAACAAAACTGTCGCCCATCCTGGGTGGCTCAGTTGGTTGGAGTGTTGTCCTGTACACCAAGAGGTTGTAGGTTTGATTTCTGGTCAGGTCAAATACCTAGGTTGCTGGTTTAATCCCCAGTTGGTGCACCTACAGGAGGCTACCGATTTATGTTTCTCTCTCACATCGATGTTTCTCTCCCCCTGCCTTCCCCTCTCTCTATAAATCTATAAACATACCATTGGGTGTGGATTTTAAAAAAATATCTACCCACCACCTCTCACCCCCACTTGCACAGAAGAGAGTACCTGCTCTATTTTCCGGCCAGACATGGAGCCGCTGATATCAATCACGAAGACCACATTCTTAGGCACCACAGGAAGGCCTTGAGGTGCAAAGAAGTGCACAAAGTAGCCATTGACT
>NW_005362116.1:12405-20694 GCF_000412655.1 Myotis brandtii | reverse complement strand
CCCATCCTGTGCCCACAGTTTCAGCAGGGCCTGCAGAGGTGTTTGATTACCTCAAAGTCCTTGACCAGTTGTTTGGGCTGGACCTTAAGATACATCTCGTACTTGCCCTTGTTCCTCTTCAGCAGCTCTTCATAGGTTAGCTGAAACATGACTTTGCTGCCCGCAGCCACATTGACTGACACCGTGAATTTCTCCAACTTCCGCCCAGAGGCCCTGAATGGGATGCAAGACAGCGACTGCCCCAAAGACTGCACTACCCCACCCATCCTGAGCCTTGGGTTCAAGTCAGCCCCTTGGGGGAGACACCTACTCACTCTAAGCCTCGTTTACCTCAACATCAAAATGGGATAATGTGGTGAGAATTACGGACACATTTTGCAATAATGATAATAATGATAATAATAACTGCTGCCGTTGTTGTTTGCATCCCTTACAGACCAGACATTCTTCCCCAGGCCTGGGGGTCCGTACTTACTTGACCAAACCAGCTGTCTTGCCCTGGGACACAGCCTTTTCATACTGCTTCTTGGCGACTTCCTTCTCCTTGACGTTACCAGGGTAGGTAACACCGTCGATGGTCCTGCAGGGAAAGAGTTGGGGCTCATGCTGGGCCAGACTCCCCTCCAGAGCCCAGAGCCAGCAGCCATGGGGACACCCACAGGGTGAAGTTGGTGATGAAAGCGGTCTTGGGCAGCTCCACGTCAAAGGAGACATCCTTGGCGGCATTTGCGCGGTTGGCGGCCCTCGTGGTGACAACATTGTGAGCAAAGCGGGAGGTCACCTTGCAGCTGACCTTGGTACTGTAGACCTCAATGTTGTCAGCCTTCTGTGGGAGAGGAGATGGTGATCAGTGGTGACTTGCCAACCCGGGCCCTGGGAAACAGGTCTTCTAACCTGGCCACTCCTCTTCCCAAGGCCCTGCCTGGGAAGCACCCCAGTCACCCGTGTGGGAAGCCTGGTGGCCTCCTCCATCCCCCTGCTCAGTTGGCCACCTCTGTCCTGATGATGGGCGCCTGGGCAGTCCTGGTGCCCCTGGCATGCGCTGGCCTTCCTGAGCACCTCTCTCCCCTCGGAGACCAGGGGCTTCTTGGAGGGCAGAGGCCTTGTCTGATTCAGCCTGTGTTTCTCCCTGTTCACTGGGCCCCACAGGTTCCTTAGCTCAGCCACCTCATTGCTCAGCAGCAAGAAGTCACTTAGGAAGGGGAGTTTTGCACCATGAGAAGGAACTTCACATAATGCCAAGAGGAGAGGGCGAGGGGAGGGAGCAAGCCAGGGAGCAGGGGGGGTGAACTGAGGGAGGCTCTAGGGAGATGTCTGGGTTAAACATGGCCTCCTTAACCCTGTAGTGTGTTTCCATGCAGCCTGTAGCCAGTGAGATCTTATAAAAAGAACAAATGTGACCCTGTTCCCCTCCCTCGTGAAACCCTCCCATTCTCCCCATTGCCCTCAGGACAGTGTTCCCCATGCTCTGAGGTCCTCCAGGCGGGTCCTGTCACCTCCACTCTGGTGCTCCAGCCAAGCCAGGTCTCTGCCCCTCTGACCCCGGGGGTCAGAGACCTGTCCCAGCTCTTCCTGCTCACCTTTCACACTTCCATTTAGAAAGCTCGCCCTCTACCTTCCTACTGTGCCCTTTGGCAATTGTGTGATTCTGCCTCCCAAACAGGCACTTATTTTCTGTGCTGAAAATAGAGTGTGGGCAGGACTTCATGTCTCCAATATTTTCTTTCCCCAGCGAGCCGGGGGTAGGGCGTGTGGGGGGAGGGTGGACTGAGCGC
This sequence comes from Myotis brandtii, assembly GCF_000412655.1. Taxonomy (NCBI): domain Eukaryota; kingdom Metazoa; phylum Chordata; class Mammalia; order Chiroptera; family Vespertilionidae; genus Myotis; species Myotis brandtii. The sequence continues at coordinate 18,919 of NW_005362116.1, read as the reverse complement.
GGCTCTAGGGAGCTGTCTGGGTTAAAGATAGATATAAAGATGCTCCGTGAAGGTGTGACGGTGCCTTTCACTGCCCAGCCCAGTAGCAGCCACTGCTGGGTAAGTGTTAGTGGAAGGAGGGAAAGTGCAATGGCCATCCTGGGCTGCCTCTGGGGAGGACCTAGGGGGCATGGTTCTATGGCACTCTTTCCTGGGGGTCTTGAGTCACATGGGGGTCTGCCAGGGTAGGGGCTGTGAGCTGTTTGTCAGCTGTGCAGGATCTCCTGCTATGGCCCAACTCTTCAGCTGTTGGGAAACCAGCTCCACCCTGCCCCCCTCACCATGCCCCCTCCCTGGTGAAAGTCCTCACCTCATCCAGGACGTTTTGTTTCTGGAAAAGCAAAGGTAAACACACTGTCAGGTCAAGGCCAAGGCCACTGTGGCTGGGGGACAAGTTCTTTGCAGAGGCCAGGGTTCAGTGGTGACCCCTACCTGCCCACACACCTTGAAGGGCCTCTGGATGTAGGACCCTCCTGGAGCCACTTGTCAGAGTAGGAAGGACTCTGAATAGATGGGGAAAGTGAGATCCTGAGAGAGCAGGTCTCAGGCTTCCCAGGGGAGAAGGACAGGGCTTTTCCCCTGCTCCACAGACCTCAGCTCACTCTGCCTGTCCCTGCACCCGGGTCCATGAGGCCTCCTCGCACAGCACCCCGCACCCCTGCACACCACAGGGCTCAGCCCAGCCTTCCTAGGCGCCTCTGCCCTTTTCTCAGAGGTGGACCTTCACAGCTGCTCAGTGAGGTGAGCAGTTCGTGGTGTATCACCCATTTGACAGGTGGGGAAACAGGCCCAGGGAGAGCTAAGAGCCTTGGCCAGAATCAAAGAGTAAGTTTGGAGCCCAGTTCTCCCAAAACCCAGCCCTGTCCCCTGCAGCTCATGACCCCGCCCTCTACCTCCCCCTCCTGCATGTAGAGGACCTCCCAGGCTGGGACCTCTGCCCCGTGATGGTCCCAGATTGTGAAGAGAGGACAGACTTACCTCAAGTGGCCGGGAGGGGCTTCTTGGGAAGCCAAAGGCCACCGAGCTGGAGAGCAGGGCCACGATGAGGCAGGGCCACCAAGCAGACGCCATCGCTGAACACGCAGGCCTGGCCCGCAGTCTTTATATGAGCCAGCTGACCGGGGGGGTCAGTGACCTCCAGCAGTGCGGGAGGAGCGGGAGGCGGAGGCTGTCTGGGAAGCCGGCGTGTGAATGGAGTAACGGGGCCTGGATTTGCCTGAACCAAAGTGTCCCGTGGGTATTGTCAACAGCATTGGAACTTCACTCCCAGAGACTGGGGGACATGGAGGCCTTGGGTAAGCAGAAGCTGTGTGTTGGCAAATGAGCCCTGGGACTCCCTGGATGGGGACAAAGGTGTGGAGTCACATTTAAAGCAAATAGAACCTGTCAGCCTCCTTGCCTCTTACCCACACCACTGGCCATGGCCCCTGGATCACAGCCACCCCCTGCTCAAGGCGGCCAGGCCACGGAACCAGACACAACATCTCAGGCTCCGATTTCCATGTCTGCAGCCCTTGCTCAGTATCCTTCTCTGGTTCTCATGGCCCCAGGGAAAAATGAACCCCGAATCCTGTGGCCCAGCTCTCTCTGTTACCTGGTTCCAGCTTGCTTTGCTGAACTTTCTCTGCCACTGATGTGCCCTCCCCTAGTCTGCACATTGCATCTCTCATCTCTGCCAGCCCCTGTGCCCTCCTCCGGAGCCTTCCTCTTTTGTCCCTAGTTGACCACAGGCAGCTTTGCTGCATAGTTACCCTGTGTTGAGGTTTGCATGTTGAGGTCTGATTAGGGCCTCTATCAGTGGTTCTCAACCTTCCTAATGCCGCGACCCTTTAATACAGTTTCTCATGTTGTGGTGACTCCCAACCATAAAATGATTTTCGTTGCTACTTCATAACTGTAATTTTGCTACTGTTATGAATCATAATGTAAATATCTGATATGCAGGATGTATTTTTTGGGGTCGAGACTCACAGGTTGAGAACCGCTGCCTTTGGGCTCCAGGAGGGCCAGGCCATGTCACATTCACCCCTGAGTACCCAGGGCCTGGCCAGTGACTCAGCTGCCCTCAACCTCTTAAAGAGTCATTTCCTACCCTGGCAGAGGGCCTCAGTTTGTTGTAGCATCATCCATACACCCAAAGATTGTAGGTTTGCTTCCCAGCAGGGCACATACCTGGGTTGCCAGTTTGATTCCCAGTCAAGGCACATACCTGGGTTTCGGATTTGTTCCCCAGTTGGGGCATGTGCAGGAGACAACAGATCAATGTTTCCCTCTCTCCATCTCTACCTTCCTCTCTCTCTGAAAATTACTAAAAATATGTCCTCAGATGAGGATTAAAAAAAAAAGTCATTTCCCAACAGTGTCCAGTGAGGCTGGAGGGCTGGCCTCCAGGACAACCGAAGCTTTGGAGGCAGCGTCTGGCCCCTCCTCGTGGGGAACGAGACTCCTGGGCCACACCAGGGCCCTACCAGCCCCTGCACCTACTAAAGTGGCAGCTATGAGCAAAGTGAGCCAGTAACCCTCCCACTCAGCCACTCTCCCTGTTTTTGTTTTTTCTTTAATATATTTTTATTGATTTCAGAGAGGAAGGGAGAGGAAAAGAGAGAAAGAAATCTCAGTGATAAGCGAGAGAATCATTGATTGACTGCATGCTCCCTACTGCAGATCGAGCCTGCAACCCAGGCATGTGCCCTGCCTGGGAATCGAACCACGACTTCCTGATTCATAGGTCAAGACTCAACCACTGAGACACACTGGCCGGGCCCACTCAGCCACTCTTAATGGAGTTGACAAGGATGCCTGGGCACAGGGCAGCTAATTTATGGATTGTACCATGGCTTTGGCTGATAGTTCTGCCCCTGACGGTGACACGTGCAGAGAGAGTTGACTGCTAGGAACAGAGAAACAGGGGGAGAAACCACCTCATCCCCAAATGCTTCGGGTTGTGTGGGAGGGACAACTTGAAATAGCAATCTGAGTTTGCTCAGGAGGCTTCTGAGGGACAGCTGGGGACTTGGAGGGACGTAAGGTCATCATGCAGAATGTAGGCTTAGATAGAACCTAAGAGACCCTCAGGCTCAGCCATTTCCTTGCTGCAGGAGGGGAAATGAGGCCCCAATGGGGCAGAGCCTTGCTCAGAGTGACCTCCAGCTGGCAGCCCATGGCTCTCCCTGGAGAAGCCCGGGAGACTCCAGACAACAGATTGGTGTCTGGAACTCCATTGGCCGCCCGCAGCCTGGGGTGGAGGGCCCTGTGTTCCCTGGGCCGGGAGCAGCCATGGAGCTCAGCGTTTGTGTTGTTGATGTGGGCCCTTGTGGGCCTCACTGGGAGTGGGAACTGAACGGAGAAAAGGCAGAAAGCCTTTGGAAAGGAGCGAGTGGGGGCCTGTCCACTTCCACCTGAAGGGCCGGCAGCATCCTGAAGTACAGGTTCACCTCATTCCCTGCCCCTGCACCCTTTCACATTGGACTTTAACTGGGCCCAAGGCAAAGCCATGGGAAGGAAGGGACCCTGGTGGAATAGTCCAGGAATCAGTGTGAGGAGCCAGAAAGCTGCCGTTCCGGGCCCCTGAAATCACAGCTTCTGAGCAGTGGGCACCTCTGCCTTTGGGAAATATTATCTCGCTGTCAGAGGTTGCTACCCCTCCACTGGGGAAGGAGCAAAGGGTGGGGGCAGGAACTGTCTCCTGAGACCCTGAGTCCAGGGGGTCATCCTCCAGCTACTGGTAGCACATCTTTCGTTCTTGTTTCATACATTCAGTTTAAGTGATGCTTTGGAACTTCTAGAATCATATCCCACAAGGCTTTGGCTACCAGTTGCCCATGGGACTGGAGTATTGATATGGGAGTAGTAAAGCTCTCAGATGCTGATGCCAGACAGCACGGGTTCAAATCCCAGCTCTGCCACATCGAAGATGAGTGATTTTGGACAAATTACCTAACCTCAGTTTCCTTAGCTATCAAGGGGCCTGATAAAAGTCTCCCCTAGTGCTGCTGGGAGCATGCATTGAGTTCATTCAGCGAAGGCACTTAGAACAGTGCCTGGCTACAGGAAGCACTGAGTCAGGAGTGGCTGTGGCCGGTCGTTCCTGTATATGCTTCCAAAGTGTCATTTGGTCCCTGAACCTGTGGGAGGAGCGGTGGGGTACTCTCAGGCCATTCAAAGGCAGAGGGCAGAGGGCAGGAGGCAGGGAGGAGCGGAGAATAGGATTGGGTACAGGCGAATTGATGGGGGTGACCTCCCAGCTTCCAGTTCTGCTGTGACCCCTGAGCCCTTCTGAGAGGCAGCATCTTGAATTGCCTCCTGCCATTCTCCCTGCCAAAGAGCAGCCAGCCTGGAAGGACATAGTCTACCTTTAATGGAAGTCATGGATGCTTTGACACGGGGGACGCCTTGAAGAGGGAGGCGTGGCCTGGGCAACAGGTCAGGATGCTATCCTCCTCCAGAGCAGGGCAGGTGTGCTGGCTGGGGGCTCAGAAGATAGCGGGGACGATGTAGTCAGTGTGAACACCATTGATCAGTCCGGCCCCATTGTTGTGGACGAACCAGCAGGTCACCTGGGCCCCATGCCGGGGGTCCCTGCTGTAGTCTCTTTTCAAGCCCCTGGGGAGAGACAAGGCGGCTGGGGTCACCTTTAGGATCCAGCAGGGCTACACCTTCCAGGAAGCTCACCCCGCCCCGCCACCCCATGTGACACCAGGAGGAAGGCTTGGACCAAAGATGGGCAACGCCAAGGGCAGAGATGCTAGGAGAGCAGCCCACCCACCTGGTGATGGTAAGTCGTTGGTTCTTCACCAGGGGGTGAGGCATCGTCTGGAAGGTTTCCTGGATGAATGGCTTCTGTCTTTGTGGGGTCAGAGCCTGGGTGCAGGTCGGACATTTTATAATCAAAGGGGTGAAAGCATTGTCCTGGAAAGGCACGTTGGAGGCAGCAGTTACTGGCAGGGAGCTTTGTTCATGCCTTGCACTTGGTAGGTGCTCACTGCAGGTTTAAGAGTTGCTTGAATTCTTTCAAGAGCTTGACTGTTTCTCATAAATGTTGGCATCAAAGCCCCTCATTTAGTTCACCTGCTATAGAGAAGCAGCAGTATTGTCAGCTGGTCACAGCTCCTGTCTTTTTGGACTAATTCCAAAGGAATCTGGCTGGGAGAGAGGTTTGGTGGGTAGGTGCCCCCACAGAATACTTCCTGCAGGAAGGCCACAAGGAGAAGCACTGTGGCTGATGACCATCCCACCCAGAGGGCTCTGGGCCCACTGGACCTTTCTCTTTGCTAATCGGGCCTCTGTCCCTTTGCTCCCAGGCCTCCTTACACTTCAGTTTCACTGTGAATTTGTTTGATCACAGCCTTTTGAGGGTAAGACCCTCACCAGGACAAGCCTTCTTTGGATCTCTGAGCCTCGGAAGTCATGTTGGAGGTGACCCTGACCGGATGCCCAACTGCAGTGCTGACCAGTCCCCTGGCTTCAGTGCCCCACCCCCACAGCTCTGTCCACTGAGTCTGGGTGTCCCAGCTCTGGAGGGACAGACAGACCAGTCTGCTCCATGGGTAGATGCTGACGGGAATGTGACTTCATGGGCATCTGATTCCTCTACCCCGTTCCCACCCCAGAGCCCGCAAGGTAAATCCTGGCAGTTTGGGAGGAGAGGGGCAAACCTAAGGGACCCCCTGCCACCACCCGGAGAGCAGGTCTTGGCATTCACCGAAAGCCTGGAATTCAGCCTCAGAGCGAGCGCCTTTCCCCTTTGCCCACTGTGCCCAAGCTCGAGCTTGGCCAGGCACACAGTGTGAGGCCACGGCTCCCAGCCTGTGGAAAAGGACAGACAGACTCAGGGTTGGGGGTCAGGGGGTGAGGCATCGTCTGGAAGGTTTCCTGGATGAATGGGGCCTTGGACTGGCTTGAATTGAGTGAGCAGGGAGAGGTGGGAACGAAGGGGTCTCGGCCTGAAGGCCTGGGTTCTAAGAGGCTCTGGTCTCTCCAAGGCTGGCCCCGAGGGAGCCCCCATCAAGAAGAAGCGCCCCCCTGTGAAGGAGGAGGACCTGAAGGGGGCCCGAGGGAACCTGACCAAGAACCAGGCGATCAAGTCCAAGACCTACCAGGTCATGCAGGAGTGTGGTGAGTGTTCTCAGGGGACTGGGGGCCGAGGGGGTACAGATGTGTGTCAGTAGGAGGGGGTAGGATGGGGGCTCCTATGGAGCTTTTCTAAGAATCCAGAGCTCAGGGGCTCCCCACCAAAGAGGCTTTCCCTCGCCAGGAGGCTGGACTGGGCCTCTGACCTCCCCATCCTGCCCGCAGAGCAAGCCGGCGTTGCCGCACCATCTGTGTTCAGCCGCACCCGGACCGGCACTGAGACCGTCTTTGATAAGCCGAAAGCTGGGCCTGCCAAGAGTGTCTTTGGCTGAGAAGTACATGCCACGCCACCCCCTGGGCACTGACAACACCTAGACACAGGAGTCTCCCAAGAACTCTCATGCCA
>NW_005362116.1:7954-11826 GCF_000412655.1 Myotis brandtii | reverse complement strand
CCTCCCCTTGTCCCTCCCACAGCTCTGCCTGAGGCCTGGGAAGTCTGGGTTCTGGGCTTGTGTGACCTTCTTTCCTCTTCAGGCCTCAGTGTCCCCTGTGTGCATGGAGTTCTCAGATTCAGGGAGTATGGAGGCCTGTCCAGCTGTGACAGCAAGACCACGGACAGCCCAGGGCTGGGCTGGCAGGGCCTGGGCTCCCATGCTTGGCTGAGGGCTGTGCCCGTAGGGAAGCCCTGCCCTTCCCCTGGGCAGGTGGAGCTGGCTGCTCTGAGCCTTTCCCATGTCCAGGCCTAGCCTGGCCTCCTTATATAGCTGTTTCCAGGCTGGGCCTGTGTTCTCTGCCCTGAGGGAGCAGACTGTTTTATTGCTGTTTGTTTTAAGAGCTTTTCCACTTTAGCCCTGGCTGCTATGGCTCAGGTTTGATCCCCGGTGTGGGTGCCTACAGAAGGCAGCCGGTACATGTTTCTCTCTCACATTGATGTGTCTTTCTCTCTTCCTTTCTCTCTCTCCCTGTCCCACACCCTCCTTCCCTGCCTCCCTTCCTCTAAAACCAATTTAAAACGAAATCATTTCAACTTTATTAAAGGAAAATCTAAAGTCATCAGTAATCCTACCCCAGGCAAGGGGCCACCCTCCATGGGTCTGAGCTCGTGACAAGGGCACTGCCTTGGTTGCTGACAGAAGCAGCCGTCTGCCCTTTCCCCTTCAATCCGTGACTCATGGATCCCTTGTCATGACTGACCTCCATGCAGGTCACCTGTGTGTACAGGCCACCACAGGGAATCGGCCCCTGTAGGAGCTCTGTCCTTTCTTGTTTGTTCCACACGTTCAGTAAATTCCCCAGAGGGAGGCCTCTGGGCCACAAGGCGTGGCATCTTTTTGGCTCTCGTTTTGTATTGCCAAAGTGCAGGTCTTGTGTTGGGGGCCTAGCTGGAGTTGCACCCAGAGCCCTGGCTAGATTAATGGGGCCTGAACAGCAGCCTGGGGCCCCAGGAGAGAGAAGGGTCTCCTGGGCCCAGCCTCTCTCACCCCAGAAATAAGGCAGATCCACCCTGCCTGACCCCAGCAGATCTTGCCCCACTCAGACACCCCAAGGAGTGCTCAGGGCCTGTAGGGCCCCACTGCCCAGTCACACCAACCTGGCCTGCAGGCTCCTTCTTCCCGGAAGCTGCCCCCGCCCTCCTCTTCCCAGCCACCCCTCTGTCTCCTCCAGGCTGGGCTGATGGAGAGTGGGCTGGTTGTAGCTGGACAAGTGGAATGAAATTAACTAAGAAGAGGACACTCTGCCAGGAAAAGGTGGGAGCCTGCAAGCAGGCCACGTCAGAACAAAGTCTTACAAGCAAGACTTATTGTTCAGAGGCAGGACTTTCCTTGACGTGATAAATACTCCATGAGGGCATGAAAAGTTCAGGGGAGGGTGCACTGCTGCAGGTGGAAATAATCTTTGTATAATACAGGAAATTAATAGTGTAATGTATAACTTAGCTTTGATGATTTCATGAGCATGCTTGTTAATCATTGTCACTTGCTGTACTCTATTGTTGTTTGCTGTGTTCACTTCAATAAAAGCCATGAGAGCATTGGGGGCTTTGCTACATGCCTGAGCAAGTGGTAGCCCTCTGCTCTACTTCATCCTACACGCCAAGCTTGCCTCAGTGTCTCCGTTCACAAAGAACATCAATACTGGTTCGCTGTTGTGTCCCCAAGCCCCAGGGCGCTTGTTGGTGGACCGACTGGTGGAAAGGGTAATGATGACCTGGGAAGGTTCTAATCTAGACCTTTCAGAAGGCATGCCAGTACCTAGCTCCCACCTGAGCCTGCCTTTCCTCAGTATAGCAGGTCCTGGAATAATGTCGTTTTATTCAGCCTCTTTAGATTATCATGTTGATGAGAAAAAATGTCAATTCCTAGTGGGGCCACTGTGTGGAGTTTATGTGGCCTCCCCATGTCTTTGTGGGTTTTCTCCATGGTTTCCTCCCACATCCCCAAGATGTGCACGTGAGATGAACCAGTGTGTATTCATCATTCCAGTCTAGTGTGGGTGTGTGTCAGTGTGACCTTCGATGGAGGGGTGTCCTGTCCAGGTTAGGGTCTCACTTTTTACACCCTGAGCTGCTGGGAGAGGCTTTGGGCATCCGAACCCCTAAATTGGAATAAGCAAGTTGGAAAAGCATGATCTCACTTGGTTTTATGAATCTCTCTTAAATATATGTATAGCTCACACTGATTTCAACATTTTGGATTTTTATCTAGAAGTTTGGTGATGTTTTTGTGACCAGAACTAGGCCACAGGAAGTGAACTGGTTTCTAAGGTGAACATCATTTCACTTAAACTTGCCGTTTCCAAGAACTTATCCTGATGACACTGAGGACTTATCGTGCATGTGTCTGTCCCCAGCCAAGGTCCACAGGACATTCACAGTTTGCCTGCTTATCTGAGTCCACTGCAAGTTTTGGCTTGTTAATTCCAATTTCCCGGACCCTGCCCCCGGAGGGGCGGAGCAGCAAGCAGGTTACTAAATCATTCCCCACTTTCTCTCAAGTTCAGAAGCAGCCTGCCAGGCACTGGAGCCCAAATGAAGCCCCCAGGCCCTGCCCGCGTCGGTGCCATCGTGCTGGTCCTGCTCTCGCTGCTGGCTGTGCTCCAGACCACCCGTGCCCAAAAGGTAGCGAGTGCCTCAGGCACCTGTGTGCGCACCGGAGTGTGGGTGGTATGAGCTGGTGAATGAGAGCCTGTGTGTGTGTGAGCGTGCAAGTGAGCACAGATAAGTGTGTGTGCCAAAAAATGGTGCTGACCATCCACCAGATACGTCCCGAGGGCTTGATGGATAGTCCTCCTCCCCCCGCCCCTCTTAAGCTAGAAGGGGTGATCCTATTCCATGTTCCAGGTGAGGAATTGCAGTCTAGCAAGTAGACCCTGGAGGCCGGCAGTGGGGGAGGGTGGGAGTGGGGATCATGAGCCCAGCTCTCCTCTCCTTTGGTGAACGGCGTCAAGGTAATGAGGCTTCCTCTGTCTCCCTTTCTTCATCTGTGAAGTAGGGTAATAATAGACCCTATTCGGAGGTTTGTTGTGAAGATGGAACCTGTAACACTATGAAGTGGTTAGTACAGTGCCTGGCACAGAGCAGACACTCACGTGTGTAACAAGCCGCTCAGCCAGGCACCCACCTCTGCTAGGTTGCGTGTGCAGGTGAACAGAGCTGGCATGTACACAAGTGTGTCGTATGCAGGCTGGCAGATGTGTAAGGCTTCTCATGTGTGCACATGCGAACCTTAGACCTGGGTGGAAGGTCAGGCGCCTGGGTCAGTGACCTGTGGGGACTGACCGTCTCTGCAGGGCCAGGGCCTGGGCTGCAGGGCAGGGCAACTGGGGGGTGGGGCCCATGGCTGCAGGGAAAGGGGGCAAAGGAGAAGGCTCCCAGCTCTTAGGGACTGGACCCTGGTCATCTCCAGATTCTCCCAGCTCCTGGAGGCCCCTGTGGGGACTGGCAGGAGCGGTTCCTCCATTTCTGGTCACCAGAAATCAAAGGACTTGTTTGCTGCCCTGACACTGTTCAGAGCTAAGACCTTGAGCTTCCGGATCCCAACCGGGGCCAGGAAAAGTGAGAGTCCCCTCCCAGACACACTGGGGCTCAGGTTCCACCTTCTATCCTCTGTGTTTGGCAGACTGGTCCCTGCCCCCTGGCACTGTAGGGTGGGGAATGGAGCACAGAGCTGCCTCTTATTTGAGAGAAAGATCCACAGGTGAAATGCCTCACGGGGTTTTGCCTGAGGCATCCATCGCTCAGTGTGGGTAGGGCCAGGGCTTGGTTTGGGACCTAGGTCAAGGCCTGCTCTTGAAGAGCATGGCTCCAAGCAGGGCTGGCGTTGAA
>NW_005362116.1:0-7785 GCF_000412655.1 Myotis brandtii | reverse complement strand
TGGGAAGAGGGTTCAAAGCCTTTTAGCCCTGTGTCTCCCACTGGCCTGGGAGCCTGGCATCTCCCTCCTCCTCAGTCTGCCCCACACAGCTGGGCACTTGGATGGGTGCAAGCGCAGCTCAGAAAGCGTGTGCTGCTGGTCGACAGGTTCCTCTGGGACAGTCTATGAGATGGAGGGGGCAATTGGAATGTGGGGCCAGAGTGGAAGGGAGAAGAGAGGCCAGGACTTAGCTCAGCCCTGTCTCCTCTGCAACCTTCCTCTCCTGTCCGTTCAGTAAAACGAATGTTCACTTCCATTGTGCATGCCTCGGGGTAGATGGAGGCCTGGCACACCTTGCAGAGGCTGCCCGCCCTTACCCCGGGGCCTGCACAGTCTTGTACACAGTAGGTGCATAATAAACGGGTGAGGTCCGGTCCAGGTAGGAGTCACTCTCTCAGGAGGCACAGTAAGTCCCTGAGAGGCTCCCTGGAGGAGGTGGGATTGGAGAGAGCCTCCCCACCACCAGACTCTTGACAGCACCCACCCTCCTGCCCCAGGATCATCGACGGTGTGACGTACCCAGGGAACATCAAGCAGAAGGATGCAGCCCAGAAGCAGTACAGTGCGGCCGTGGCCAGAGGGGAGAGCGCTGGCCTCGTCAAGTGAGCCCAAGGGGGTGTGGGAGACCCCAGTGGGGGTTGGGCAGAAGTCGCCCCTGCCTGTAGTTCTGCTCCTGCCTCCAGTGTCCATACCCTACCTGGCCTGGAGGGGCAGGCCTGATGCCCTCCTCCCCCAGGGCCACTGGGAGAAAGATGGAGCAGTTCCAGGTGTCGGTCAGTGTGGCCCCCGCTGCCAAGGTCACCTTCGAGCTGGTGTACGAGGAGTTGCTCAAGCGGCGCCTGGGAGTGTATGAGCTGCTGCTGAAAGTGCAGCCCCAGCAGCTGGTCAAGCACCTGCAGGTACCTGGAACTGCCTCCTCCCAGGAGGCCTCCTGGGTGACCCCTGTGCAGCAGAGGGTGGTCCCCCTGTCCCCTCAGCCTCCTGTGAGGCCCAGCCCTGGCTCCTGGCTAACCCAGTGACCCCCTTCTTCTTCTAGATGGACATTCACATCTTTGAGCCTCAGGGCATCAGCTTTCTGGAGACAGAGAGCACCTTCATGACCAATGAGCTTGCAGATGCCCTCACCGTTTCACAGAACCAGACCAAGGTGGGCCTGCCACAGGGGGTAGGAGGGGAGGGTACCGAGGGGCCTGTCTTCCCGCTGCCCTGTGAGCCTGGGTCCCAGAGAGTGGGACAATTGGGCAGAATCTCTCGGCTGGCTGACTACTGAGGTCTCTGTGTCCGCGCTGACATGAGGCAGATGAGGAGGGCAAGGCCTAGAGGAAGATGGCGGGTGCTGATTTGAACCTGTGGTTAGGGGGCGACTGGGAAAGGACACTGACATTAGGGTCCCAGGACCAGGGGGAAAGGAGGAGGCTGGATCATACACATCCTGAGCCCAGGCTCTGCTCACACGGCTCCGGAGCAGAGGCTCCTTGCTCACACCTATCCACTGTACTGAGGCCATCCACCTGACAGCCCAGCCTCAGAGAAAGTTCCCTGGGATTTGACCTACGGGGGAGTTCTCATCCCGGGTGATTCTCAGGTGGGGTGAGGGGTGTGAGCATGGCCTCGCTGCTCCCCGACATCAGCCCAGTCGGTCGTTCCTCCAGGCTCACATCCGATTCAAGCCAACGCTCTCCCAGCAACAGAAGTCTGCAGAGCAACAGGACACAGTCGTGGATGGCGACTTCATCATCCGCTATGATGTGAACCGCACCCTCTCTGGAGGCTCCATTCAGGTGCGTGGGCTCCAGGGGAGAGCAGAATAACCAGGAAATCCATCCGTCCTCAGGAGCCTGAGCCTGGCTGTTGCCAAAGAAAAGGCAAAAAAACTGCTCCTGCCAGTCAGTGTGCAACGAAGGCAACAGACAGAAATCACGCGGTTTAGTTATGCTGTCCCTGAAAGAACTCCCTTTCAGAGGCAGAAAGTTTCATCTGCTAAATAAGGTTTATTACCTCTAAACCGCCTCAGATATTCAAACAAATAGGGAGCAAAGTGGAGTAGAGTTCTAGTGGGTCATGCATAGCAGGGAATGTTTCAGCAAAAGAGTAGCTACACTGGGTGAGTGGGAAGAGATCAACCAAAAGACTTGTATGCATATATACAAACCCATGGACACAGACAATAGGGTGGTGAAGGACTGGAGGGGGTGGCAGACTAGAAGAGGTCAATGGGGAAAAAAGGGGGACATATGTAATACTTTCAACAACAATGATAAAAAAAATAAAGATGACGAGGATTTGGGGAGGTTAGCAGTGGGGCTGTGACAGAGGAGCTTAAAATGAGGAGAGGATGGGTACCCGGGACTTTGGGTAAGGAGGTGGGGTGGGGCAGGGCAGGGCAGGGCTGTAGCTCTCATCTCACCTGGGGTGTGTCTCACTCTGGTCATAGATCGAGAATGGCTACTTTGTGCACTACTTTGCCCCCGAGGGCCTCTCCACGATACCCAAGAATGTGATCTTCGTCATTGACACCAGTGGCTCCATGATGGGCAAGAAAATCCAGCAGGTGGGTACCACAGGCCAGGGTAGGGCCCTAAAAACTCTCAGATGCCTCATACCGTCAGCTCTGGTCTAGCAGGCAGACCCTCCCTCCTCCATCTTCTTGGGTAGGAGGCTGCCAGATACCCAGGATGGAGCTGGTCCTGCCCCTGGAGCATTCACCATGTTCCCACTGCAGGTGTGGGCCTGGGGGTGCAGCCCAAGGGCACATGAACCCCCAAGGAGGTCCCACTGAGACACACACCTTGTTTCCCCTTCCCCTGACCAGACTCGGGAAGCCCTCATCAAGATCCTAGAGGACCTCAGGCCCGAAGACCACTTCAACCTCATTAGCTTCAGCAGTGAAGCAAGCCAGTGGAAGCCATCGCTGGTGCCAGCTTCGACCCAGAACGTGGAGGAGGCCAAGAAATATGCTAACAGCATCCAGGCCCGGGGAGGTGAGTGCCAGGGCAGCCCTGCAGGGTGGGGGTATCTGGGCACCAGCCCCACCTGAGAACCATCCTGAGATTGTGTGCCCCTCAGGAACCAATATCAATGATGCAATGCTGATGGCCGTGCAGCTGCTGGACACAGCCACCCGGGAGGAGCAGCTGCCTTCAGGGAGCGTCTCTCTCCTCCTCCTCCTCACTGATGGCGACCCCACTGTGGGTGAGGGCACAGTGGCAACTCCAGGGCACACTGCCCAGAGGGCATCGCTGGGGCTCCATCCTGGCTTGCTGTGGGACCTGGGGAAGGGAGGGGGTCCCTGAGGCCTCTCTGGCTCTGAGATTCCAAAAATATCCCCTGAGCAAATCCCTGTTTTCTCACCCCTGTCCCAAAACACTGGGTCCAGGCCAGACCAACCCCAGGAAGATCCAGAAGAATGTGCAGGAGGCCATAGGCGGTCAGTACAGCCTCTTCTGCCTGGGCTTTGGCTTCGACGTCAGCTACGCCTTCCTGGAGAAGCTGGCGCTGGACAACGGTGGCCTGGCTCGGCGCATCTACGAGGACTCGGACTCCGCCCTGCAGCTGCAGGTGCCAGCCTACCCCTGAGGGCTGGGTGAGTCAGGGACGAACTGGCCTGCCCCCGTGACACCCCCCACTCTGCAGGACTTCTACCAGGAGGTGGCGAACCCTCTGCTGACCACAGTGACCTTCGAGTACCCAGGCAATGCCGTGGAGGAGGTCACGCAGGACAACTTCCCGCTGTTCTTCAAGGGCTCCGAGATGGTAGTGGCCGGGAAGCTCCGGGCCCAGATCCCTGATGTGCTCTCAGCCACAGTCAGCGGGCAGCTGGTGAGTGTGGCCAGCCATCCTGGCGTGGAAGGGTGGCTGCAGCAGGCATTCAGAGGGGCTAGGTTCAAACTCCAGCCTGTCAGACTCCAGCCGACTGACCTTCCCCAAGTGACAAAGTGCCCCCTGCCACCATAGCGGACCCCAGTCCCCACTGCATGGGCTGGTGGTGGAGATTCCATGAGATAATGTCCTGATTCTGCTGAGAGCACCTGTGCTTGGCTGCACGTGGTAGGCACTTCATAGTGAGTCTGTGTTGCTGCTGCTGTGCCCTAGGGCACTGGGTTTGACATCCCCTCTGTCCTCCACCAGCCCTCTGAGATTGCAGTCAGGCAGGGAGGGCTGCTCCCACTTCACAGATGAGCAGACCAAGGTCCAACTTGCCCTGGGGCCCAATGCAGCCCAGGCAAGACCCACCCCAGCTCACCACATGGTGCCCTCTCCCCACCCAGTTCTCCCAGCCTCTGTGCCACCGGGGACCCCTCATTTCACAGAGAGAAACTGAGCACCTGCTCTGAGCCAGAGCCTTCCTAGGCCCAAGGATCCTGCCCTCATGGGAGAGACATTGGGTAAATCATCACACAAACAAGGAAAGACCCAGAGGCTGGGGTGTCCCTGAGAGGAAGAACCCAGAGACTTAGGGGAACAGCATGGGAGCCCCAATGTGGCCTGGAGATCTGGGAGGGCTTCCTGGACAGGACTCAGCTGCGACTGTGGGATGAGTTGGAGGTGGCAGAGGCCAGATGGTGAAGTGGTGGAGGAATGTTTCAGGCATGTGTGGTCGACCGCAGGATGTGCAGGGAGAATAACAGGTGGACAAGGCAGGGGGGCATGCTGGGACCAGGGCTGAGTCTCAGAGAAGTAGCACGTGTCACAAGGAGCATTGCATGCAGGTGACCAGAATCATGGCTTCCACCCCCTCTTTGCCACCTCTGAGGGATGAGGCCTGCGCATTTCACCTAATCTCCCCGTGCCTCCGTTTCCTCCTGTGTGAAAATGAGAATCAGACATCTTACCCACCTTGTGAGACAGCTGTGGGGATTAACATGTGGCCCAGGGTAAACATTCCACACATGTTAGCTGCTGGTGCTATCCTGGAGGCTGGGAGTTCCCAAAGTGCGGAACCCAGGGTGATAAGGGGGTGACATGTCTTTGTTTGAGTAATCACGTGTTTATCCTAATGTATCTTCTGAGAAATAGAACTCCAACCCCAGACCTAGCATTTCCCTGGTAGTCTTGCTTGGGACAGGGCCAAGTGAAGAGTGTTAGTCTGTATAACTTTCACTTAAGGAAAACCTTCCAATAGATAGCTGTGCAGGTGGACAGGACATTTGTGCAGGCGGCCTGCAGGTGACAAAGGTGTGGCAGGCCCGGCTCTGGTGAGAGACAGAGGAAGGCGTCTCCAGCAGCGGGGATGGGGTCTGGTCCACATCGCTAAGGCTTTTGGCTGCCGGGGAATTGTGACAGGAAAGGCTGGAGTTCCTCTGCCCACAGGCCCCACTTCCCAGGCTGCTGGCCAGGTCAGCCTGAGGGCAGAAGGCCCCACCCCGGGGAAGGAAGCAGCAGTCCACCTGAAACTTGGGCACCTGCTTCGCTGTCACCACTGGACAGTGCCTGGTCCCAGCAGGGGGCACCAGCTTGGTCAGGGGCATCCTAATGGGGTACATGGGGCCCCAAACCCTACCAAGGCCTGAGCCCTCTTTCGAACTCTGCCATGACTGCTGGGGAAGGCACTTGCCTCTGTCCCCAGAGTGTCCATTTTTGGGGTGGGCCGTCTTGGGGCCCTTTCTGCTTTAAACGCATTTGCTGCTGCTTCTGCACTGGCCTGGGGTCCAGATCCCGTTCCCATTGTCCTTCCTCCCAAAAGCTGCACGTGATCTTAGTTCCTGGCTTTGCACCTGTGATAGTTTCTACCTTTTCTCTCCACCTCCTTCTCATCCTTAGAGGCTCTGTGGCTGAGCCCCTTACACCCCTGAACTCCCTCCCTGCTCCCCACCTACTCGAAGGGAATGTGGTCCTCACAGCCAATCCGTGGGACCTGCCCAGTCCCAACTAGGTTTCTCATGGAAGTGCTGGGAAGCGGCAGGCCAGGTAAGGGCGGCAGGCCCTCACTGCTGCCGCCTGGCTGGGCCCCTCTTTCCAGCCCACGGAGAACATCACCTTCCAAATGGAGTCCCAGGTGGCAAAGCAGGAAGAGGAGTTTCAAAAGCCCAAGTACATCTTCCACGGCTTCATGGAGAGACTCTGGGCGTACCTGACCATCCACCAACTGCTGGAGCAAATGTGGGTGGCCTGCACAACCAAGGGCCTGCTGGGGCGGCCACACACGGCCTCAGTGTCTCCCCAAGCTCCTCATGGGTGGGACAGCACAGGTGGCCTGGGCATCTCCTAGGTATGGAGAGAGGGGGGTCATGGAGTGGTGTCTGAGCTCCAGACTCTCCCATAGGGAGCCGCCCCCACCCCCAAGGGTCTGGAAGGGAGGGAGAATGGAGCTAGGCATCCAGGACCTGCTGGCCCTCTGATGCTCTCTACCTGCAGGGTTTCCGCATATGCTGCTGATAAGCAGGCCCTGGAGACCCAAGCTCTGGGCTTGTCGCTCAACTATAGCTTTGTCACCCCCCTCACGTCCATGGTGACCAAACCTGCTGAAGGCCAAGAACAGTCTCAAGTTGCTGAGAAGCCCGTGGAAAATGGTGGGTGTGACAGTGGGCTCCTAGCTCTGTGGCAACAGAGTTTTAACCCAGTCTCTCCCCCCAGCCCCTCCCCCACACCCTGACCAAGACCCTAACCCGGCCACACAGACTCCCAGGACCCCCAGGAGATGCATCCCATTTCATTGATGAGAAAACTGAGGCCAGGTCTCCCAACCCTCCCAAATGCACTGCAGCTATGTGGTGCTGGGGTGGGGAAACAGGTTAAATAAGTACTTAAAATGTATCAGAACGACCCCAATAGTATCTCTCTCTCCCTCTCTCTCTTTCTCCCTCTCTCACTTTCTTTCTCTCTCTTCTTTTTTTGTTTTATCCAGAAAAGGATCCCTCAGGTAAGGGCCTAATACCCTCAAAGGCTGCCATTGGTGACGGGTGGCTGATACAGGATCTCGGACCCCAGTCCCACAAAGTTGCTGGCCAGAGCGTCTCCAGCCCAGCCTGCTGCCAGGAGGGGCATTGTCTGCCCAAGCACGTTGGTGCATTTAGTCACCTGTTCTTTCAGATATTGGCTGTCCTGGGCACTAGGGGCACAGTCCCCATTAAGCTGGATGCACACTCAGGTCTCTCTGATTTCCAGGTCTCGATGTCTTCAGATATGGAGCCATGGGACACCCACTGCCCAAAGGAGCAGGTAAGAAAGGATCAGCGGTGGTGGGAGGGGGAATTGACAAAACCTTGACCCTGGCCACAGGCTGGGCTCTGCCCTGACTGTGGGTGAGTGGCTTGCTTGGCTCACCTGGCTGGTGCAGGGTGGGAGTCAAGTTCAGGTGTATCTATGCTGGAACTTTTGTTAGTGGCAGAAGAAACTTCAGAGGACAAGGTAGTTGGAAGTGACTGATATCCCAGCGGGGTGGGAGGAATTCAAGAAGGGTTCCTTTTCCAGCTTGAATTTCTCCTGGCTGAAGGGGGAGAGGCTCTCAGAGTGGTGGGTGTGGGGAAGGGAGCCATCTGCCCTCTGTACATGCATCTCCCAGTTGGGTCCCAGAGCCCTGGTGGTGGGGACCCATGACTCTGCTTGAGCCAAGACTGCAGGTGTCAACTTTTCTAAAGTTGGATTTGCCTCGTACGCTGGAGTTTATGACGTGCCCAACAGGAGATCTGGACCACCTGGACTTTCTGCTCCTTCTCATTATCATTATAAATTCTTGGATTTGGGTCTGGATCGCCACAGGCTACCGAGCGGGATAGGTGAGCCACTTTCTGACCTCGGAGGCCTCAT
>NW_005362115.1:0-1082 GCF_000412655.1 Myotis brandtii | reverse complement strand
CTCTTCCAGATCCTGAACCCTGAACCATGCAGGAAGTAGAGGGAAACATTTACGACACACAAAGACTGCATATATCTGGGAAAACAGACTCTTCCATGAAATTAATTCTAGGAACTCACTATAGCAAACAATTAAAAACAACAAAGCAAAACAGGAGAAACAGGGAAGTGTGACATGCCAAAAAATAGAGCAGTTAACAGAAACTGTCTGTGAATGAACTCAGAGACTGTTTCTTGGCATATGGTACATTTCATTGAAACCTGGGTATTGGAACTTGTCTAGTTTCTGACCTCCTAGAGTTAGCATGTCTCTCCTTTCCCACAGGTCTTTGATGATCTGTTCAAGTTTACTTTTTTCTTTTCTTTTTTGTATTCTTCTGTCTTTCTTAAGATTGGATTATCTTGATTAACTTGTCTTTACATTCCCTGATGATTTCTTCTGCCAGTTTGAATTTTTTAAATTGTTTTATTGCTTAAAGTATTACAAAGAGTATTACATATGTCTCCTTTTTTTCCCACCCTTGACAATCCCCTGGCCTCCCCTACCCCCCGGTGTCTTATGTCCATTGGTTATGCTTATATGCATGCATACAAGTCCTTCAGTTGATCTCTTACCCTCCCCTCCTGCCCCCCAACCCTCTCCAGCCTTCCCGCTGTAGTTTGACAGTCTGTTCGAGGCTGCTCTGCCTCTGTATCTATTTTTGTTCATAAGTTTATAATGGTCTTTATTATCCATAAATGAGTGAGATCATGTGGTATTTTTCCTTCATTGACTGGCTTATTTCACTTAGCATAATGCTCTCCAGTTCCATCCATGCTGTTGCAAATGGTAAGAATTCCTTCTTTTTTACAGCAGCATAGTATTCCATCGTGTAGATGTACCACAGTTTTCTAATCCATTCATCTACTGATGGACACTTAGGCTGTTTCCAGATCTTAGCTATGGTGAATTGTGCTGCTATGAACATAGGGGTGCATATATCCTGCCAGTTTGAATTTGCTATGGAGACCTTCTAATGTATTTTTAATAGTTACTGGGTCAGTTATTATTAACTGCTTTTCCCCCCTGCATATGTCACACTT
>NW_005362114.1:0-794 GCF_000412655.1 Myotis brandtii | reverse complement strand
ATACACACCACTCAGTGATGGACCACTCACCCACAAACACTCTCGATGCACATCAACACACCTGGCTCATGACACATCTGGCAAAGACTTCATCCCCACATATACATAGCTCATGCACTATACACATACATCACCAAAAACACACAAAAGCACAAATAATTCAAAAAACCACAGGAAACACACACCAACAATACATGTGCCCACCCAGCCACACTCACTGCATTAAGCAGCGCACACCCTCCTATTAATGAGAGGTATGCTTCCCTCATTCTGTCCCATCCTCCTAGGAAGGGCAGTCAGCATGGGGCAGTTAAGCATATTCTGTCACAGGCACCATCATTAAACTACCACCAACACCCCATGCACATGGTCACATACACATGGTAACATACAGAGAAAACCTAACAACATACCTTTTTGCTCTCACACACGTGTGTCACCCACAGACACAACTAGCATGTGCACCAGCACATGCTGTGAGCAGAGGTCTGAGCCCTCTCTGACCTGAACTTGGTTCCTGATTAGGTAGGACATCTTCCTGTCCAGCAGCAGAGACAACAGTGTCACTCCCGATTCTCAGCTGTGATGCCAGTGTTTACTATCACAGACATGAATCAGGAGTCCCTAGTCACACGCCAGGAGGCTGGTGACTGGATCTACATGCACTAAAACAGGGCCCAGGTTAAGTCTGACACAGGGAAAGAGTCAGATACATAGTGCACACACACACACACAACTATCAAACAGCAAGTACACAACAAGCGTACATAGTATATTCAGACAGACACACAGGC
>NW_005362113.1:0-453 GCF_000412655.1 Myotis brandtii | reverse complement strand
ATTGATTTGGGGATATTGTACCAGCCTTGCATCCCCAAAATAAATTCTACTTGGTCTTGGTGTATGATCTTTCTAATATAATGCTGGATCCAATTTGCTAGAATTTTGTTGAGGATTTTAGCATCTATGTTCACCAAGGATGTTGGGCTATCGTTCTCTTTCTTTGTGGTGTCTTTATCTGATTATGGAATTAGGGTAATGCTGGCTTCATAAAAAGACCTTGGAAGTGTGCCCTCCTCTTAATTTTTTTGGACTAGTCTGAGAAGGATAGGTTTTAGTTCTTCTTTGACTGCTTGGTAGAACACCACTATAAAGCCATCTGGACCAGGGCTTTTGTTTGCTGGAAGATTTTTAATTATTGCATCAATTTCTTCGGTAGTTATAGGCTTATTCAGGTTTTTTAATTCTTCCTGATTGTTTTGGAAGTTTGTATTTTTCTAAGAATATGTCCAT
>NW_005362112.1:724-1198 GCF_000412655.1 Myotis brandtii | reverse complement strand
AACATTATATATCAATCCATATGTCCTTAATATTCAGATAAGTGTATTGCTACTCTGTGGAAACTGAATAGAGGGCATAACAAACTAAAATAAAATGAATCACAAAACTGTCCCGAATATTATCAGAGCACTTAACAGGCCATATTGTAAAACCTCTTTACCTGTTTGTCTTCCTCATCAAAATAAACTCCTTGAAAGTAGAGGTTGTATCATTTCAAGAGAATCAGCAATTCCTAGTGAGTGCCTGGCACTCTGCAGAGATCTTTTCAATAAATTAATTAATTAATGCTATTATCTTATCATATGTGATGTTATATATATATCTTTAAATGTAAGAAATTGGTTTGAAAGTTATAAAAACAGGAATTTTGAAGGAGTAACAAAATACAATGCTTCCTCAAAGTGAAATTGAAAGCAATGTTTCTGGTGAGAGAGTATGCATTTATATGCAGTGTAAATACAGTGTTCTCACAA
>NW_005362112.1:0-682 GCF_000412655.1 Myotis brandtii | reverse complement strand
ATCATTTCTTTCTTCAGACTCTTTAGTAGAGCTCTCCTTAATTAACCTGGTTATTGTTCCCATTCCATTTCAGAATTGCATTCTCTATCTCTCAAACACAGGAGCTATCACAACACCCTGAATAGTTCCCAGCTTGGCCAATCTGCTTTGGCAACACTGTCACCTACAAGAAGTGAGGATTTAGGTAGAGATAATGCAGCCCAACAGCACAAGAGTGGATGGTCACATACAAGTACACACTGAAGAGGAGGAGGGAGGAATGGGATGGATTGGTTAAAAGGCACCAAGGAGCCTCAGATAAAATTATTGGACGGAATAGCCAAAAATGATGAAAGTAAAAACCACCTCCAACTTCATAAGAACAATATAATAGTTAATGACAATGGAAGCTACAAAACCCAGGCAATATCAGGTCTTTGGATCATTTGTTTCTCTGCAAGGGGATCATTTGTTCCTCTAGCTTTAAAATGTTTTACATAGTACTAGAGGCCTGATGAATGAAATTCATGCAAGAGTAGGCCTTCCTTTCCCCGGCTTCCTTCCCCCGGCTTCCCTCTGGCACCCGGGACCTGGGCTTCCCTCTAGCCATGAGCAGGCTCTGGGATCCGGGCTGCCCTCGCAGCCCCAGCTTCGTGCGGAAGGTCCTCTGGAAGGACTTCCAGTCTAATTAGCATATTATGCT
>NW_005362111.1:0-687 GCF_000412655.1 Myotis brandtii | reverse complement strand
TAATAGACTTAGATGATGCCTGCATCTTCATAGACATAGCTACAGAGAGACAAGGACAATTTTGCTTTGTGTGGGAAGGTTAAGAATACTTTAGTCACCTTCCTAAGATGTTTGTATAGCCCTACCATGTGTCATGTTTAGTAGCAGAAGAGTTAGCTGTCAGAAGAGGCCACAGTGCCAATGTTATACTTCATTATATAAATATAGTAATCTTTAATTCTCCTAATGCAGTTGTCAAAAGGGCAGGTGCCCAACTGGGCAAAGAAGAATACCCATCAGGTTTTGGTCTCTATTGAGAGACAATTGGCAGCCTGTATACTGTCTTGTAGGCCTGTGTGACCATCCCCATGTCAGGGGTGGCAAAAACCTCAACTTTAGCAAACTGGGGAAGGCCTGTTTAGAACACAGGGAAGTACTGAAGTGGTGAATACTAGCCCTCTGTTACAGGAATTACAGACCCCGTGAGATCCTGTGACATGTGAGACCCTGTAAAGAAATAAAGCTCCCTTAGTCCATTCCGAGAGAACAAGTCAAGTAAGGGAGCCCTACTACAGGGACAGCTGTGACTATCTATTTAAATATAGACACATTTTGAATTTCTTTTTGCTATTTGAAGACAGTTATATTACTCCATAAAAAGGACTCACAAAGAAAATCAGAAGATCTTAAAGCAGGTCAGTATATTTT
>NW_005362110.1:0-822 GCF_000412655.1 Myotis brandtii | reverse complement strand
ATGTACAAACACAACAACAACAAAAAAAAACAGCTTAAGCCAGCAGTTTTCAAAATGTGGGTCGCGATCCCTTTGGTGGTTGAACGACCCTTTCAGAGGGTTCACCTAAGACAATACTGCATATCAGATATTTACATTACGACTCATAAGAGTAGCAACATTACAGTTATGAAGTAGCAACGAAAATAATTTTATGGTTGGGTCACAACATGAGGAACTGTATTTAAAGGGCCAGAAGGTTGAGAACCACTGGCCCAAGCAGTAGCTAGATCAGGGGCTCAGGCAGTGTCCTCAGAATGTCTCTCCACTGACTGCCTCCCTCCGTGTTTTGTCCTCATTTTTCATTCCAGAGGCCCTCCTCCTTCATGTAGCTAAAAAAATAGAGCCACTGGTAAGCTACGTTCACATCTTCCTAATGGAATGACCTGCAAGAACAAGTGGACACATTTAGACTGAAAGAGCAATGTTTCAGTATTTTTATGTTTTGTTTTGTTTTGGTAATGAGTTAGTTCAATGACTAGGTAACTAGGATTAAGCTTTTAGTTAGACTTTTAAACCTTACTAAGAGTCGTGGCTCTGCTGTGAAGGGAAGACAAGTTTTACCCCAGATGTCCCTTTTAGGGTATTGATTTTCACATCCTTATTGGGGAAAAAAACAGTTTAAGAAATAAGCCTTGGACCTTCCCACTAAACTGCCTAGAATGTGTTCAGATGGAGGACCAGCTCTAGGAAGGATATTCACATTTGCTTTGGCATCTCCATGCCAGTGTCCCTGACTTTTAAATCCTGAAACCACAACCCTCTTTCCCCTTAGCTTCAGAA
>NW_005362109.1:0-488 GCF_000412655.1 Myotis brandtii | reverse complement strand
AAAAAAAAAAAAGTCTATATGATAATTGCTATTCTTATTGTGTTTATGCAAACGGTCAGGCCAAATTGAAACTCTTAATACAGCAGTAAGTGAATTGGTCTTTAATAAAAATGAGGGTGATTTTAGAAAGAAAAATTATGTTTCAATAGGAAGTTATTAGAACTGAAATATATTTCCCTTCTACCAGACCATTTGCCATAATTCTTACTGTTCTAACTTTTGCACAATGATACTCACAGTTTGTCTCCACCAGATTACAAGCCCTACTCGCACCTAGGGAATACCATGTCTAGGCACCATTGCCGCCTCCTTCTGTACCCAGGCCTCATCGTCCCTCTGACAGAGAGCAATCATCTCTTGGCTCTGAGAGAAACCTCCGTCCCTCCTCAGCATGAAGCAGTTACGGAAGAGACCCGGCACCCTCTTTGCTCAGAAAGAATTCAGAGCCAAGGTCCTTGAGGAGGGATGTGGTAGGCAGTTAGACAGAC
>NW_005362108.1:0-1496 GCF_000412655.1 Myotis brandtii | reverse complement strand
TCTATCAAAATTACTTTTTGCCTGAATTTTGGGACACACTTTAATTATATGTGTTTACTGATGGTCTTAGGCGACCCCTGTGAAAGGGTCATTCGATGCCCAAATGTGTCACGACCCACAGGTTGAGAACTGCTACTCTAGTGCATCAGAGAAAGGACCCTCAATCCCAGGTTCCAGCTCACTCATCAGCTAAAGCTGCCAATGCCTTAGAGCAGTGGTTCTCAACCTGTGGGTTGCCACCCATTTGGCGTTCGAACGAACCTTTCACAGGGGTCGCCTAAGACCATCCTGCATATCAGATGTTTACATTAGGATTCATAACTAGCAACATTGCAGTTATGAAGTAGCAACGAAAATAATTTTATGTTGGGGTCACAACATGAAGAACTGTATGTAAAGGGCCCGAAGGTTGAGAACCACTGCCTTAGGGCCTTAGTGATGGTCTGTGTGCTGTGTTGTCAGGGATGACTGTGCAGCACTGGCCCACATCTTCCTCCTCCTTCTGACTGTTCTCCCAGGTCACCCTGCTGCTGGCATCTAGCTGTTCACCATCCCTTTAGCTGCATCTTGAGGATAGTTAACATGTGCTGGTTCTAGAAAATATAATTAATCCACCACATTCTTGTTCACACCTCTATGGATCGGTGGTCAAATATCCTATCTAATAAAAGACAAAAAGGGTAATTGACAGTACCTTCCCTAAGCTTCACATTGGTTAATCAGGGCGATATGCAAATTAACTGCCAACAAAGATGGCGGTTAATTTGCATACATAGGCTCCAAGCGGTGGAGGAAAGCCAAATTGCCCCGAAGCCGGCCGTGCATGGAGGCCTCCCGGCCCTGTCACCAAGCATATCCGAGAGGCCTCCCAGCCCCGGGATCAGCAGAGCCGCAAGGCCTCCCAGCCCCAGGATTAGCAGAGCCGGGAGGCCTGATAGCTGGGGTGGGGCTCTGGCCAGAGCCCAGCCAGAGCAAAGGCCTCGGTCCCGGGTGCCAGAGGAAAACTGGTGCCAGCAGCCAAGGGAAGGGAAGGCCTATTGCACGAATCTCTTCATGCAACAGGCCTCTAGTCTATATAATAAAGAGATAATATTCTAATTTGTCCATTACAGTGTCCCAGTCACAACTAGTCTGTGGGCAGGGCCAGGGGCGGGGACTTCTGCCCCCAGCACTAACATCAAGTTGCCTGGGTGCGTCCCCATTCAGCACTGGTATGATGCTGGGAGGGGAGGGGGGAAGTGGGGAGGCTGGGCTTGACGGGGGACCTCTGGCCACATCCCCCGCTCCGACTCTGGGCCAGGAGACCTCAGATTGTGCCCCCCGGCCCAGCACTGGGCCGGGGGACCTCAGGCCATGCCCCCCACCTGGTGAGGCTTGATGAGAACCTCAGGCTGTGCCCCCTGCCTGGTGGGGCTTGACAGGGAACCTCAGGCCGCATCCCCCGCCCCAGCACCGGGCTGGGAGGTCTGAGGCTGTGCCCCCACCTGGAGGGGCTT
>NW_005362107.1:0-596 GCF_000412655.1 Myotis brandtii | reverse complement strand
TCCCAAAGAAATCTTTTCGTTTTGAAAATATTAAAAACTAAGTTATGTTGTTTTAAAGTATTGTAATTTGTCTTGATCTCTTTTTTTTTTTTTTTTTCAGGAAAAATTTTCTTTACAGGCTCCTTCTTCATGGCCATAGCCTTTTTGGGGTCAATGACACTGGCTTCCGGTGTCCGTGCACTCCGCCCTGACCCCTGGGGCAGGAACTTTCCCAGCGTCTCCATGGCTATGTGGGGGAAGCTTCCACCCTGACCCTGTCTCCCCGGCGCCTGGCTCACTGGCGCCAGTGCGCGCTCAAGCAGCCATGGGGCCAGAACTTCCCAAGCGTTGCCATGGCGATGCAGGGAAAGTACCTGCTCCGCCCCGGCTCCCTGGTGCCTGTGTATGCAAATTAACCTGCCATCTTTTCCAGGTTAATTTGCATACTCACTCTGATTGGCTGGTGAGCGTAGCAGAAGGATGGTTAATTTACATGTTTCTCTTTTATTATATAGGATTGTAAAATTTAAATAAATTACTTTAAAAGTCAAAGACAAAATCATGGCCAAACCAAGAAAAGAAAAAAAGAAAGAAAAAGAAAATTAGACAGAAATATA
>NW_005362106.1:0-601 GCF_000412655.1 Myotis brandtii | reverse complement strand
GAAATCAATAAAAATATATTTTAAAAAATAAAAAGAGAGACACCGTTGGCCCATAAAAACATGGACAGAAGAATGACTTGTGTGCAAGTGGTGAAATATGTCCCCGAGAGTACAGGGGTGCTCAGCCAGGGTCTCAGGAAGGGGTGAGCCCTAAGATCTTGAGCCCTCAGCTTCTCAAGATCAGGAATAAAAGAAGCCCATGAATGAGGTGATTTGGTAACTTACTTCATTTAATCCCTCACAGCTCTGTGAGGGAAGTGTTATCTCAGTGTGCACAGATTGAAACTCTGAGATTCCTGCAGCCTGCGCCTTGCCCAAGGTTATGAATTTAAGGGGGTAGAAGATTTTTGGATAGAAACTTGGGTTTATTTGACACTAAGCCACGGTTTTTTGTCCCCCACCACTCCACCATCCGGAAAAGCTGTGTGTTTATGACTTGGCTGGGGTAGAATGAGCTCTAGGGGATTAATGTCTTTTGCCTATCAAGATGGAACATTAAAAAAAAAAGAAGAAGAAGAAGGAAAATCAAGCAGGAAAGCACCATGTTGGGGAGCTGTGGCTTCTTCTTCAATCTGAGTTCTATACCTAGTGGTCGCTCAGT
>NW_005362105.1:0-605 GCF_000412655.1 Myotis brandtii | reverse complement strand
CTCTGTAAAAAATTAATAAAATATATTTAAAAAACAACAACAAAAAACACCTCTCCACCCAGAGCTCAAGTGCTCCTGGCCCCACCCTCTGTCCCGCAAGTCTCCTCAGGATGGTTCCGTCTCCTCCAGGTGCCTCCCCACTTCCGCCATGTCCTCAGAGCAATGCAGCAGCTCTGCCCCATCATGGCACCAGCTGGAGAGTTTCAGGTGCCGCTTCCCAGCAGCAGACGCGCTGCACTCCTTCCCCTGGCAGGTGGACGGCGAGGTGCTCTGAGAGCGAGTGGTGGGAGGTGAAGGACTGGTGACAGTGGTGCTACGGGCTCTCATCCCTGCCCTCCCTGCCACGGGATGGTCCCGCCTCCTCCAGGTGCCTCCTCGCTTCTGCCCCATCTCTGGAGCAACGCAGTGGCTCCACTTCTGCCCTGTCTCCAGAGCAATGCGGCGGCTCCGCCCAGCCACGAACGTAGCCTCCTGCTGAACGGTCATTACAGCATGAGGGCATAACAACCATTAGCATATTAGCTCTTTATTATATAGGATTACTTTAAAGAACTGGTTTGGATGCAACAAGCATGCTTATAACTTGGCAAATATTTGCTTTTTTG
>NW_005362104.1:472-1641 GCF_000412655.1 Myotis brandtii | reverse complement strand
GGGACCCTTGAGTCTGCAGGCCGACGCTCTATTCACTAAGCCAAAGCAGTCAGGGCCACACTCCATGCTTTTGAGTTTTTCCTAAAATGGGGCCTGTTCCTGGAATGAGCAGAAAAAGCCTGTCCTCATGACCATTCAGGTCCGCGCTGTGAATGACCTCTGAGCATCTGCTACCTGAGGTGTTCCCTGAATGGGGACCTGGCCCTGAGGGGGTCTGCCTGGGGCCAGCCAGCAGTGTGTGGGTTCTGGACTTCAGGCAGGAAAAATTTCACAGCATGAGTCAGGTGAATTTTAGAGGATGTTTATGAAAGCTGGGGACAGTGAGACAGAGGGGCTGGGGAAATGAGCCTAGGCTGGGCTTCCTTGGCTCACTAAGAAGTCAGAGAAAAGGAGGCTCGGAGACAGCGTCAGGGGCTTGTCTGTGAGGAGCTGCTGCTGCCCATTGCTGCCTTGGTTGCAAGCCTTGTGGGTCCCATAGACGTTAGGACAGTGGTTCTCAACC
This sequence comes from Myotis brandtii, assembly GCF_000412655.1. Classification (NCBI taxonomy): domain Eukaryota; kingdom Metazoa; phylum Chordata; class Mammalia; order Chiroptera; family Vespertilionidae; genus Myotis; species Myotis brandtii. Next base: position 1,139 of record NW_005362104.1, on the reverse strand, counting down.
TTCTGGCCCTTTAAATACAGTTCCTCATGTTGTGACCCAACCATAACATTATTTTCGTTGCTACTTCATAACTGTCATGTTGCTACTGTTATGAATCGTAATGTAAATATCTGATATGCAGGATGGTCTTAGGCGACCCCTGTGAAAGGGTCATTCGACCGCCAAAGGGGTCGCGACCCACAGGTTGAGAACCGCTGGCTTAGGAGATGCATGCCTGTGGGGAAAGAAGTGGGGAGAGGCATGGGTGTGTTCTTGGGAAGGACAGCACATGCTGGGCCCCTTGTCCTGAGGCTTATATCTCTCTCTTGCAGGCTGGAATCGTAGGGGGATCTCAGGGGAGAGTTTCAGCAGAATATGATTCATCAGCTTTCTGGGAGTGCTCCTTCAGCCACTGATTGGTCAGTGTCAGGGTAGGAGGTTGTTAGTCATTGCAGCTGGTCCTGGTGTCACCCACCTGGTTTTGCTGCTTTTCTGGGTCTGGAGCTGAAATACAACTGAGGCCTAGCTGCTATTTCTCGGGAGGTGGCCTTTTGTGTCTTGTTATGCCCAGATTTCAGGATCCCCAAGAAACCACATCAGGAAGCCAGCCAGTCCGATGCAAAAGCATAAGAGTCTTTATTCGAGCTAGCTCGGCTCCCCCACCTTGCCGACACAGCGACAGGAAGCA
>NW_005362104.1:0-238 GCF_000412655.1 Myotis brandtii | reverse complement strand
TGGGGCAAGATGGAGGGCCTAGCCCTTACCCTGGGGCAAGATGGAGGGCCTAGCCCTCACCCTTTCATGTCTGATGTACATTGCTGTGCCAGTGTGTTCAGCTGTCTGTGTCAGTTTCCCCATTCCCTCTGTCCTGGCTTCCTGGCTTGTCTCCAAGGTAGCTGCCTCTATTCTGAAAAATCACCAAGCCCAGCCACAGTAGTTCAGTGGTTGAGCATTGACCTATGAGCCAGGAGGT
>NW_005362103.1:0-1700 GCF_000412655.1 Myotis brandtii | reverse complement strand
TTATATTTTCTTGATGAAATGATCCTTTTATCATTATATAATGACCATGTTTATTAGTCTCTTATTACAGCTTTTGAATAAAGTCTATTCTGTGTGATTAATTATAGCTACTCCTGCTGAATTTTGGTATCTACATTCATATATTATTTTTTCCACCCTTCACTATTGAGTGTGTGTGCTCTTAAATCTGAAGTGTCTCTTGTAAGCAGCATATAGCTGTGCCCTGTTGTTGTTTTTTCCTCCCTTTAATCTATTCAGCCAATCAATGTCTCTTGATTAAAGAATTCAATTTGTTTACATTGAGACTAATTACTGATAGGTCAGGACTTGTTAAAATTTTCTAGTTGTCCTGTACTTCCCTTGTTCCTTTCTTCCTCTATAGCGACCTTTTAGGAAGTAATGATTTTCTAGACTGTCATGCTTTGACTTCCTTTTCATTACTTATATATCTACTGTAGGTTTTTCCTTTGTGGTTACCATCAGGTAACCACTACAAAACCATTCTATAGACATAATAGTGTATTTTACACTAACTCTGATTGTATAAAAAACTTTACCTTTTTATCTGCCCTTCCACATTTTGTTTTTTATGTCACAATTTAATCCATTTTATACTCATTAACAATATTATAGTTATATTTTTTATTTTTATCGTTGAGAGTATTGCCTATGTCCCGATTTTCCCCTATTTGCACCCCTCAAACTGGCTCCTGCCCTTCCCAGGCCTTGACCACACTATTCTCTGTGTCCATTGCTATGCATATATTCATATAAGTTCTTTGGTTAATCTCATCCCAATCTCCCCACACCTCTTCCCTCTGAGATCTGTCAGTCTGTTCCATCCTTCCATATCTGGTTCTATTCTGTTCATCAGTTTACTTTGTTCATTAGATTCCTCATATAAGTGAGGATCATATGTGATTTGTCTTTCTCTAACTGGCATATTTCATTTAGGATAATAATCTTCTGGTCCGTTCATGTTGTCTCAAAGGGTAAGAGTTCCTTGTTTCTACAGCTGCATAGTATTCCATTGTGTAAACATACCACCAGCTGTGTGCCGGGAAGGTGAAGCAACCTTGCTCCTGGTCTGCCTGACTGCAAAGCCCATGTTCTTTGTTTCCAGTGGGTGGGGAAGTGTCACACGGGGCATCAGGAAGGGTGTCCAGCAGGACAGAGGGCCACAGGGAGGTTGTAGAGGAAAAGGCCCGGTGAGGAGACAGAAGGAAAGTAGGAAATCACAACAAAGTCAGATAAATTCTAAAATCCAGGCTCGAAAGAAGGGTTGTAGGAGCCGAGGGGAGATGCTGGAGAGAGGCCACAGGTGCTGATGTCTGAGCTGAGCCCTAAAGGACTCACGGGAGCTAAACATTCATTCATTCATTCAATAAATATTTATTAAGCTCCGGTTTACACACTGAGGACTCAACCAACAACACAGCAGGTGCCACACACAATCAACTCCTACATGGAGACCAACAGGTTGAGTTTTCTACCTCGTTCCTCCGAATGTCCTTCCATCCTAGTGAATCCCCTACATTATGAGGCAGCCATGGGTTATGGGGGCCTGACTGACCTTCCCCTTAAGTACAGATATGGCAGTCTCTTGTAGTAACTGCTGATCACGTGGTCACCACTTCATGATGGGCAGTGTTTTTCCTTTCTACAGGCTCTGATTTTCCCAGTCATTCTCTTTCCCATTC
>NW_005362102.1:0-548 GCF_000412655.1 Myotis brandtii | reverse complement strand
ATTGATTCCAGTATAAATGGATTGACTAAAATATTTTACATATATGAAATTTATATTTGTATAAGGGTCATATATTTAATATTTTAAAGAATATATTTTAACCAAAACTAATATAAGGTTAGTTTGAAAATTTTAGATAATCATCTAAAAAATGGTAAGCATGTAGTAACTTTGCATATGTTTGTTTTATTACTATTACTATTGTCTTTTCTTTAGAAATTTCCTTGTGCATTTGCTGTGTAATTGTAACTCAGATGCATTTGTGTATCATGTTATTAAAGGAAGATACAAATATTCTTAATGTTTCTCAGATCTCAGTGGAAATGCTCTAAGTGCTGTTAAAGCCCATTGGGGAAGAAAGCGATGATCTTCCTTTCAGAGAAGAAAAGAACTCAGGAACTATATTTAATTTTGTCCATTAGAAATTTCATATAGCTTTAACCATGAAGAAGAATGTCAAGTTTCCACTTCTAGAAAGCATTTTTTAATCCTTTTTATATACAGAACACTCAACTCAGGACAGGAAGCAGGAAAAAAATACTTTGTAC
>NW_005362101.1:0-476 GCF_000412655.1 Myotis brandtii | reverse complement strand
CCTTGGATCTGGATAAGTTCCATCTATAGGATTCCTCGGTCTGAACAAGACTTTATTTCCAGGCCTGCTGATTGTATATAATGGTAAAATAAATCATTAAAGAGAAGTGGTTATGATTTTAACAAATGACAGAAACTTTAGGAATAGGAGGAAATTACTTAATGTGGTAAAGACCACACATGAGAGTCCACAGCTAACACATTACTCCATGGAGAACCTCTGAAAACAGTACTAAGATCATGAATAAGATAAGGATGCTGTTTTTCCCCTAATTCAACTATTCAGGAAAATCAGGCAAGAAGATGAGATAAGAAATATCCAATTTAGAGAGGAATAAGGAAATATCTTTTTTAAAAAGACAACATAATCTTATTGTAGAAAACACTGAAGATTTCACCACCTACATAACTAAAACAACTATTATAACTAACAAAAAAAAATGAAGTCGCCAGAGACAAAATCAACACTCAGCATCA
>NW_005362100.1:0-1786 GCF_000412655.1 Myotis brandtii | reverse complement strand
TTATTAGAAACTAGAGGCCTGGTGCACGAAATTCGTGTACGAGGCTGGGCGTGTCCCTCAGCCCAGCAGGCACCCTCTCCAATCTGGGACCCCTCAGATTGCGGGAAGGCCTGAGCAAGGGGCCTGTGGTGGTTTGCAGGCTGGTCATGCACACATTAGGGTGGAGATCTCCACTGGGGATCATGCTGGCCTAGGTGAGGGGCTGGGGCAGTTTGTAGGTCAGCCATGCCCCCATGGGGTGAGGGTTCACACTGGGGGTGTGTGACCACCCTAGGTGAGGGGCTGATGGCTGTTTGCAGGCTGGCCACACTCCCTTCAGGGTGGGGGTCCCCGCTGGGGTGCCTGGCCAGCCTGGGTGATGGGCTGATGGCTGTTTGCAGGCTGGCCATGCCCCCCCAGGGGGAACCCTCACCCCAATGGTGGCGTGGACAGCCTGGGTAAGGGTCTCAGGGCCATTTGAAGGCCTCTCCTTCAGTGGCTAGCCAGGGTGGGCAGAAAGTTCAGGACATGTCCCGAACTCCCATGTGCTCAGCAGGCTCTGTTATGGCCGCCCACAGGCTCCTTCTTTGGCGACTGGCCCAGGCGAGCAGGAAGATTGGCTTCCTCTGTTGCCGGGGAGACCCAAGCCTCCCACCCACTCCTGCTGGCTCCGTGGCAGCCGCCATATTTGTCCTGCTAATTTGCATACTCACTCCTGATTGGCTGGTGGGCATTGCAAAGTGATGGTTAATTTACATATTTCTCTTTTATTAGTGTAGGTGTTGACAACAAAAGAAGGAATAGGGGAAGAAAAGTAGTTTAAGGTGCAACAGAGTTGATGGAAGTATTTGGTTTGTTGCAGTGAGGCAAGTGAGAATATGTTTCAAGTTGTACAGATGCAGTGGGGCTGGTAAATGAATGAGAAAGAATGATAATGAATGACATGGCTATACATTTTTAAATGAAGGTGAGTTATAGAGACTTGGAAAATTATGTGGAAAACAGATACTATGGATAGGAAATAGATAAAGATCAGCAGAAACCTGCTGAAAGGAGAGAGTGCATTTATAATGGGCACAGGCAGTGTGTTTTGATAACCTTCTTCAGGTTTTTGTCTGAAGCTAAAAATGTCTCCTCTCTTTTTACAGACAGAAACATTCAAATCAAGTTAGTGGTAGGGGTGGAGGAGGAGAGGGAACGAGCGAGAGAGATACAGGGAACGGTAGAGGAAGAAAATGAAAGTTTATAGGGTAAGAAACTTTACCACAGACTTCATAATTTATTCCAATGCCCCCTGCCTTTCTTACTCTCAGTTCCTCATATTACATTTTGGAAGCTTTTTGATCTGGAGAATAATGAGGACACCAGCTAAGACTTGGTATGAGAAAGGCCTTTGGTTATTTTAAGAATGTGCTATGCTACGTTATTATAGTGCTAGCTTTCTGTCTCACACACAGGGGCCTTGACTGGATAATTTTCCTTGTCTTGCCTTGGTGACCTCCTGTTCGGACCAAGTCAGCATAGCTCACATTTTACTCAATTATGACTGGGAACCTCTTGTAGCTGAGAGTGGGGGTTATTCGTTAATTACAGACAGTGAACTGCTCTTTAAATGTTTGCAGCCAATTTTTAGATAGAGCTTTAATGGCTTTTTAATTTTCTTAGACCCTTGGTTTTTTTTTACACATAAAGAAATGTGATGCTAAAGATCAGCAGCATCATTTTATTGCCTTTAAAATATCCATTTATCATTCTCCAATCTGGATTGCCCTTCTTATTTTTTAAAAATACATTTTTATTGATTTCA
>NW_005362099.1:50159-50872 GCF_000412655.1 Myotis brandtii | reverse complement strand
TAAATTTATATATATAATTTTAATATATAAAAGTAGGGTAAAATCACTTCTAGTTCTGATAATTAAGCAGGACATTCATGGGGTGGTAGATTATGAACAAAGACTGAAATAGGAAGTGGATAAAATGACTATAAATAGAGAGCATATGCCGCACTGGTGTGGCTCAGTTGTTGAGCATCAACCCATGCACCAAGAGGCCGCCAATTTGATTCCCAGTTACAGCACATGCCCAATTGCAGGCTCAGTCCCCAGTAGGGGATGTGCAGGAGGCAGCCAATTTTTCTGTTTATCTCTCCCTCTCCCCTTTTCTCTCTCTAAAATCAATTTTAAAAATCTACACTAATAAAAGAGAAACATGGTAATTGGCGTACGACCGCTACCCTTCCCATTGGCTAATCAGCATATCCTTATGCAAATTAACTGTCAGCCAAGATGGCGGCCGGCAGCCAGGCAGCTGGAAGCGAACATGAGGCTTCCTTGCTTCAGTGACTGCAGACTCCAACGTTCCCCGCCTGACTTGCCGGCCTCTGAGCTGGCAGTTTGAAACATTCTAACAAATATAGAAGGCCGGGATCTCAGAGCTGGAGTTATACATTGTTTCGATTATAGAACGCTCAGCAGCGGAAGCCTCAGAGCTAGAGCCAGAGCTAAAGCTGGCCCAGAATAAAATAAAAAAAGAGAAAAAAAAGGAGCGGTTGGGAGCTTCAGTCAAT
>NW_005362099.1:43229-49260 GCF_000412655.1 Myotis brandtii | reverse complement strand
GCCCCAACTCCCCAATCGGCCCTGCTCTGAGCCTGACCAGGGGCTGCACTTAGGGATTGGGCCTGCCCTCCGCCACCTGGGAGCAGGCCTAAGCCAGCAGGTCGTTATCTCCCGAGGGGTCCCAGACTGCGAGAGGGCACAGGCAGGGCTGGGGGACCCCCCCCCAAAGTGCACAAATTTTTGTGCACCGGGCCTCTAGTAAATAAATAAAAGTAAATAAAGAGCATAGCAAGAATCAAAGACACAGAGATGGAAAACAAACCATATATCGGATGGTTGAAAGTAGAACAGTTTGAAATTAAAATATCACATAGGCAGCTATAAGGCTATAAGATATTTGAAGGACACATTCCCTTTGAAAACAAGTACAAGGCATTAAAACCTGAAAATCAGTTAAAAGGTTTTGAGTTGAATTCTGACACCATCAATTAATTTTTCTAGAACTCAGGATATGCAGAAGAGCTTAGAAGTTGTAGATACCAAGATTATAAAGACAGGAATTGTCTCCTGCTAATCTCAATCAAAGGAAAATATAAGTTTCACAATTTAGGAGGGTGGGAAAGTTATATCAAAAGACCAGTGTCTATAACTGTCCCTAGGTCTTAGTAGATGCTTATTGAATAAATAAATATTGTATAAATTAATCTGACTGAATTAATTAGTCTTGGGTAAGGTGAAAATCAGAAACTAAATGTAATGAGGATAAAATTAGATTTCTGTGGAAATAAACCTAAACTACATAAGTACATAATGATGAAAACACATTTTAAAATAAGAAATGTCCAAGTATCTTTACTTCCTGTGTGATCTGTGTTAACTAGGTATGTGATATGCAAGCCTGGACAGTTAATGCTATTTTAGACTTTTTTTATATTACATTATATTATAAATATAGCACACAGCTCAAGAATGTGATAGTCTTTCTGGGTGTTGGCCAGAGAGCATCTGGTATACCAGGTATAGTGTTTCCCCCTGAAAGATAGACCTCTCCTTCTGCAGGATAAAATCCTTAGGCAGGTTTAAGGCTTTGTCCAGTTTAACTCCAACCTTTATTTGGAGCCTCATCATTAGCTGCCACCTGCCCTCTAATTATTTAACTTCAAACACCCTAAGAGCTTTCCCAGTGAAGCTTACAGATGTCAACATTCGAAAGTAAAAAGCAAGAGGTTAGAGCAGTGGTTTCTAACCTTTTTTTTGGCCATAACCCACTTAAGCAACTCTAAAATCCTGATGATCCCCCTGTAACATATAATTCTTATTATTCAAAAAGTGAACTCCTGTTCAAGTGGAGGAAGCCTAAAAGGCCATTAACTTGGTCCAAATAAGCTTCCAAAGAACATGGCATCCATTAAAAAGAAAAGAACGATAGGACAGTTGAAGTACTGAGGAAGAAATCACTATGAAATTGTTAAAAATAATAATAATAATATGAAGTGATATAAAAATAGCAAATAAAGTTTCAAAACATATAATAGAGAACTGAAATGCATAAATATGTCACAATATATATTTATATACTGCATATGAGGCCCCTAGAACCATAAGAAATGCAAAAAATTCACTGTTAATAACTCATTCTTTAATTGCTGCCCTTAAAAATTAAATTGCCCTCCTATGGGGTGTGTGCCCATGTTGGGAACCATTGGTTTAGAGTGAAGACTCCATATGCAGTCACTTTTAGTGGATGAGTCAAAGACTGCCTCCTATACAGTCACGGCTATTACTTTGCAAAGACCACTTGGCAGGATTCAACATTCTAGGAATGTTCTTGGCTTCTCTATTTATCTGATTTTGTTTACAGTTTTTTTTCTTACAAATATTTTAATTATTCTCTCAAATTCAAGTTCAGCAAAAATTTAAGCTATTCTGTGAAGACTGCTGTGAGTATGCCAATCAGAAAACATTCCTCTTGCTTTCATCTTACTACCGCATTTCGCAGATATGTTTGCTTGAAGAATCATAATATTATATTGTATGTTTTATTTTATAAATTTGTTAAAATGTTTTACACTATGGTTGCACACACACACACACTCACACGCACACACCAAATAAAAACTTAAATTTAAAGAGTTAAAATGAAAACATACAAATATGAAGAACCATTATTGAGATTTATATTATTCATGATTTCTTGGTTATGAGTAAAGAAAAACAAAACAGCTTATTTTAATTTTGGAAATAAAACTGACCTTTAGAATAAATTATTAATATAGTTCAGAGTTTAGGGTTATTGTAGATAACTTCGGAGCACACAATGTAAGATTTGGTTCAGAGAAATGAGAACAGACCCACCACTGGATCCTTGCTATGATTTTTTTAAAAAATTAATAATAAAGTAAATAAAATAATTTAAAAATTATGTGAGGCTTATGGAATGGTAAAGTAATGGAAGGATTGGTGTCAAACAGATGTTTGAAATAAGGGTGAGCTAGGAAAATTGGAGTTATGATTAGAAAAAGAAATGATAGAGTTAAATCAAAGTTTATACATCTTCAGCAGAATGGATGGAACTGGAGAGCATTATGCTAAGCAAAATAAGCCAGTCAGAGAAAGATAAATATCACATGATCTCACTCATTTGTGGAATATAATGTACAACATAAACTGATGAACGAAAACAGATCCAGAGACAGAGAAGCATCGATCAGACCATCAAACTTCAGAGGGAAGGTAGGGGAGGGTGGGGTAAGGGGGTGAGATCAACCAAAGGACTTGTATGCATGCATATAAGCCTAACCTATGGACACAGACACCAGGGGGGTGAGGGCATGATTGGGGGTTGGGGGGCAAAAGGGGGATTAGGACACATATGTAATACCTTAATCAATAAAGAAAAAATAGACAAACAAAATTCAGAAATTTATGTTAATTTTTGTATTATTTATAATCATAAACACACAAACTCTAGAAACAAATGTAGAATAATAAAATGTTGATTAAACAAGAAAAAAATAAATCAAAGTTTATTTTACACAGAGCAGCTGCAAATAGTGGCAGCATCTAAGATGGTGCCTTGGTTAGAGAAAGTTACCAAGAAATATTGTGAAAGATGGATAGGATTGAAAATAATCATAAATTCTGAGATACTGGTTTTGTATCGGTCATTTACATAAACAGTGACATCAGCAAGAGAATATTGTAACTGTAAGCAAAACAGAAATAATGAGCTGGGTGCCCAGGGTTTCAGTTAATTCTGGGGAGTGTTGCTAAGTGTCAGTAGATTACAGCGATGATGAGAGACAGTGGGTACTGGAGCAGGTTATCGTGAGACCCAAATGCGTGTGGGAAATAATAAGTTTAAACTTTTTAGTAAGAGGCCAGATGAATGTCAAACCACCCATACATGAAACTTGGAAAAACAAGTGAACTTATCTGACAGAATTGGAGTGGACGCAGTTTCTAAGAACCGAGCAAGATTTTCAGTGGAGGCAAGGATCAGAAGAGTCAGGATTTTAAAAACTAAGTTATAAGCAGAAGTAGTTAGTATGGAATGGATATTCTCAAATGTACCTTGTTATCATTGGCATAGAAAGAAGCAATGCAATTATAATTTTGGCAATAAAAGCCACAGAATATTTTGTGAATAAAAGTAATAAAAATAAGAGAGGACTAGGATCTTCCATTCCTGATTAGTAGCGCGAATGAAATGAATGCTCACATGTTTGGCACTAAACCAGAATCAAATTCCAAGAGAAGCATCATCAAATTATGACAATGAACCAATATTAATATTAAAAAATGGTTTCATGCTGGCTATATTTTTATACTTTTTTGTATGCATAAATATAGAAAGCTATTGTCTTGAAACATTTATCTTCTCCAAAAGTCCTTATATTGAGTCTCTATTCAGGGACATACTTATGGCCTTGAGATGAAATAGGTTCCTTATAATAGAAATGCAAAGAAAAGGAAACAGTTCAGTTTTGTACTTCCAAATTAGACCCTTGAAACTCATGTCAAATCCATAGAGGTATCTCACAGCATCTTTAATTTTCCAATATAAACACACATAAGGGAAGCAAAGGCACAAGACATCAGTTGTCAAACTTGGCATATGATGAGGAGCGACATTACCTTGTTTTGTTTTGTTTTTTGGTGTTTTGTTTTTCAATTTAACCCCTTCTACCTCTATATAACCTCCATGACATATCTAGTAACATTACATCAACCCATCTAATCCCATTTTTCTGTTTTATAGGGAACTCTTCCTTTTCAATGGTCTCTTCCTAAGTAGGATGCTCATTTATTACATTTACAGTCTGTTTCCATGAGTTTTGTTAGTTATCTTACATTCTCAAATGGGGTCCAGTTTAAACAATAGCTGTAGGGTCATCCTTAATCATGAAAACCCCTACCCCTAATCCCTCTGGCTTTAAATGAGAGTCCATTTTTTACAATTAGATGGGTAGTGATGAGGAAAAATCAGTATTTGATGAAACTAGATGGCTCTAAGACCTGCCTTAAGCCAAGGTCATGGCCTAATTAAAAAATATATATTATTTGTTAGAAAGCTGAGATATTGTGTTTCTTCATAGGTGTACATTCTTATTATTTATTCCTTCTTAGTCCTTTTCTTGCTTCTTCTCTTTCTCCTAATAATTGGTGTGCAGTTCATTGTGCATGAGTACTAAAATTTATATGAGCAAGTTTATGATAGAGGTTTTGTTTAATTATTCCAAACAATGTCACAATGCATACTATTGACCATATCCCATTTCATAAAATTGAGTATGTTTATAATAAAATTACTAGAAGTTAAATTGTCAAAGGAAATGTACATTTACATGCTTGATATTTTCTACATAGAGTGGAGTTTGTACTAATTCACACTCCCACTAATTCCCCAAAGTCTCTGCCAGTATAGTATTTAATAAAACACTTTGCTTTTGGCCAATTTGATAGAGAAATTTGGGTTTTGATTTTAGTTTTAATTTACATTACCATGAGTGAAATTGATCATCTTTTCATACGTTTAATATTCATTTTTGTTACTTTCCATGCATATTTCAAGTCATGTATTTTACTCAACTTTCTAATGTGTTTTAGTATATTTCTTACTCATTTTTCACAGGCTTTTTATACAGTAAAGTCCATTGATGTTACTTTTGTACATTTTAAAACATTTTTGTTTATCAGTTTTCTCAGAACTTTAGAATTTTCAGTCATAACTAAGGAAAGTACTATTTTATAAATTATAAAGATTATTTTATAAATATATTGACTTACTTTTAATAATATTATTAGGACTGATATACTTTTTAAATTAAATATTTGAGCCATCTGAAATCTGTTTTTGTGTGAAGTGTGACTTTGAGATTAAATTTTCTTCTCCCTGACGCCAAAAGGGTTACTTAGATGCCTGAATAATATTTCCTGAATGATGCGTCTTTCCTTTAATGGCTCATCTTAATTAAATAATTCTTCCTGGAGAAACCAAGATGGCGACATAGGTAAACACCGGAGATTGCTGCCTCGAACAACCACTTAAAAAATACAACTAAAAGACGGAACGGACATCATCCAGAACCACAGGAAGGCTGGCTGAGTGGAAATTCTACAACTAGAAGGAAAGAGAAAAGCATACCGAGACTCAGAGGAGGCGCAGTACGGAAGTAAAATAACTAAGGTGCGGAGTGCATGCGGAGCGGGCTGGCGGCTGAGGGCGCAGTTGCCGTTTTCAATCAGGAGGGAGTCTCAGGCTCTGAGCTCCAGTTTCGGGCGAGTCTCTAGGGACCCAGACTCATATGGGAGAAGCGGGACTGTCTGACATTGGTCAGAACCCTAGAGCAGCTTTCTCTCCGAGGGGCTTGCAGTGATTACCGGGACACTGAGAAGCAGAGCCTCTGAGGGCGAGACTGAGAGCAGCCATAACTGCTAGCCCCGCCCTGTTGATCCTGTGGGACCTGCCTCACCGAAGCCCTGCAGGGAGGCTTTTGCTGGATAGCCTCAGGCAAAGGCTAGATTAGCACCTCCCTAGAGATCCAGGAGCCAGGAAGCCCAGAGGTCAGAGTGGGACCATCCAGTTTGC
>NW_005362099.1:38449-42195 GCF_000412655.1 Myotis brandtii | reverse complement strand
AGAAAGAAAGAAAGAAAGAAAGAAAGAAAGAAAGAAAGAAAGAAAGAAAGAAAGAAAGAAAGAAAGAAAGAAAGAAAGAAGAAAGAAAGAAAGAAAGAAAGAAAGAAAGAAAGAAAGAAAGAAAGAAAGAAAGAAAGAAAGAAAGAAAGAAAGAAAGAATTCTTCCTAACCAACAGTGGCTTTTCAGTTCTTTTCTAGTGTGGAACACCGGGAAAAACCGGACAAATAAAACAAATAAACAGACCAAAAAAAGTACATCCATTTTAGCCATGAACAAATGGACTAAACTTTTCCAGCACCAGTTTTCTCTCCTTAAAAATGTGGGTTGTGTCAGTTATCATTCTTTTCTAACATTATGAAATCTAAGTTAAGTACCATTCTTATAAGCACATTTATACTTTGCATATTATAACCTTTATGAGTGCAAAGTCCTATTTTTCACTAATTATGCTACTGATATTCTCACCAGTGTGGTCCAGGTTCTGAATAAGCAGTCTCATCCTTAGCTGAGTACTCATTAGAAATGTTAATGTAGAGGCCCTGACCAAAAATAATCCGAGTAAAAGCTGACAACCACTGTTCTACAACATTAAACTGAGTTAATTGATAGAAAAATACATATGGTTCAAGGAAAAATATTCTAGTACAATTGATACTAGAAATGATAGGTAGAAAGAGGTTAAGGCTGATATACACCTAAATAAATGACCATGGCAGAAATAGTAATATAAAATGATGATACAGGAAAATTGACCTATATGTTTTTGTTTATAGTGTCTTTATCTGGTTTTGAAATTAGGATAATACTGGCCCCATAAAATGAGCTTGGGAGTCTTCCTTCTCTTGAATTTTTTGGAATAGTCTGAGAAGACTAGATATTAGTTCTTCTTTGACTATTTGGTAAAATCCACCTATGAAGCTTTCTGGTTCAGGACTCTTGTTTGTTGGGAGTTGTCTTTGTTTTAGGGGGGAGTTTTTTCCTGCTTTAATTTCACTAGTTGTGATCAGTCCATTCCCTTTCTATGTCCCTGATTCTATTACAATCACCAGTTCATACTGTTCATCAGATTATTTATTCACTTGATTTAGCTGAGTACTCATTAGAAATGTTAATATAGAGGCCCTGACCCAAAATAATCCAAGTAAAAGCTGACAACCACTGTTCTACAACATTAAACTGAGTTAATTGATAGAAAAATACATATGGTTCAAGGAAAAATATTCTAGTACAACTTGTAACAACGTACCTACAATGTTTTACCTGCCTCAAAATTTTTCTTAGGGCTACTGTGTTTACATCAATGTTTAGACAAGGAGGGATTTTTCAGTATGATGGAAAATGAACTGGATAGGAATTACAAGTTGAACTACGTCTGTCTTTCCAACAGTGTTGATAGCCAGATAGTAATTGAGCCCCTGACTTAGCCATTAATCTTAGCAAATTTATGGAATAGGTATTATCAGTCTATTCTTAGTGACATGTCTAAATTTGTTCTTGATGTCTATTTTTTTCTGATTTCTGCGGTCTCTTTAACTCTTTGGGATTTACATTTTACACGCTAAAGTCAAGAATGTGTGCAGTTTAAAATGCATTCACTGTAGCAGTAGATGGTTATTTATATTAAATTAACAACAGAACAATTTTAAACAATATAAATTGCTATCATCTTCTCCTTTCCACCTTATTACTGTGATACAGTGACCTTTAAATTGCAGCTTTGGAGTTATGATGATGCAGATGGTGGTGTCAGCTATATAAATCTTACAATGTTTACTGTCAATTCTCCCCCTCAAGGAGAAAACTCTGTATTGGTAAATGAGTATAAGGTTAAAAGTAGAGGGCAAAACCTAAGTACATGGCTCAGTCACACTAATAAACGATATACTCAGTTGGTTGCTGGGTAATAGGCAGAAATAGATGGAACTGGAAAAACCTAGATCTTAAATTATCAGGTTAAAGTACCCCCCAGACCCCTTGTCTGACTGCTTCTTGAAAACCTGCATTTGTACTAACTAAAATCAACAAATATATTTTACTTATTGTTGTACAAGCCAGCATCAGGGATAGGGAAATTTCTGCTAAGTCTATAATATAATTTCAACCATTTTAAAGACTATGTAGTCTGAGAAATAATTAAATAGCTTGTTTTGTGTGCAGATATTTTAAAAAGCTATTAGATGTAAGAACCTAATTGGAAATGCATGAAATAAATCTTTATATATACTGCTGTATTATAGCACTTAGAATATTATGTAGACTATAACAGTCACCAAAAAAAGTAATAAGTAATCTATTGATAATTTTCTGTGACATTCATTTATCTATATAATTTTAATTGATACTAGAAATGATAGGTAGAAAGAGGTTAAGGCTGATATACACCTAAATAAATGACCATGGCAGAAATAGTAATATAAAATGATGATACATGAAAATTGACCTATATGTTTTTGTTTATAGTGTCTTTATCTGGTTTTGAAATTAGGATAATACTGGCCCCATAAAATGAGCTTGGGAGTCTTCCTTCTCTTGAATTTTTTGGAATAGTCTGAGAAGACTAGATATTAGTTCTTCTTTGACTATTTGGTAAAATCCACCTATGAAGCTTTCTGGTTCAGGACTCTTTGTTGGGAGTTGTCTTTGTTTTGGGGGGAGTTTTTTACTGCTTTAATTTCACTAGTTGTGATCTGTCTATTCAGATTTTCTCATTCTTACTGATTCAGTTTGAGAAGATTGTATTTTTCTAGGAATTTATCCATTTCATATAGAATTTCCTATTTGTTGGCATATAGATGTTTGTAATATTTTTACAACCTTTATTTATTTATTTTTTGTGTCAGTTATCTTTCATTTCTGATTTTATTTATTTCAGCCCTCTCTCTTTTTTTCTTGATGAGTTTGGTTAAAGGTTTGTCGATCTTTATCTTTTCAAAGGACCAGCTCTTGGTTTCGTTGATCTTTTGTATTTTTTTAGACTCTTTCATTTATTTCTACTCTGATTTTTATTATTTCCTCCCTTCTACTTACTTTGGGTGGTGTTTATTTTTATTTTTCATGTTCCTTTAAGTGTAAAGCTAGATTGTTCATTTGAGATATTACTTGTTTCTTGAGATAGGTCTATAATGCTATGAATTTTCCTCTCAGGACTGCTTTTGCTGTGTCCTATAGATTTTGGGTTCTTGTGTTCTCATTTTCATTTGTTTCATAGTATCTTTTGATTTCTTCCTTTATCTCCTTGTTAATACATTCATTGCTTAGTAACATGCTATTTGGCCTTTATGCCTTTGTGTGCTTTTCATTTTTTTCTTTTGATTGATGTCTAATTTTATACCATTGTGATCAGAAAAGATGCTTAATATGATTACAACTTTCTTTAATTTATTGAGACTTGTTTTGTGTCCTAACATGGAATATCCTAGAAAATTTCCATGTGTATTTAAAAAGAATGTATATTCTGCTGTTTGGGGGGTGAAATGCTTTGAATAAATACATTAAATACATTGACTCTAGTGTGATATTTAAGGCTGCTGTTTCCTTGTTTATTTTCTGTCTGGCAAATGTATGCATTGATATCAATGAGGTGTGAAAATCCCCTAGTATTACTATATTATTGTTAATCTCTCTCTTTTTTTAATATTATTATTAAATCTTTATTGTTCAAATTATTACATTGGTTCCTCTTTTTTCCCCCCATAACTCCCCTCCACCCAGTTCCAACCCCCCCCCCCCCCCCCCCCCCCCCCCC
>NW_005362099.1:20438-34823 GCF_000412655.1 Myotis brandtii | reverse complement strand
ACTTTTCAGATTGCAAAGGGCCAGGGCATTCATATGCAAAAGTTTCTGCCACAGCCTGGTTGGTGCAGAGTCTCTGAAGCAACAGGGCGGAGCAAGCAGCTATGGCTGCTCCTCAGCCCTGCCCTAAGGGGCCGCACGCTCGCATCTCAGTGTCCCGGTAATTGCTGCAAGCACCTCTGAGGGAAAGCTGCCCTCAAGTTCCGAGTTCTGCCTGCTGCCAGACAGTCCAGTTTCTCCCCGTATGAGTCCTTGGTCCCCAGAGACCTCCCAGAACTGGAGTTCAGAGCAATCGGTGTTATGCCCAGATTTCAAGATTCCCAAGAGCCCACCAGGGAGCCTGCCAGTCTGATGCAAAAGCATAAGAGTCTTTATTTCAAACCCGGGTTTGGCTCCGCTACCCTCCTTACCGACTCAATGGCAAGCCAAGTGGCAGAGAGAGAGAACTCTGTGTGGAGACGGGTTTTATAGGGGGGTTGGAGTAAGGGGAGGAGAAAGGACTGTGCTCTGCCAATTGGCCAGGTGCAAGTCGGTGTCTTATTCCTGGGTGTGGCTAGCAGAGGCTTAGACTTCCGGGAAGAAGCTCCTTGCCAAGCATGTGGCTGCCCCAAAATGGAGGACACAGGATAAGATGGAGGGCTTAGTCCTCGCCCTTTCAGTTGGGAGCTTGTGACTCCCTCCCGATTCAAAAAGACAGCTGGCGTCCTCAGGTGCCCGCCCCTTTCCGTGTGCGCTCGAGCCTCGTACCTCTGCACTTTACTTCCCCAGCTCCTCTGGGTCACAGTGTGCTTTTCTCTTTCCTTCTAGTTGTAGAATTTACACTCATCCTGTAGTTCTGGATGATGTCCGTTTTGTCTTTTCGTTGTATTTTTGAAGTTGTTGTCGGAGGCAGCAATTTCCAGTGTTTACCTATGCCGCCATCTTGGTTTCTCTATTAATCTCTCTCTTTATGTCCATCCAGATTTGCTTTATAAATTTAGGTGCTCCTATGTTGGGTACATAAATATTTACAAAGCTTAGATCTTCTTGTTGGCTTTTTTTTCTTTAGTATTTTGTAGTGTTCTTCATTGTCCTTGCAAAGAAAGAAAATTATAGGCCCATATCCCTGATGAACATAAATGCTAAAATTCTCAACAAAAAAATTAGCAAACTGGATCCAGCAAATAGTAAAAATACCATACACCTTGGTCAAAAGTGATTTACCCCTGGAATGCAAGGTGGGTACAATATCCACAAGTCAATAAATGAGATACACCACATAAACAAAATGAAAAATAAAAATTACATGTTCATGTCAATAAATGCAGAAAAAGCATTTGATAAAATCCTGCATTCATATGATAAAAACTCTCAGAAAATTGGAAAATAAAGGACACATACCTCAATGTAATAAAGACTATATAAGACAAACCTACAGTGAACATCATACACAATGTGCAAAAACTATGTTTCCTCTAAGATTACAAAAAAAGGCAGGAATGTACACTTTCACCACTCTTACTCAACCTCGTACTAGAGGATCTAGCCACAGCAATCAGACAAGAAGAATAAATAAAAAGCACTCAAATTGAAAAGAAAGGAGGAAAACTGTCATTATTTGCAGATGGCATGATAATGTATATAGAGAACCCTAAAGATACCACCAAAAAAACTATTAGAACTAATCAAAGAATTTAGTAAAGTAGCATGACACAAAACAAATATCCAGAAATCAGGTACATTTTTAGACACCAATAATGAATTATCAGAAGGGGAAACTAAGAAAACAATTCTATTTATAATAGCATTAAAAAATAAAATACCTAGAATTTAATTTAACTAAGGAAGTAAATACCAGTACTCAAAAAATTATAAGACACTGAGGAAAAAAATTGAAGAACATACAAATAAGTGGGAGCATATAATATGTTTGTAGATAGGAATAATTAACATAATTAAAATGTCCATACTACCCAAAGTAATTTGTAGAGTCAATCCAATTCCTATCAAGATACCAATAGTATACTTCACAGAACTTGAACAAATATCCCAAAAAACAAAGACCCCAAATAGCCACAGCGATGTTGAAGAGGAAAGAAAAACAAAACAAAGTTGAAGGAATCACATTATCTGTTATCAAATTATACTACTGGGACATAGTAATCAAAACAGAATGGTATTGGCATAAAAACAGATGTATAGATTAATGGAACAGAATAGAGAGCCCAGAAATAAACTCATGCCTTATGGTCAATTAAAATTTGACAAGGAGGAAAAAGATACAATGAGGTGTAAAGACAGTCTATTAAATAAATGGTGTTGGGAAAATTGGACAGATCCATGGGGAAAAACAAGGAAAATAGACCATCTTCTTACACCATACACAAGAATCAACTCAAAATGGACTAAAGACTTAAATATTAGACTTAAAACTGTAAAAAAGAAACCTAGAAGAAAACATAGGCAGTAAAATCTCAAACATTTCTCACAGAATTTTTTTTTTCTCTGAAATGTCTCCTCGGACAACAAAAACAAAAGAAAAAAAAATCGGATTACATCAAATTAAAAGTTTTTGCACAGCAAAAGAAATCAAATGAAAAGATAACCCCCCTACATTTTGGGACATATTTGCCCTTGATACATCTTATGTGGGTTAATATCCAAAATTTATAAAGAACTTATACAACTCAACACCAGGAAGACAAACAACCCAATTAATAAATGGGCAAAGGAACTGAAAAGATACTTCTTCAAAGAGGATGTACAGATGGCAATTAATATATGGAAAGATGCTCAATGTCACTTATCATCAGAAAAATACAAAGTACAACTACAGTGACATAACACTCACACCTATCAGATTGGCTGTCATCAATAAATCAGCAAAAAACAAGTGTTGACAAGGATATGGAGAAAAGGTAATCCTTCTGCATTGCTGGTGGGCATGCAGATTGGTGCAGCCACTGTGGAAAACGGTCTTTATTACCTCAAAAAATTTAAAATGGACCTGCCTTATGATGCAGTGATTCCACTTTTAGAATTTATCCAAAGAAGCCAGAAACATTAATTTGAAAGAATATATGCACCCCTATGCTCATTGAAGATTTATTACAATAGCCAAGATTTGGAAGCAGCCCAAGTGCCTACCAGGACATGAATGAATAAAACACAGTGGTAATTCTACACAATGGAATACTATTCAGCCATAAAAAAGAAGGAAATGTTACCTTTTGGGACAATATGGATGGACCTGGAGAGTCTTATGCTAAGTGAAATAAGCCAGTCAGAGAAAGAAAAGTATCATATGATTTCACTTATATATGGAATCTAATGAACAAGATAAACTAATAAGCGAAATAACAAACAGACTTACAGATACAGAGAACAGACTTACAGCTGTCTGAGGGAGGACTGGCTTGGGGGCTGGGTGAAAAAGGCGAAGGAATTAAGCAAAAAAGGAAAAACACATAGAAACAACAGTAGGGTGGTTACCAGAGAGAAAGGAGGATGAGGGGAGGTAGACAAGGGTAAAGGGGAGATAAATGATGATGGAAGGAGATTTGACTTGGGGTGCGTTGAACACAAAATACAATTTACAGATGAACTATTATAACATTGTGTTCCTGAAAGTTATATACTTTTATTAATGTGTCCCCCCAAAAATTCAATAACAAATGATGGTATAGGGAGAGGAAAAAAGAGCAAAAGAAACAGAAGAAAGACTTATTTTTCTGAAAAGTTTCTCATTATGTTGAAACTTAAAAACTGTTTTTAACTAGGAAATACTTATAGTGAGGCAAAACTGACTTGAAAGATGAGCTTATGAATGCTGTCAACAACAGTAAATTAAATCAGATGCTGATCAAAGAGGCATCAATTCTTGAATCCAAAATTAATGTCATGACTGCTTTGGAAAAATAGAAGTAAAGTCTGGAAAATTTTCCTAGAAGATTGTTTCAGCTGCTGAGAAGGAGAAAAAAAAGTAGGTCATTGGTCAGGAGTCAAGATTCTTACACAAACTGAAATTGTAGCATGAGAACAGACTCATTGGTCATTTATAAGTTTAAAAAATTTATTCCAAAAATTTCGGATTTATCAGTAATGCTTAACCTTTTTCCAATGTATATGACTCCCTTTTTGGAGCCTAGCTAGAAGTAATTGATACACTATGTTCTGTTGACTAGAGAACTATAATAGTGTAAACCTCTAATTAAATTAAAGAAGATATATCAATGATTTTTATCAATCTCTTGCATTAAGCTCAATGTAAGACAGTGGAGGTTTATATCATTAAACAGGATTATGCCCCTCAAGGAGTGAGTCATACAAATAATTTAATGTATTGAGTGCTTGACTCTTGGAAGCATCAAGTGTCAATAAAATCTGTTACTTAAATTTTCATTTGTTTTTGACAGTAACAACTGAAATTAATTTGATCCCAGAGTGCAGAAGATCATCTTCACATTTTATTTTATGTAATTTTGTCTTAGCATTTAATTAATCTTTTAAAATACATAGCAATAAGATGAAGAAAATGACTTGCTAATTCTCTTTAACAGTAAAATTCAAAGAAACTTGTACTTGATGTGTAGTTGTCTTATTTAACTAAATACAGGTGGTAAGACTTTTGTTTGATTTTAAAGCCAAGAAAATGCACTTTAACAAGAATACCCAAACAAAATAAAACAGGAAGCTAGCAGAGGTTTTTGATTCTCTTTTGTTTCTTTCATTTTATTTTAGTTGGATAAGAATATAAATATCTAACTTAGTTTCATCTTCTCTTGAGATAAACATTTCCATATTGCAAAAATAAAACAAACAAAAATAACAAAAACCCTGCAACAGTTGTTATGTAAATGTTTCAAGTTCATATTTTAGATCTTAAAGAAAAAGAGAGCATTTGTTTGATATCAGATCACTAAACCATTACACTTATTCCTGTGATGTGCTCTTTAATGGAAATTAGCAAACATTTTGGATTTAATGACTAGACTTACCTTTTGGAGAAAAATAAAACATACTGTTTTATAAAATAATTTAACCAATTTGGATTAGAGAGAAATTTACTTCTAAATAATTGTATTATTTTGTTTTCTAGTTGCTGATTCTTCTTATTAGCTGTTGTGTTAACAAAGAATTTGATTTCTATAATGTTTCCATCCACTCATTACTAATATATTTTACATGAAAAAACACAAACGGACCTCATTTAGGGTTTATATTCCTTATGCCATTCTTCTTAACATTGCTATTAGAGCTAAATGGGGGGGGGGCAGTTTAATAAGGTATTATTCATTTATCATAGTGGAATTTCTCCCACATAAATTAAAAATAGCTCATTTCTCAAAGATATTTAGAACAGTCTTCATTTCTCAACCATTTTGTTTCTCAAACATTTTGCATAGAAAGATCTCTTAATTTATGTCTGTCACAGAAATAAAGTCAAGTAGTTGCAATGGCTATCAGAGTCACATGTAAGCTTGTTAATTCACTCTGATATCTGGCTAATTTTTTGTTTGTTTGTTTAGTTTGCATAGAGTTAGCCCAAACTAACACTTGGCCGTCATATCATAAGCAGAAAGATAAAAGCTAATTTGGACTGAGGACCAGGTGACACAGAAGTCATCTCCAGTTCCACTGGCTTGACCAATTAGCAACATCTCAGATGCGCTTGAGACTACAAGAGTATTCCATGGCAGCCAATACTCCTGTACATGGACTTCAAGTCATGTCCACTCTCTATAAAAATCCAGAAATATGCTCAAAACCCATTCACTTGTGATGTCTCGGTTGCCAGGCGTAATCCAGAGTATTATCATACACAGAATAAGCAAAAAAAAGTCAAGACTGGTTTCTGAGAGGGTATGTCTTTTGAGTCATAGATGAGCAGGTATTAATCACATAAAGTTTGGAGGTATTGAGTGAGGAAACAGCCTTAACAAAGAGTTACAGATTTAAAAAAAAATAGTCTAGGAAGTTGGTCAGGCTTCAAGACCATGAATGGTGAGATGAGACTGACAATATAGGCAGATGTCAGAATGCAACACTGGCAGGAAAGTCTCTGTTAGTTTAATGAACTGAGATTTTGCACTGGAGAAGATAAGGAATAATTGCAATGATGTATCTGGAATATGCAAGAAACAGTTTTGTTTTCAAGGTGTTTAACTCAGCATTTATGAAGAAAATCTATCTGATGAAAACAATAATGAAGGCAACAAATAAAATTAAGGGATTTCTGTAGTCATTCAATTAAGAAAAGTAACGATCCTGTTCTAAAGATGCCGTGAATTTGAAAGATTTTTAAGATTGATTGGATTCTGTCAATACAATAGTGGGAAGAGTCTAACATAAGTGTCAGCTTTCTAGCTTGGGTAACAGAATTGATGGTGGTATCCCCTATCAAAATGCAGAGCTTTCTAGCTTGGGTAACAGAATTGATGGTGGTATCTCCTATCAAAATGCAGAGTAGAGACAAGTTAATAAGAAAGATAAAATTAAGTTAATGGGGGAAAAAAAGAGGAACAACTATAATAATCTGAACAATAAAGATTTAATTAAAAAATTAAGTTAATAAATGTTGATTATAGAATTCCCATGGAAAATCCAGATAGAAATATCCAGAAGCCAATTAGATAAATGTGCCTGTGGTTCAGGAAATGGTTATGGGCTTGAGTACTGAGTTGAAACATCAATAGAGTATAGGGGGTAGTTGAAACAAATGAAAATGTGTGTAATGACCTGAGAAAGTACATTGCACAAGAAGAAGAATGAGCTAAAAATAAAAACCTGAGCCACAGCATTATTTAATGTGTCATGAGAGAAAAAGAATCTACTCAAGATAAAAAAGAAATTAATCAAAGAAATCCTAGGAGAGGGAGCACAGTGTGGCAACACAATAGTCGTGGGAATAGAGATTGTATTACGTGAGCATTAGCTACTAGAGCAGTGGTTCTCAACCTTGGCTGCACATTAGAATCACCTGGGAATCTTTTTAAAATCCTGATTTCTGGGCCTCATCCTCTGGAAATTGTTTCTTTGTTATGGGTGGGGCTACAACATTAGTAACAAAGAAACAGAATTTCCAGAGGATGAGTCCCAGAAATCAGGATTTTAAAAAGATTCCCAGGAGATTCTAATGTGCAGCCAAGGTTGAGAACCATTGTACTAGAGCAAAAGACACACAAAAATATCCTTACAAATAGCATGTGCTTTACAATGTTAGAATGTCACTGGACAATAAATTGATGAAAACTCAGTTTGATTAGCAGAAGAGTTAATGAAAAGTAAGGAAAGGTGAGAACAAGTGTATACTATTCTTTCTAAAAATTTGGATAAACCGGGGCAGAGGTAGATTGGACATTAAATTTAATATAAGGTCAAAACAGGAAAATAAATCAATAAAGGATGAATCAAGAGTGAGTAAGCATAGAGCAGGGGGAGATCAGAAAGATGCAAGACAAATAAGGAGATCCAAATATAGAACAATTTAATGAGATTTTTGAAATTAAGAACAAAGACATATTCTCTCAGCCATATTGAAGGTTTTTTATTTTCCTTTCTATTGGATTTTTTGAGGTTATGCTCGTTAACAAAATTACACAGGTTTAAGGTGCACATTTCCACAACACATCACCTGTACACCCCAAGTCGTCTCCTTCCATCACCATTTATTCCCCTTTTACCCACCTTTACCTCCTCCTACACTTTCTGCCCTAAAATCACCACACCTCTGTCTGTTTCCATAAGTTTTTTCTCTTCTTTTGATCAATCTCTTCACCTACCCTCCCACTCAGCCCCCCAACTCTCCTACCACTGACAGCTGTCAGCCTGTTCCCATGAGTCTGTCTCTATTTTTCTTATTAGTTCATTTTGTTCATTAGATTCCACATATGAGTGAAATCATATGGTTTGAAGTAAACATATTCTCAAGATTTTATTGTCTTGTTGTAATTGAGTCTTGATTGCTATTGTTAAATTTTCAATTAACAATAGCAATAGTGTGTGTGTGTGGGGGGGGCAGTTCAACCCTCAGGCTGTCTGATTACAAGGCTCAGCCCCCACTGCAGCATATAAGCTGCTCTGTAGGTGCTGACCACACAATGTGTAATGTACTGCAGCAGGGTTTGGTGCCAGCCAAATCTCCCTTTGGATATGTGCTGGTGAAACTTATTGGACCCCGCTCTGATGTTGTCTGAAGGTGGCCACTGGGTGTGCTGGTTCTGGGACTCTTGGGAGAGACTCTGGTACAGGCCCATATAAGATGCCGGCCCTGGACAAGCTGTTTGGATCTATAAGTGCTCCACGGTTTGTGGCTGTCTCTGCTGGGCCTGGATGCCCACAGGAAGGACCAAGCCATGCACCAAGGAGGGTTTTTCCCAGCACCAGGCATGGGGGTAGATCAGCAAAAGTCCCAAGGCATCCTGAGATCTGCCTCCACCTGCCTTCGCCTGACAGCTGCCTGTTAGGGTCACAGAAAGAGCCTCTGGCTGGACTCAAGTTGCATGAACTAGGTCACAGTGAGTCACCAGGGAGGAAAGAGCAGTGTTCACCAATTTGATACAGGTTCAAACTCGATGCCAGTGCTTGGTCTGAGACCACTCAACAAATGTCTGGGTATACCAAGCCTAGCTGCCACCCGTTAGGTGCTCACACACCCTCGTGTTGGGGCAGGGTCTCTGGGAATCATCAGGGTGAGGCCAGTAGAGCTTATCAGGCCCAAACAGACCAAGACTTGGCCATGTGAAGGGAGGGTTCTGCTATGGTCAGGTGTGCAATGGAAAAATCTCTCCTGCCCCAGAGCCACACTGCTCAGTTGGTCCTAGATTTTGCCTTGATACGGTAGAGACCCTAGGATTACGGTAGGTGAGGTCTTCAGAGCCAGAGCCTCAGCCCTGAAGTGGATCTGCTGGAAGCCCTGAGGGTGGTTCTAGCAGATTTTCTGTGCGGGGGAAGTGCCAGTCAGGTTCCAGGGAAAGTGGGAAAATGGACCTCATCCCAAAGCCACACAACTCAGTCACTTACAGCCCCTGAGTCTGTCCAGGTCTCTATACCACAGCCAAGAAGCTGACTCTTTAGCAGTGTGTTAGCTCCACAGGGTGGGGTGAGAAGGTGGGGCTATTGTTTTCCCCCAGGCTGATACCATAAGGAGGGCGGGTGGTGTTCCACCCACAAAAGATGGTGGCTGTCATATAGAAGAATGCGGCAGCAGCAGGAGTCTGCTAGCTGTCCCTCAGCTCTTTCCCCAGGGCCACAAACTTCAGACTCTCCTCACCTGACTCTAATCTGTTCTGCCCTCCCTCTGCTGTAACTCAGGGTGAGTGGCTGAAAATGAAATTTTGGGCCCTTTAAGAGTGTACTTTATCTCTAGAGGACTCCTGTTTCTCCTTGGAAAAAAGAAACCCCTTGGCTTTTCACAGCCAAATGTTACATGTGTGACACTTCCCAGCTCTGGTGCTGTGGGCTGGGGAGCCCAGCTTGGGGTTCAGACCCCATGCTTCTCAGGGGGAACCTTGTTGATACACAGCCAGCCATTTTCTGTGTCTCTACCTTTCCTACTAGTGTCAGCCCTTCCTACTCGTGTCTCCACCCTTGATGTGGCTTCTTTTATAAATCCATGGTTATAAGAGTTCTCTTCAGCTAGTCTGCAGTTGTTTATTCAAGATAATTGTTCTATACTTTAGTTGTAATTCATCTTTGGTCTGGGAGGAAGAGAGTGTAGTTTTCACCTAGAGGCCCAGTGCACAAAATTCATGCACTGGAGGGGGGGGTCCCTCAGCCCAGCCTGCACCCTCTCACAGTCCAGGAGCCCTCAGGGGATGTCCTAAGCCATGAAGCAGACATCCTTCGCGCTGCCATGAAGGCGGGAGAGGCTCCCCCCACTGCCGCTGTGCTCGCCAGCTGTGAGCCCAGCTCAGGGCTTCTGTCTGGGCAGCACTCTCCCTGTGGGAGCGCACTAAACACCAGGGGGCAGCTCCTGTGGTGAGTGTCTGCCCCCTGGTGGTCAGTTCGAATCATAGTGACAGGTCGTTTCCCCGTTCAGTCGATTTGCATATTAGCCTTTTATTATATAGGATATTTTTCTTATAATGTCATATATCTTTATAGAACTTTTTAGAGGCAAACTTATCTATTGTATAATCATTTAGAGTTCTGATTTTAGTCAATACATCTGATCAGAGAAATATAAGAAAACAAAATTTATATTTAATTCTAATAATTTCTAAGCAGTTTTTTTTTAAAAAAAAAAAAAGTAGAATAAAAAGTGGAGAGCCATAAAAATATACTGGGGAGCCCTAACCAGTTTGGCTCAGTGGATAGAGCGTCGGCCTGCGGACTGAGGGGTCCTGGGTTCGATTCCGGTCAAGGGCATGTACCTTGGTTGCGGGCACATCCCCAGTGGGAGATGTGCAGGAGGCAGCTGATTGATGCTTCTCTCTCATCGATGATTCTAACTCTCTATCCCTCTCCCTTCCTCTGTGTAAAAAATCAACAAAATATATTTTAAATATATATATATATACTGGGGAAAAAAGAAACATCTTATTTATTGGAATTCAAAAGCTAGTGAGATATTTTGCCTCAAAAAAACTTGTAAAATATTACATGAGTTCACATAAATATCTAACAGATCGGCTGATGTGTTCTATTCAAGTTTATCTAGAAGCTTCACATCCCTCAGTCTTTCCACTCCTGACTGCACCAACACCTGTTCTACTCAATTCAGAAATAAAACGTACATCGGGTTTCTTAGTGGATTGTAAACATGTTCAAATGCAGTACAGGGTGAGGATGTGTGCACGGTGCAAATTGCTTTTTAATATTTGTAAACATATAAACCTCCCCTTAGCCATCCTTCTCACACAACTTCATATTAACCTAATGATCTGACTATAACAAATTGTCGAATTGCATTTTGCTGCCAAACCGTTTTACAGTTAAGCTGTTGCTTTGTGCTTGCTATTTTTTGTTCAGCCAAATAATTTGCTTCTCAGTTCCATGGCATAGAAAAAAGTGATACACGGGGATTTAGAATGTATGTAATCATGTACGCAGCAAGACAAATACCATCAATTTATTTCCAGTGTATTCTACTATGCATATTTTGTGTTTAGTGGTAGAATTATAGCTTTATTGAGAAAACATAATATAGATTTATTTTATTGTTGCTTACCATTCAAAAACAACATTTGTAAATGTAACATGGTAATTCATGATAATAAATATTGAATAGCATTTCTCAGTTCAAGAAATGTTCTATAACTCTTAATTCCAGTGTTAGATGAACAGCCTATAATTATATAGCAATAATATTTGTCATCTATGTACTTCAGGTTTAATTTTTAAATTTGATTTAAGTGGCATTTGATCACAAAAAGAATATAGTGTTCCTCCTCTGAGAAGGGACACTATTTATTGGAATTCAAAAGCTAGTGAGATATTTTGCCTCAAAAAAAACTTGTAAAATATTACATGAGTTCACATAAATATCTAACAGATCGGCTGATGTGTTCTATTCAAGTTTATCTAGAAGCTTCACATCCCTCAGTCTTTCCACTCCTGACTGCACCAACACCTGTTCCACTCAATTCAGAAATAAAACGTACATCGGGTTTCTTAGTGGATTGTAAACATGTTCAAATGCAGTACAGGGTGAGGATGTGTGCACGGTGCAAATTGCTTTTTAATATTTGTAAACATATAAACCTCCCCTTAGCCATCCTTCTCACACAACTTCATATTAACCTAATGATCTGACTATAACAAATTGTCGAATTGCATTTTGCTGCCAAACCGTTTTACAGTTAAGCTGTTGCTTTGTGCTTGCTATTTTTTGTTCAGCCAAATAATTTGCTTCTCAGTTCCATGGCATAGAAAAAAGTGATACACGGGGATTTAGAATGTATGTAATCATGTACGCAGCAAGACAAATACCATCAATTTATTTCCAGTGTATTCTACTATGCATATTTTGTGTTTAGTGGTAGAATTATAGCTTTATTGAGAAAACATAATATAGATTTATTTTATTGTTGCTTACCATTCAAAAACAACATTTGTAAATGTAACATGGTAATTCATGATAATAAATATTGAATAGCATTTCTCAGTTCAAGAAATGTTCTATAACTCTTAATTCCAGTGTTAGATGAACAGCCTATAATTATATAGCAATAATATTTGTCATCTATGTACTTCAGGTTTAATTTTTAAATTTGATTTAAGTGGCATTTGATCACAAAAAGAATATAGTGTTCCTCCTCTGAGAAGGGACACTATTGTAAATCACAGTCATAATGATGCAGTTGCACAATAAAACTTAGGTAATGACAATTACTTGACTGTTTTAACAACCTTTGTTTTATGAGTTCCTCATTCTTACAAATCACTAAAGCCATTCCATTATTCTGTATTTCACTTAATATTTTAATTTCCTCTACTCTAATCACCTAAGATATCACATGAAATAAATTTTGTTTCAGTTAGCGATTCTTATTTATCCTTATAATTCTCATAACCCAGACTTGGGTTCAGATGCAGTTTTTAATTTACTAACACTTTAAAAAACTATATTGCCTCTGAATTTTTCCCTATATTTATGACAAGATGGACTTGGCTGGTTACAACTCCATAGGCTTGGTGACTTCTGAAAAAGCTGGAACCAGAAGAAACAGTATCAGTTTTCAGGAGGCCTTGTTGCATGTTACTTATTTCTTAGGTCAATGAATTTTTAATGAAGGGTTAATTTCTCCTTGCCACTGTTTGATAACGCAGTCACTGTTTTCAAGGAGCTAATTCTTTAAACTGTTCTCAACCAGTGCTAAAACTTAATACAATTGATTTAAAATAGTGTTTTGCCTTTAAAAATATTTTATATTATAATAATGTGAATAAAATATATGAATAAAAAATTTATGGAAATATGAGAAATAATCTTAGTAGTTATGCTTTCTTTCTTACTTTTTTTTTAAGAGGCCAAAAGGAAGTTTACGTCTTTCAGACCTTTTATCAACAATACAATATTTTTGGTCTTAACAAATGTTTCTTTGGACACTTTTATTTTATTTATTTTTTATTAAACTTTATTATTGAAAATATTACAAATGTCCCCTTTTTTACCCCGTTGACCCCCTCCACCTCACTTCCATCCCCTCCCCAGGCTCTCCCCAGCACTATTGACTGTCCATGGGCTATGCATATATGCATATAAGTACTTTGTTTCATCTCTTCCTATAACATACATCAGTCTGTTGCATGTTACAATGTCTCTAGATCTGTTTTGCTCAGCAGTTTTCTTCATTAGATTCCACATATAAGTGAGATCATGTGGTACTTGTCTTTCTCTGACTGACTTATTTATGTTTTCTTAATCTTATAAACTAAAATTCTGTCACTGTCTTCAGGAAAAAGGTGTTTTTAAGAGGTCTTTCTTTGACAAGACCAAACTAATACTGAATTAGTTTCCCCCTCTCTTCAGTAGATTTTATTCTGTTATCAAGTTCATGATTAATTTGCTCATCAGAAAATTTCACACTTCTTTATTTCTTTTTATCATCTGAAACCCTGACACTGTGGACCAACCTCTAGTCATCAAACACTTCTCTTTTCACACCTATAACCCTGAACTGGTCTTTATTTGATTTTTTCTTTGTTTCTGTTTTTTCCCCTCAGTCAGTGGCTCAGTCAATATGTCAAAAAATCAGAAATAAACTTTGGCCTCAGGAATTTAAATAAACAATAAAGTTTTCCAAATCCTCTCTCTCTTCTTTCGAATTTAATGAGGACTCCCATTCTTTATCACACCTCAAATTCTTAGAAGACTCTCAAATGCATCTCTGCAGTTTCAACTTCTACCTAAAGTTCCTAAGTGTAGCCAACTCCAGACTTTTGACAAAAACACTGAGAGTTTGAGATGTGAGTCGTAGGAAACTTTTGAGGCCTTAGTTAAATGTCTTAATATTTCAGTCAATTTTTCTGCCAGTTTTCTAAAAATGAAATTAGTCTTCATTACCATTAAGAACTTTTATAATTCTAATATTCTATAATACTGAAAATTACCTATTTTTAATTTATTTTTATTGAATTTATTGGGGTGACATTGGTTAATAAAATTATATAGGTTTCAGGTGTACAATTCTATAACACATCATCTGTATCTTGTATTATGTATTCACCAGTCCATAAATTACTTCTACTTATATATTTCAAATTGCCATCCCCTTTTCACCATAAATCAGTTTCCTTCTTGTCAGCTAAGGTTACCATGATTTGCATTATATATACAGTTTATCTTTTTCTTGTCCTTTACTTATTTTGAAATTTAATTAATTACTTGAATGAAAATGTAAGTATTACCTTTATTATTTTGGGCAAAATTCAAGATATTATTCAAGATACAAAATTAATATATAT
>NW_005362099.1:7462-20428 GCF_000412655.1 Myotis brandtii | reverse complement strand
ATATATATATACACACACACACACACATATATATGAGAAATTCCAGACTAGAGTTGTATTTACTATGTTCCAGGGTTCAATAAATGCAAAATTAGCATATAGATTCCATTATCTCAGAAAGAAAATAAGATTTTGGCCTTTAAGTTTTCAAGACTTTTTTAAAGCATATGATTCCATAGGTCAGTATATATAAAATGAATTTAACTCTGCAAAGTAAGGCTTGACAAGAAATGAGGATGGAGAACGATGTAGAAGCAAGATAATGAAGGACTTTATGTATTATATTGAGGGATTTGAACTTTATTTGAAAGAAAGAGAGTACCCACTGAGCTAATTTACATAGAATCATCATAGGATCATTTTCATTGTAAACAATCGACTTTTGCATCAGTGAAAAATTGAATTGAGAAGACAAAACTCAAAGCAGTAGGACAATTTATTAGGCTTTTGCTGAAACTCAGATATGAGATGACAAAGGACTACCCAGGGCCATGCCAATAGAAGTAGACAAAAAAAGAAAAACCTATTGGATAAATTTTAAGGATATATAATTAATAGGTTTTTTAAATATATCTATACTAATAAAAGGTAAGATGCTAATTAGGGTGGATGTCTTTCAGATGTCCTTCCAGACAAACCTGCAGCGGCTGCCCAAGGCTCAGGCAAGCCACAGATGGTGGCTGCCACAGCAAGGGCCCGAGACTCAGGCAACAAGGGCCCGGCCGAGGCTCGGGCAGCAGCGGTGGCTGGCAGTGGAAGGAGCAGAGGCATGATGGGGGCAGTGCCTTCCCCTGATCGGCCAGTTGCCTCCGCAGAGGGAGGCCAGACTGCCTTAGGGGATGTCCAAAGCCATCAGTAGGACATCCCCTAAGGCAGTGGATCTCAACCTTCCTAATGCCTCGACCCTTTAATACAGTTCCTCATGTTGTGGTGACCCCCAACCATAAAATTATTTTCGTTGCTACTTCATAACTGTAATTCTGCTACTGTTATGGATCGTAATGTAAATATCTGATATGTAGGATGTATTTTCATTGTTACAAATTGAACATAATTAAAGCATAGTGATTAATCACAAAAAAAATATGTAATTATATATGTGTCTTCCAATGGTCTTAGGTGACCCCTGTGAAAGGGTAGTTTGACTCCCAAAAGGGTCGCGACCCACAGGTTGAGAAACACTGCCCTAAGGACTCCCGGACTGTGAGAGGGGGCAGGCCGGGCCGAGGGAACCCCCCCCCCCACCCAGTGCACGAATTTTCATGCACCGGGCCTCTAATATATATATTTTCCCCCCAAAAGGAAATTTGGATTCATGTTATTTTTTAATCATTATTGTTATTTTTGTTATTATTGTTATTTTTTTTAGAGAGTGAGGAAGATAGAGGGATAGAGAGATAGAGACATCATTGAGAGAGAAACATCAGCACTATCAATGAGCTGCCTCCTGCATGCCTCCTCCTGTGGACTGATCCTGCAACCTGGGCAGGAGCTCTGACTAGAAACCAAACCAGCAACCTCCAGGTTCATGGGTAGATACTCAACCCATGAGCAGGGTGACATGATATTTTTATAGCAAAATTGTATGTGAGGAATAAGATAGGCAGGGGTGAAAGATAACAACTAATATTATGGTGTTAGCAATATTATTGTGGATGATGTTGGTTCTCTTTGGACTAGAGCAGTGATGGCGAACCTATGACATGCGAACTCATTTTTTTTGGTTGATTTTTCTTTGTTAAATGGCATTTAAATATATAAAATAAATATCAAAAATATAAATCTTTGTTTTACTATGGTTGCAAATATCAAAAAATGTCTATATGTGACACAGCCCAAGAATTAAGTTGGGGTTTTTCAAAATGCTGACACGCCGAGCTCAAAAGGTTCGCCATCATTGGACTAGAGTATAAATGAAGAGGAGAATATTAAGGCATTTTCTTATTGACAGAATAAAGGATAAAAACGAAGTGAGTTCTGATTTCTGGTCCAATGACCTCAAACTTTTCCACTTGTTTTTATATGTTTTAGAGAACCTTAAGCAATAAGATGTTAGTGATGGAATTATATCATTGGCAGAAAATATTCTGTCAGTGATTGAGAAATGTTTTCTATAAAAGGCCAGATAATAGATGATTTAGATTATTTTTCTAGTCCAGATGGTCTCTTTATAACTACAGAAATCTGCTGTGTGTAGAGCTAAAGCATCCATAAGTAGTATACAAGTAAAAGGGTGTGGTTGTGTTCCAATACAATTTTTTTTCTAAAATAAAATTGTATTAAGCTACCGTCTGCTGATCTCTGTACTGTGTAATTGATTGGTCACAGACTCATAGAGACTTGAGTTTTTTTTTTGTGGGGGGGAGTGATAAAAGTATTTGGTTGTTAAAAGATCTCTATTCTAATCTAGGATTATCAATATGTAAACTCATTATAATATCACAACGAGAGGTCAGCTTTTTCAAAGCAGAATAGCACATGTGGTAGGGAAGAAAGGGGTTGTATTCCATTTGCCACCAAAAGTATGTGACTGTTACATTTATTAATCTTAGAAAATAGTCTGTCAGATTCCATGAGGAGTATTGAAGCCTTAGTTCATAATTCTTAGAAAGGATGAAGAGAATAATTGTCTACAAACAGCTAGCTTAGGAACATGAAAATAATGTATTCTTATAATAGATCATTTAGAAACATATTCAATTCTTGCATTTGAATGAGATGAGGGAAGTCACCTGTGATTGACCCAAAGAAATTGGTCTTAAATTTATGGAAATTAAAGTTATTTTTCAATACTACAAGAGCAGTTGGTGTACTTTACTATTATGCGGAAAGATTTACCACATAGTTCTCATTAAAAGTAAGTACTGGGTACTTCACATTCTCTTCTACTACAACAGAGCCATTATACATTGAAAAGAAATATGCGGAAGCTAAGGTATCTCTTCCACACACTTTTTCATGATATTTTTTCTTGCCAGAGAAATGATTCATTGGCCCTTCTCTATTTGGCTTTCTGGCTTTTTTCTGACTTCTATTCAGGGAAATGAATAATGTGTCAAAGTGTAAGGTGCATATGAATTGTACTCAAAAAAGAATAGTTATAATTAACATTCAATTGTTAAATTTTGTATTGTATTTATTTGATTAGAAAGGGAAGGAGATAGTTAGAATTTGGCTCATATCCACGGTTGAATTTTTTTTAACTTAGTGTTCTAATATTCTAGACATTTTCTCAGGAATAAAAATGTGCATTTTTTAAAAGCAATAAAAAATCCCCATTAAAATAATCAATATGAGTTTTCTTTAAACCTAATTAAAATGAATATTTTATATATGTAATCACCTACATTGTTTTAAGAAAAGATGTATATTTGAAAGGATTGTAATAATAATGCTATTTTAAAGATATAAAAAGTAGCAACTTTAGATTTTTTTTCTTCTTTTGTATGACTTAGCAAGTAAGACAAAATTCATCACTGAAAAAAGAAAATGCTATAATGTCCTCATTTATCACTTGTGAGGGTAAGGTGTATCCTACTGCTATTAAATGTTTAATGTTCCTGTTGGCAGGTATATATAATGAGCTATGTTTCATGTCTGTGAGACTGCTAATATAACTATTTCTCATTCATCTATTGCAAAGTGTAGAAAATTGTTGCTTCTCTTTGAAAATTCTTTATAGTATTATTTCCTTATAGTTAAGATTGTTCATGGCATACAGTGGCTTTAAGATTAGTTCAGTTTTATTTGCTTTGAATAAAATGGACATGTTCCTTTGTTAGGGAATATAAAATTCAGCCTCTGGGAGATTTTACTGGATATGAAAAGAGCTTTGTTATTAAAGGTCAACTGCATTGGAGAGTACTTCTTATTTGAGAAAACTTTATAGGATCTATTCAAGTCTAAGAATTCCCTCTAATGAAGTTATATGCTGTGTTGTGACTTATTAAATTTATTCATTTTAGTTTGACCATCTTTTGACCATCTACCTGATTAAATTCCTTCAAATAAATTCTATTTCACCAATTCAACTTGTACTCAGATGGAATTAATAAAATAAATATTGAAATTAAAATTGGTAAGTACTAATATATAAACTTTTATGGTAGTGAAATATTTTGTAGTATCTGCTTCAGATTAGAGATTCTCAAACTCTATAAATATAAGTATAAACTATTACTTTTTTAAAAATCTAAGGTATCACCCCCAAAAGGTTTTTATTCATCACACTCAATAAAACATGCTCTCCTATAAAACACTCCATATGATTCTGAAGCAAACAGTAAAACAACTGAACAGAGAAGCATACCTATATTAATAGACATAGGGAATTCATTCTGAATGTTAAGGACATAACTATAAAATCTCTGCAGATAAACAGGGAGCAAGGTGTTGCATAAAATTTGTACTAAACATAAGGATAATTTTGAGACAGACATCTTTTTTTCTCAGAAATATATATCAGTGTTAATGGTATTATAACACTGAAGTTATTACTTTCTAAAACACTTATTACTAGAAAAACATTCAAAAAGCATAGTGGTTTGTCCTTTAAAGGATATAAAAGAAAGTAATGCATGGTTTTGGGGAGTAAACATGTTATACATTAAGAATTAATAAAATGTCCATAGACTTACTCCATAGTGAAAGTACATAATAATTAGCTGTTATACTTGTTAAAAATGAAGTCTTGATTCCACATTCAAAACTTCTGGTCTACTAACTCTGGGATCAGTAAAAGGACTTGCATGTTGTTGTTTTATTCTAGAATGTGGTCCTGAATCAATTAATGTGTGCACCACATTCTGAGAACACTGCTCAGAGTGACAAGACTGAGAATGAGAAAATTATCCATAAAATACAACTGGTTTGAACTTTACCAGAATAAAATTAGGACTCTGTCCACACCAAGAAGTAATTCATTTTTTCCTCATAAAATATTTAAAGTTACCTAGTTTATTCTATTAGGAAAAACTTTCTACCTGCTTCTCAGATATATAAAATGAGTGATACATAATCATTTTAAACTTCCTTAAAATATAAATATCAGATTTAAATTCATAATAATTTAGTTAAGGCATAGTAGAAGGGAAAATAAAATAAAACCATAAATAAAGTCTACTTAGAAAGAAACAATGTACCATATATGACCTAAGTTAATTTCTTTTGGTTTCAATTAATGTAGTCCATCAATATATTTGAACAATGAGGAGGTTTATTATAACTCAACAAGGTATCTTACAGACTAAAGGGGAAAAAAAGGCCAGGTCACATTAGGAAATTAAGAGTTATGTTCTGAATTTATCAATTTTATATCTAGAACCATGTAATCTCACATCCCTGTATCAGTTTCCATATTCACTTCTTATTTTTCTCTTCCTAAAAATTAGCTTTTCTTTCCTGCCCACATGAGTGAGTTGAAAAATATCCATTTGTAGCTCATGTGCTGTCAATTCTCTCTTCTTTCCATTTTTATGCTTTTAAGAATGATTTCATCACAAATGTATTTTTAAAATATATCGTTAGTTTACATTTTGACAAAATTTAAGTCAAATATTTCCACAAACAGAACATGTACTTCAAGTATCCCAATATGTATATTTTGATTTCCAAAAGGAAAGAAGAGAGAGGAGTTACAGGGGAAAAAATTGGATGAAACATTTGCCAAAATTTTCCAAACATGGTAAAATTCACAAATATGAACAAGTCAATAAAAATCAAGATCCAGAAACATGAAAAAAAAAACTTTAGATGAGCATATCATAATCAAAATGCTCGTAATTGATGGAAAAAAAGAACAATATATTTTGTCTTTACTTTGTAGTTACCATTTTCTATATTTCTTATTCCTTTGTATAGATCCTCATTTCTACCAGTGGAACAGATAAATAAATAATAGTTTAGTCATACAATTAAATTCCACTGAAAATGAAAACGTATGAAGTACAAATATAAATCACAACATGGATCAACCTCATGAGCATAGTATTAAGCAAAGAAAGCTGACATAAAAGAACATAAATTGTCTCATTCTATTTACATTAAATTAAAACAAAAATAGGCATGATATTGAGGAGACAGAAGGAAGCCAGCTAGAAAGGGACAGGGACCATGGAGGGAAGGAAGTAGAACCAGGGACACCAATTAGGTGAAGTTACTAAGACAACCCACTGTGCAGGGAAAGAAGGGCAGAGCAGGAGAAGGGAGCTTTAAAATGTATGGATGTTGCTAGGATAGACAGCTTGCAAATAACCAATCACAAGGTAGTGAGGCGTATAAACCAATCCTAAGAATGTGGCTAAGGCAGAATTCTTTGAAAGGACCAATCAGAAACTATCAAGGATATATCTACCCCCACCACCCCAGACAAAAATCACACATCTCCTATGGCAGGAGATATACTCCCCTGTGCCCACGAGGCTTATGGCCATGTGGGACTCTACGCATGGACTAGTGGACTTTAATCAGCTTGGATGCTGAACTATCTCCCACTGTAACATAAAGCAAAATCTCTGGACACTGGACAGCTTTTTACCCTCCTGTGACCCTTTCCAAGACTAGCTTCTCTCAATAAACTTTGCTTCCACTAACTATTTTTGTCCGTGAATCAATTATTTGGTTTTGTGAGACATCAAACTCAGATTCAAACCCCGCATTTTGGTTTCAACATTGGTGTCAACTTAAGGTGATGACAGTCTAAGGAAAAACAGCCAAGTAATTACCATAAATGTCAAGACCTTAGCTACCTGGGAAGTGGTATGGGTGTGAGAAAGGACAGTAATTAGGATACGGAACAAGGTTAAAGGGTGTCCTGTTTCTCAAAGTGTATGTTGCTTACAAATATGTTCATTCTGTGAGAAATTACTGAGCTGCCCTTGTTTCATTGGGAAAGTGACAAGTATACATTTCTGTACGTGCATTGTTTTTATTAATAAATGTTTAAAAAGGAATGATTTAATAGTCCTAAATTTGTAAATCAGAAAAAAATGAATACATTGCCAAACCATGTGATTCCCAGTTACTTTAATTAGAATGGAATAATGACTTTTGGACTTGAGGTTTGAAAACATAGATTTATATTTTAAAACGTATCATCTCTCTGTGTTTTTACAAGATACATTCACCTTACTCTGTTTTATCTTTAAGATGACAATACTAGCATTTAAAAAATAAAGACTTTAAAAGTTATTGTGAGAAATTAAATGGACTAATGCTGATTTCAACTCAGAAATATTTGTTAAGGCCACTCTCTCCAGTTTATTGCAAAAACATGCAGTCAAGGCACCATCACCTTATATAAGAATGATTGCTAAGTCTGGATTCTTTTGTTTCAAGTGCATTTTTAAGCTTAGTTTTTCTTTTATAAAACAAATTGATAGCATTCTTACCTTCATTTAGCATTTTGCTTGAAAACCTTCAACTATAGAATGAAGTTCAGTTGCCTTAGGTGACACAAAAGTGGTTTTCAAATTCTATACTTCACTCACTCTCCATTTTCATTTTCTACAAATCTCTCTCAAGAAACCTATTCTCCCCCAAGAACTTTGCAGAGTTCCCCACCCTCCTTTCTTTACTCCATTTATTTGAAAAAGTGATCTCTGTGGCTGAAATGTGCCATCCCATAGTCTGAAAAATGTTTATTCATTTTTCCTGATGCTGCTAAAATTATCCTCTTCCATTAAATCTTAAGGGTCTCCCCTGACTTATTCAATATGTCTAAGCTCTGAGCCTCTTGTGTACTTCATCAATATCTCCGTAACTCCAGGGGAAATTTGGCATGATCCATTGTCTATACCTAGATTACTACTTAGGCAAGTTTTAGGACTTTCTTTTTATAGAAGTGATTATTTTTCCTTCTCTAACAGGTACAAGAAAAAGTGAAAAGGAAGAGATAAAAGCTGGCAAGTAGCAACAAAGGAAAAAACAAAATATGTGTCTACTCCATTCAGATAATTCAGGGTATTTTTCTTCCTTTACCTAGCTATACTCCCAAAATTTGTGCTGTATCAAGGTGTTCTCAAGAAAAGTAAATGAAAATGAGGACTGATGGGCAGCTGTGGTTTCACTACTAAACGTTAAGAAATCTAAGGAATACATCACATGAAAAAATAGAAATGAAAGTATAGTCAATGCAAGTTAGACTGTTTCTCCAATGTTGGCCTTAGCCCACGTTGTGATAAACTTACACATCAGGAGGAATCAATGTCAACGTTTGTTACTCATATCCAGTTTTTTTCAAGAATATTATATCCCATTGTTGCCTAATATATCATTTCCTCCTAGAATACTAGACATTTCACTTATTTAGAATATCTGGCATAATGAGTAATGCTCTGGAGAATTGGAAAGCATTCTCCCATGAATAAATTGTGTTCCTACTCAAAAAGGCCATATATAGACTTGCCCTTGTTAAAAGGAGTTCTATCACCAACCTTTAATTTGGAGTGTGAAATTTGGAAACCCTTTAATAGGTTTTTGGATGTGAATTTCGTTCATGATCCCAGCAATTCTTTCTATCACAATTAGCATTTACCTGGGCCTTTCAGGGCAGCTCAGTTTCAGCTGATTTGAAAGATAATTGCTTAGCTCACCTAAACACTCACCTGAGACATGCAAAGTAAATTGTGGATTCCCTAGGACATCCCAAATGATGAGACACAATTCTCCATGAGTCTCTCATGTTTCTGTACAACTTGCAAGAGAGGCATTCACTAGTCTTTTTATTAGACAATCGTTTTAAGGACAGTTGTATTACCCTAAATTTTTACTCTTTAAAAAAAAATAGACTTTATTTTTAGAGCTGTTTTAGGTTTACAGAAAATTGAGCAGTTAGTACATATTTCCTATACCTCCATTTCCTTCCAATCACACTTTCCCATTATTAACATTTTTCATTAGTGTGATATTTTGTTAAAATAATGGACCAACGTTGGTCCATTATTATTAACTAAAGGCCATGGTTTACATTAGAGTTCATTCTTTCTAATATACAATTTTGTGAGGTTTTGACTAATTCATAATGTTGTGTACCCACCACTAGAGTATCATGCAGAATAGTTTCACTGCCCTAAAAAATCTGTTTAAATATTTATATTTTCCTCCTTACCCCAAAACCCTGGCAGCCACTGATCTTTTTCTTTCTCTTTAGTTTGCCTTTTATTGAAAACTGTTATGTATTTTAAGTTATACAGTTTGTGGCAATGAAAATAAGAAACATATATTTAGTCTTTGTTCCCTATTCCTGACACAGAGCTTCTAAAACCTTGGGATTTTCTGAATGATGGGCATTATTGGAGCATTTTCTGTTACTCATAACAATACCCTTTAAATTGTACTTTATTTTAATAAAGTGACTTTTGGTGCACCTCTAGATAGCTTCAGAATTGGAGCTGGTTGCCAGAGGAACCAACCATGTGATTAGAATGTTGGGATTTTAAAGTCCCTTCCTGGACCTCAAAGGAGGAAAGAGAAGCTAAAGATTGAGTTGGTTAATGATTTAATCAGTCATGTCCATGTAACATCACTTTCATACAAATCCTTAAAGGATGGAATTCAGAGAGCTTCTGTGTTGATGAACACATTGAGGTTCTGGGAGGGTGACATGCCCAGAGGAGGCATGAAAGTTTTGTGTCTTTTCCCCCATACCTTGTCCTATGAATATCTTCAGTTTTGCTGTTCCTGAGCAGTATCCTTTACAATAAGCCAGCACTGGTGAGTAAAATATTTCCCTGAGTTTTATAAGCCATTCTAGCAAATTATCAGATACTAGAGGCCTGGGTGCATGGATTCGTGCACTGGTGGGGTTCCTTGGCCTGGCCTGTGCCCTCTCACAATCTGGAACCCCTTGGGGGATGTTTTAGAGCTGGTTTCGGCCTGATCCCCACAGGCCAGGAGAGGGACCCTACTGGTGCACAAATCCATGCACCAGGCCTCTAATATTCATATAAAATCTTTGGTTAATCTCTTCCCATGATCCCTGCCCCTTCCCTCTGAGATTCATCAGTCTGCTCCGTGTTTCCATGCCTGTGCATTGAGCATCTGACTCCTGGTGATCAGTGCACATCATAGCTACTGGTTGAATGCTCGCTTAGGCTTTTATATATATACTAATAGCCCGGTGCATGAAATTCGTGCACTGGGG
The DNA here is from genome assembly GCF_000412655.1 of Myotis brandtii. Taxonomy (NCBI): domain Eukaryota; kingdom Metazoa; phylum Chordata; class Mammalia; order Chiroptera; family Vespertilionidae; genus Myotis; species Myotis brandtii. The sequence goes on along the minus strand of NW_005362099.1, from coordinate 10,287 downwards.
TAGGGGGGGAAAGGGACCCCTCAGTCTGGCCTTCACCCTCTCCAATCTGAGACCGCTCAAGGAATGTCCAACTACCTGTTTGTGCCCACACTTTTAACAGCTAACAATTCCATTTTTGTTTCTTTCTTATGCTTAAAACCATTGGAATTAGTAGGTATTCAAAGTGTATATTCATTTTGGGGGGACACCCGGCATATCTCTAGTCAGTGGTGAAATAAACCAACAGCAGATTTGGAACCCCCAGACAGGGAACCTCGCTCACTCCCTACATGTCTCCCCACTTGCCTTTCCACCTTCGTGGGCAGCAGGAGAATCAATGTTTTCTCTCATTAATTCGGGAAAGCACGCCCTGTCACCCGCTGCCCGGCAGGAGTGCGCTAGGCCCCAAGCAAGCAAGGCTCAGTCAGGGCAGCCTTCACTCATGGGTGCTGGCACCCCAAGTACACATTCCTCCTCTACAGTCGTCCCGACTTTCCCACTGTTTCACTGAGAGGACGGAATTCCTCTCTGCCTCTGGGTTCTTGATCTTGAATGCTGACAAAAGGCACCTCAGAGAGGGCCGCCCGCTCCCACCAGGTGTGTCTGTCTGCATCTGCTCCCGCCTCAGTACCTGCATTAACCCCCTAGAGGTGATCTCGTAGCTGCACTGGCCTCTGCGGGAACAGGGCATCACCACTAGGCCCTCTCACTGTCATCTCACAGGCACCCACTCTCAGCACACAGAACACCCAGACACTCTCCAAAGGACGTGAATGCCTCAGAGGGGATGTGTGCAGTCCTGTGGGGGTGTTAGGCATGCTGGGTTGATGGAAGCGCGGTGGAGAGGCGAGGGAATTTGTGCATGCCTTGGCTTGCAACTGTTGCAGGCAGTGTGCTGGGGGATGTTTGCATGCCAGGTGGGGATGTGCACACTGAAGGCCTCTGGTTTTGCAGATCTGCAAACCCCCGTGGTGTGGCCAGGAGGACGTCAGTCTGGCCTGCCACGGTGGCTGTCCCTACGATCCTGCACCTTCTGGACCAGGAGGTGGATCCTGTGCAGCCACTCCTGGGCACTGATGGCCTGCAGGCGCTAATTCAGATCAGCCTGCAGGCTCTGATTGGCGGACTCACAGCTGTCACCACCGCCATGTGGGGAGTACAGGCCGCCTTCCCTTGGCCTGCCTCCCCTGTCCAGAGGCTCTCTGTGCTGCTCACCTGCCCAGAGTGACTGGGGCTGGGCAGAAGCCAGGTGTTCTGCCCTGCCCAACCCCGGCCGATCAGCTCCTGTGCGAGCTGCCGATCCGCCCCTGTGTGAGCTGCCGACCCGCCGGGAAGGGTCACGGATCTGGGTCCCGGGACTGCGGACAGCCTCAAGCACTGCCCCCTACCCAGCAGGGTCACAGATCTGGGGCCCAGACTGAGGACAGCCTCAAGCACTGCCACCCCACCTGCCAGGTCATGGATCCGGGTCCCAGACCACGGACAGCCTCCTGCTCTGGCCCCTGCCCAGTAGGGTCACATATCCGGATCCCGGACCTCAGACAGCCTTGCCCACTGCTGCCCGCATTCAGTATGCAAATTAGCTGGAATCTTGTTGCTTCAGGGTGGGGGTCCCGCTTGGGTGCCTGGCCAGCCTGGATGAGGGGATGATGGCTGTTTGCAGCTGGTCACATCCCCTTCAGGGTGGCGATCCCCACTGGGGTGCCTGGCCAGTCTGGGTGAGGGGCTGAAGGCCGTTTTCAGGCTGGCAGGTGACTGAAGCTCCCAACCCCTCCTTATTTTCTTTTTTTTTTTTTCTTTAGGGATTTATTTACCTTCTATAGCTGTCTCTGGAGCTGAGAGTCGGCTTTAGATCTGAGGCCCGGCTACAGCTCTGAGACCTCGGCTGCTGAAAGCACGTACTGGGTTTGATTGGGTTCTATAATTGAAACAATGTTGCGGTCCAGCTGACTGAAGCCCAGCTGGCTGAAAGAAGGTTTCTGGGGTTTTGTTTAGCTTCTATACTTGCAACATTGTTTCTTAGAGTGCAAGCTCAGAGGCCGACAGTAGCAGGCGGGGAACCTTGGCTTCCTCCGTCCCTAGAGCAAGAAAGCCTCCTGTTCGCTTCAGCTGCCTGGCTGCCGGCCGCCATCTTCGTTGGCAGTTAATTTGCATATGGCCCTGATTAGCTAATAGGAAGCGTGTCAGAGGTATGGTTAATTACCATGTTTGTCTATAATTAGATAGGACTAGAGGACCAGTGCACAAAAATTGGTGCACTGGCAGGGGGTTGTGTGTCCCTCAACCCCACTTGTGCCCTCTCACAGTTTGGGACCCCTCAGGAGATAAGGACCTGCTGGCTTAGATCTTCTCCTGGGTGGCAGAGGGCAGGCCCAATCCCTAGGTGCAGCCGCTGGTCGGGCTCAGAGCAGGGCCAATGGGGAGTTGGGGGGCCGCCCCCTATCATGCACAGAGCAGGGCAGATTGGGAGGTTGTGATGCCACCACCAGTCATGCTCAGGGTAGGGCCGATTGGAGGGTTGGGATGCAGCCCCCTGTCACACTCAAGGCAGGGTTGATGAGGGGCTTGCGGCACCACCCCCTGTCACACAGAGAGCAGGGCTAATCAGGGGGTTGGGGTGCTGCCCCCTGTCACACACAGAGCAGGGCCGATCAGGGGGTTGGGGAGCTCCCCTGTCATGCACATAGTAGGGCCAATAGGAGAGTTGGGGCCCCGTCCCCTGTCACACACAGAGCAGGGCGGATCAGAGGGTTGGAGCACCACACCTTGTCACCGACAGAGCAGGGCTGATAGGGTGGTTGCGGCTCCACCCCGTCACACAAAGAGCAGGGCCCATGGGGGGGGGG
>NW_005362099.1:3819-7107 GCF_000412655.1 Myotis brandtii | reverse complement strand
TTACTATATAGGATAGAGGCCTGGTGCACGGGTGGGGGCCGGCTGGTTTGCCCTGAAGGGTGTCCTGGATCAGGGTGGGGGTCCCGCTTGGGTGCCTGGCCAGCCTGGATGAGGGGATGATGGCTGTTTGCAGCTGGTCACACCCCCTTCAGGGTGGGGGTCCCCACTGGGGTGCCTGGCCAGTCTGGGTGAGGGGCTGAGGGCCATTTTCAGGCTGGCAGGTGACTGAAGCTCCCAACCTGTCCTTTTTTCTTTTTTTTAATTCTGGGCCAGCTTTAGCTCTGAGACTTGGCTCCAGCTCTGAGACCTCCGCTGCTGAAAGCAGGTACTGGGTTTGTTTGGGTTCAATAATTGAAACAATTTTGCGGTCCTTCTGGGTGAAGCCTGCCTGGCTGAAAGCAGGTTACTGGGGTTTTGTTTAGCTTCTATATTTGTAATAATGTTTCAAACGGCAAGCTCAGAGGCAGGCAGCGGCAGGCGGGGAACGTTAGCTTCCCCGTCACTGAAGCAAGCAAGCCTCATGTTAGGTTCAAGCTGCCTGGCTGCTGCCGCCATCTTGGTTGGCAGTTAATTTGCATATCGCCCTGATTAGCCAATGGGAAGGGTACCGGAGGTGCGGCTAATTACCATGTTTCTCTATTATTAGATAGGATAGATGATTTAATTTTATCTCAATCTTCTTAAAAGTATGTGGAATGATATTTTTTTTTTGCCAGTAAGTATATTGAGTTACCAGAGAAGGGATAGAGTCAAGCCTCAAAACCCTCTCTAACTCTTACCTTAATAAAAATTTGATTTCTGCGTGCTGACTCCCGAAGGAAGATACAGTTGGGTAACTTTCATTTGCAAAGAGGAAATGAAGCTGCATTAAAGTGATGTTTTTGATAAGCTTAACGTATGTAAATATATTTGATTTTTTTTGGTAGGGAGCAACTGCTTGCCTAAAGTTATTAAACACACTGTACAATGTCAAACATCAGTGAAAATCTAATCATGAACTTGCATGTCTCAGCTGGTATGGCTCCTGTGCCAAGGCTAAGAAAACCCAGGAAGACCAGGAGGTCACTATGCGTGATTGATGGGTTCAGTCAAATCATGAAAAGCAGAAGCCAAAACTATGTAAAACTGAGAGTTGATATACAAAGACAAGACACAGACAAATATTGCAGCCAAGTAAAAATGACCAGTTAAGCTATAATGAAGGGACAGAATTATAGGCAAAAACAATGGCAAGAATTCCTCATAGTATGACAACTAAGAGTATGAATTAAGAAAAATAGAGAAAAGGTAACAAAATGCCAAAAACAAGTTGAAATTTAACCTATTATAGGAGCAGAAGTAACATGTAAACCTATTTCATAAATTATGAAGCAGCATAAACTTTTATCTATTATTAGGTATTATGTTTGTTATTTTTCCTTTTTATTGAATTTATTGGAGTGACACAGGTTAACAATATTATATAGGTTCCAGGTGCACAATTCTACAACATTTAATCAATTAAATTTCACCATATGTCCCTGTGAGGAAAGGATGATGCTGGTCTTTGTCATCATTGCAAGCCCAGTATCACATTTAGAAGCCATCACAAAAGTAGGGGTTCAGCATTATTTGTTGAATGATTAAATGAATAAGCGGAACCACCCAGGTGAATACCGTCTCATCATATTAAGGCTCTATAATGTCTTCCTCAAATGCAATATTTCCTTCTCTGTGCTCATAACAAGCTCTGTTTATGTTAGTATCATATTTATCACATTAATGGTTATATAAATTTCTTTTTTCCAACACAGATGTGAGTTCTTGAGAGCCTTGAAGTTAGAAATCATGTGTTGATCACTGTTGTATCCTGGGACCTCTCACAGTGGTGGATATATCACAGGAACTCAGAAGTGGAAGGAACTGAAGTAGTGAAAAAAGATGAACTCTGTCAGCTTTCAAATTTCAATTGGCCTAGCTTCAAGAACAAACCCATTTGTACACAGGACAGAAAGCCAGGTATTACTGAGGAAAATTGCTTAATCCATTCTAGGTATTAAAGATAATGTCCTGAATCTTCTTAGTTTAATAATTTAAAACTTTCTTCTTCTCCTTCTTCTCCTTTTATACCTTCTCCTCCTCTTTCCTCTTTTCTTTCTCTTCCTCTTCCTTCTTCGCCTCTTTTTCCTCTTCTTTTTCTCCTATTTCCTCTCCCTCCTCCTCCTCCACCTCTTCCTTTATTTATAAATATAAGCCACATATTAAGACTTCATTGCCCTTTCAGAACAAACAAAATATATCATGGTAATTTTATATTATTTGGAAAAGGATAGACTTTAAATCCAAAATACATAGGGTTTTAACAATTAAAGTAAAGCAATAGTTTATAAAGCAGGTGATCGAGTTTTAAAGCTCATTATCCAGAAATATGATGAGATGTCCAGTGTGTTTCCCTCCATGTCCTGCGTGGTTCAGGGTTCCAGTCTGGAAGAGGAGCCACACACAAAATAAAGAGAAATGACATGAGATAATTTGGAAATATTGGGGGATCAGGAGGGCAAGTCCACCTCAAGGAGAGGGACTTCCACCAATGCTCAGGCCGCTCCAACCTTTTATTTGATCTGGGGTAGCCCTAAGGTAAGGAGGTTCAATGACACACAGATTAGCTCATCAGCAGACAATTTCCAGAAATAGGCAGAATATCTAATCTATACTAATAGAAGAGAAACATGGTAATTAGCCATACCTCCGCTATCCTTCCCATTGGCTAATCAGGGTGATATGCAAATTAACTGCTAGCCAAGATGGCGGCCGGCAGCCAGGCAGTTTGAAATATTGTTACAAATATAGAAGCTAAACAAAACCCCAGAAACCTGCTTTCAGCCAGCCAGGATCTCAGAGCTGGAGTTGAAACAGTGTATCGATTATAGAACCCAAACAAACCACATACCTGCTTTCAGCAGTCGAGGCCTAAGAGTTGGAGCCAAGCCTCAGAGCTAAAGCTGGCCCAGAATTAAAAAAAAGAAAGAAAAAAAGGAGCGGTTGGGAGCTTCAGTCACCCGCCAGCCTGAAAACAGCCCTCAGCCCCTCACCCAGATTGGCCAGGCACCCCAGTGTGGACCCCCACACTGAAGAGGGTGTGACCAGATGCAAACAGCCATCATCCCCTCATCCAGGCTGGCCAGGCACCCCAGTGGGGACCCCCACCTTGATCCAGGACACCCTTCAGGGCAAACCAGCCGGCCCCCAGGCCTCTATCCTATATAGTAAAAGGGTAATATGCCTCCCAGCACCGGGATCAGCGGAGCC
>NW_005362099.1:1498-2601 GCF_000412655.1 Myotis brandtii | reverse complement strand
CTGCCGGCCTCTGAGCTTGCAGTTTGAAACATTGTAACAAATATAGAAGCTAAACAAAACCCCAGTAACCTGTTTTCAGTCAGCCGGGATCTCAGAGCTGGAGTCGCAACAAAGTTTCAAATACAGAAGGTAAACAAAGGCCAGAAACCTGCTTTCAGCAGCCGAGCCTCAGAGAGAAAGCCGGCTCTCAGCTCCAGTGACAGGCATAGAAGGTAAATAAATGCCAGAATAAAAAAAAAGAAAAAAGGAGAGGTTTGGAGCGTCAGTCACCTGCCAGCCTGAAAACAGCCCTCAGCCCCTCACCCAGACTGGCCAGGCACCCCAGTGGGGACCCCCACCCTGAAGCAACAAGATGGTGGCTAATTTGCATACTGAAGGCAGGCAGTAGCAGGCAAGTCTGTCCGTTGTCCCGGGACCAGATCTGTGACCCTGCCAGGTGGGGGCAGTGCTTGAGGCTGTCTGCTGTCCCGGGACCCGGATCTGTGACCCTGCCAGGCAGGGGGCAGTGCTTGAAGTTGTCTGCTGTCCCGGGACCCAGATACGTGACCCTCCCAGGCGGGGGGCAGTGCTTGAGGCTGTCCGCAGTCCGGGACCCGGATCCGTGACCCTGCCAGGTGGGTGCCAGTGCTTGAGGCTGTCCGTGGTCCGGGGCCCTGGATCTGTGACCTGGTGGGCAGGGGGGCAGCACAGGAGGCTGTCTGCAGTCCGGGACCCAAATCTGTGACCCTACCAGGTGGGGGTCAGTGCTTGAGTCTGTCCACGGGATCAAGACAAGGTTCTGTGACACTGCCGGGCGGGGGGCAGCGCTTGAGGCTGTGCACGGTCCCTGGACTCGGATCCCTGACCCTTCACAGCGGGGAGGCAGCATCAGCGCCCAGGAGTGACTATGCAAGATTCGCCTCCTGGCCCAGAAGGTGCAGGATCGCAGGGACAGCCACCATGGCGGGCCAGACTGACATTCTCTTGGCCGCACCATGGGGATTTGCGGATCTGCAAAGCCAGAGGCCTCTGGTGTGCACATACCCCCCTGGTGTGCAAACATCCCCCAGCACACTGTCACCCTCCCACGCCTGCAACAGTTGCAAACCAAGGCATGCACAAGT
>NW_005362099.1:0-889 GCF_000412655.1 Myotis brandtii | reverse complement strand
AACAACAATGGAGCTGTTATCTGTTAAAAGTGTGGGCACAAACAGGTAGTTGGACATTCCCTGAGGGGTCTCAGATTGGAGATGGTGAAGGCCAGACTGAGGGGCCCCTTTCCCCCCCCTACCCGAGTGCACGGTGCACCGGGCTACTTGTCAACAATAATCAACAAGGATTTACATGAGTATCTAAGGAATTAAGTGAATTAAGGTGGGGATGATGCTTCAGCTACCATTATCTAGATTAACTGGGTGGTATCTAGATTAACTGGGTGGTGCACAGCTCTGACCTTTGCTAGGGCTTCAAAGGTCACTAGCTTTGGGGGGTCTCTACTCTTCTCTGCTAGTGAAGACGACAGGTGGTCTCCGACAATGAGAGAAACAGGAAATAAGAATGAATTTATTTACTTTAAAATGGTTAGTAATATTTATGAATAACAGAATCGTGTATTTCTATAGGGCTAACTAGATATAGTTAACCTTTAAAATTCACATTAAAAACAAAACCCTGTCCTTCCAAAACCTGTCTCTCAAGGCATTTGCAGTACATAATCTTACAGGGTGGGATAAGGCCTCTTCTCCCCTAGTTGCTAATAGAAGTAGGGTTCTTTTTAAAAAAATATATTTTATTGAATTTTTACAGAGAGGAGGGAGAAGGATAGAGAGTTAGAAACATCGATGAGAGAGAAACATAGATCAGCTGCCTCGTGTACACCCCTCACTGGGGATGTGCCCACAACCAAGGTACATGCCCTTGACCAGAATTGAACCTGGGACCTTTCAGTCTGCAGGCTGATGCTCCATCCACTGAGCCAAACTGGTTAGGGCTAGAAGTAGGGTTCTTGGGGGTACCACTTGAATAAGCATTTCTGGAGGCCCCCACAGGAGGATATGA
>NW_005362098.1:0-539 GCF_000412655.1 Myotis brandtii | reverse complement strand
TTTGCAGGCTTTCCACAGCCCCTTCAGGGTGGGGGGGGTTCCCGCTGGGGTGCTTGGCCAGAATGGGTGAGGGGCTGAGGGCCATTTTCAGGCTGGCCACAGCCCCTTCAAGGTGGCGGTCCTGCTCCTGCTGGGGTGCCTGGCCAACCTGAGTGAGGGGCTGATGGCCGTTTTCAGGCTGGCCAGACCCGCAGGTTGGAAGCAAGTATCTGGGATTTATTTAACTTCTATAATTGAAACTTTGTAGCTTTAAGCAGAGCTCAGGTTGTGTTGCCCCTGGCAACTGAGGCTCCCAGCCCCTCCTTGAGCGGAGGCCACAGCGGCTGGAAGCAGGTATTTGGGATTTATTTATCTTCCATAATTGAAACTTTGTAGCCTTGAGCGGAGCTCAGGGCCGGCCAGGGCAGGCAGGAAGCTTGGCTTCCTCCATCGCTGGGGGCAACGCAAGCCTCCTGCTTGCTCCAGTTCCATGGCTATAGCCATCTTTGTGACAGACTGACAGAGTGAGGAGTGACGGTTAATTTGCATATTACTCTTTT
>NW_005362097.1:0-746 GCF_000412655.1 Myotis brandtii | reverse complement strand
TAATGTGCAGCCAAGGTTGAGAACCACTGTGCTAGATCCACCCAAGTTCCTTGCTGTATTCTGGGTAAGACTACAGCTTTTCTGGGCTTTGCATTTTGTCCTGTCTTGATTATATATATTTATAATGTCTAATGTCAGTCCCAGGCTTCAAAGTAGGCATTATATAACAGTGTCTGAACTTATCACAAATGTCTTGGTCTGGAAAAGTAAGTTACCTCTTGCAAACTCCTTCATGGTGATAATAAAAATGAATCATGTTAATAAAATCATTTTTAAAAACAGATTCTTACTAAACATACTTTAATTATGTAATCCAACAATCATATTTACCCAGAGGAACTGAAAACTGTATCGGCTCAAATACCTATGCACAGATATTTATAGTTTTATTCATAATTGCCCAAACTTGGACGCAACCAGTTAGTGAATGGATAAGTAAACTGTGGGACATGCCGACAATGGAATATGCATATTACTAAGTGAAAGAAGCCAATCTTAAAAGGCTCCATATTACATTATTCCAACTACTAATATATGACATTCTAGAAAAGGCAAAACTTTGAAGCCAAGAAGAGATCAATATCTTCCAAGGGTTAAAGGCTGGGGATGGAATGAATAGGCAGTGCAGAGAGGATTTTAGGACATAAACATCAATATTGGGCATACTTGTCATTATAAATTTGTTCAAAGCCATAGGATATACAACACCAATAGTGAACCCTAATGTAACTATGGACTTTGGATAA
>NW_005362096.1:0-822 GCF_000412655.1 Myotis brandtii | reverse complement strand
AACAGTATGGATTTCCTCAAAAAATTAAAAATGGAACCCCCCTTTGACCCAATAATCCCACCTCTAGGAATATATCCCAAGAAATTAGAAACACCAATCAGAAAGGATATATGCACCCCTATGTTCATAGCAGCACAATTTACACTAGCTAAGGTTTGGAAACAGCCTAAGTGCCCATCAGCAGATGAGTGGATTAGAAAACTGTGGTACGTCTACACAATGGAATACTACACTGCAGTAAAAACAAAGGAACTCTTACCATTTGCAACAGCATGGAGGGACCTGGAGAGCATCATGCTAAGCGAAATTAAGCCAGTCGGAGAAGATACGTATCACATGATCTCACTCATTTGTAGAATATAATGAACAACATAAACTGATGAACAAAAATAGAGCCAGAGAGAAAAAATATTCTAGAATATAATAGAAGCAATTTTTAAAATATAATGTGACAATGAACTCTGTTGCACCAATTGGCTCTTTCTTTTATGAATGATTTCTCTGTAGCATGAGATGCTCTTTGAAAGCATATTACCCATAGCAGAACTTCTTTCAAAATTGGGATCACTTTTCAATCTTCTCACATCCTGTCCTGCTTTTTCAACTCAGTTAATGTAATAGTCTAAATCATTTGTTGTAATTTCAACAATCTTTACAGCATCTTAACCAGAAGTAATTTCAATCTCAAGAACTTTCTTTGCTCATCCATAAGAAGCAGGGTGGAGAGGTTCAGCCTGTGTGCTATATAAGACCCGCAACATCATTTTGTCAGGCCCTGCCAGGGTATTAGGGGTGAATTAATTAAATGTTTGACTAAATATA
>NW_005362095.1:0-588 GCF_000412655.1 Myotis brandtii | reverse complement strand
TAGTTTCATACCATTATGGTCAGAGAAGATGTTTGATATGATCTCAATCTTCTTAGATTTGAAACTTGTGTTATGTTTTAACATAGTTTATCCTAGTAAATGTTCCATGTGCATTTTAAAGAATGTGTATTCTGCTGATTTGGATGGAAATGCTTTGAAGATATCAATTAAATCCATTGATCTAGTGTGTCATTTAAGGCCACTGTTTTCTTATTGATTGTCTGGAAGATGTAACCACTGATATCAATGGGGCATTAAAAATCCCCTACTATGATTATATTACTGTCAGTCTCTACCTTTATGTCCATAAATAATTGCTTTATATATTTAGGGGCTCCTATGTTAGGTGCATAAATGTTTACAATGATTATATCCTCTTTTTGGATTGCTCCCTTCATTATTATGTAATGTTCTTTGTCTCTTAAAGTCTATATACTTTGCTTTAAAGTTTATTTTGCCTAATATAAATATTGCTACCCTAGCTTATTTTTTTCTTTCCATTTGCATGAAATATATTTTCCCATCCCTTTACTCTTCATCTATATGCAACTTTTGTTCCAAGGTAGGTCTCTTGTACATATATGGTTC
>NW_005362094.1:0-647 GCF_000412655.1 Myotis brandtii | reverse complement strand
CAAAAAATCTTGCACCGTTATGTAGACAGAGCTATTGTATTTTTATCAGGATGTGCTTGTTTTTATCTGCGTGAATGTAATTAGCATACCTATTTTATCTTCTCTTTTCCATCACCACTTGTCCCCGCTATGCCCTCCACCCCCCTTCATCCCACAATCACACGCTGTTGTCCACGTCCATGAGTCCTCGCGCTCTCATTTTTTCCTTTTTTGCTGAATTGCTCCATGCCTCCCAAACATATACACCACCACCAGAGCTGTCTTCCTGCTGTCTGTCTATGAGTCTGTCTCTATTTTGCTTGGTGTGTAATTAGCATATTAACATATCATTTTGTGGATGTTATTGTTTAGAAATTGCTTTCAGATCTAGCCAGTTTTGCCCAGTGGATAGAGTGTCAGCTTGCGGACTGAAGGGTCCCGGGTTCGATTTTGGTCAAGGGCACATGCCACGGTTGCGGGCTCAATCCCCAGTAGGGGGCGTGCAGGAGCCAGTCGATCAATGATTCTCTGTCATCATTAATGTTTCTATCGCTCTCTCCCTTCCTCTCTGATATCAATAAAGATACACTTTTTTAAAAAGTCCTTAAAATAAAATAATAAAAACTGATTTCAGGCCCTAGCTGGTTTTGCTCAGTGGATAGAGCATC
>NW_005362093.1:0-1337 GCF_000412655.1 Myotis brandtii | reverse complement strand
GACAAAACGCAATTATGAGTGAATATTTAAGGTTTAGGTTTGAGAAAAGTTGTGAGTGAAATTAGCAAGAGAATATTGGGGGTAAGAATCGAAAACAGAAATTAAAGAAACCATGGAAAGAGAGTTTTAAGAAAGATCCACAATACTGAAAGGTGCACAATACTGAAAGTTATTCTAGTTGTGGCCTAGAATTTTTTTTATCTTCTCTTTTGGTATTTTTTCTATTATTGGTACTTTTTGTCTGTCCATGTGCCTTCTATTATTTTTCAAGATACACAGATCCTGATGTTTATGAACTTATGGAACACTTCAACTAAAATCTAATGTAGAAATTAACGTATATGTGAAACGTGAAAATCTGGTTCTCCAGTTGAGCTCCACTCACTGTTCCTCTCTATCTCAAAGCATGTTCTCAAGAACATGTATCTTGATCTTTCCCTCCAATTGCTTTTGCTGCTCCTCTTCGAACAAACCTCATATGTCAGCTAGTGGAGTGAACTATTGGCAAGTTACATTCCTCCCAAAGTCTATTTTTAAGTATGATTTTCTTCCCGCACCTCGAAATATCTCAACTGCTTTGCCTCTACTCCATTTCTGGCTGTATGATGTCCAGGTGTTTCTCAAAATTCAGTTCAAATATTATGTTCTCCAAACCCTAGTTGCTCTGAATTATTTGTCTACCACATATGTTTAGAAAGCCCTGCTAACATGTGCATTTATGTGCATGCATGCACATGTTCGTGTGTTGTGTATATGTGTGTTGGCGGTGGCGGCTGTTTATTTATGTATACTATGCTTTTTTCCCCCAAAATTATGATAAAAGTTCTCATTTTTTTAATAACTATATGTATTATTTGGAAACATTAGGATCTCAGTATGTTTTTAAAAGAACTAATGAATGCACTCTTTCATGAGCCAATAGTCTTCTTATATTCTGTAACTTTCACATTTTCTCTATCAGCCATTAACCTACAACTTTTGACTATTTTTTATCAAGAAAATCTAAGGTGCCTATACCAGTACAATCTCATTGGCTGTCTTCTCAAAAATGTTATTACTTATTATGAGTCATAATACAAACAGGAAGTGTAATTCTGCTTTCTACAAAACTTACCCCAATTTTCACAAAGAAGACACAAACATTTGGAAAGTGAGAAAATGGTGGAACCAGCTTCCATGATCAAAGCACTATTTTTCTAAACACATTTTTATACCTTATCAAAAAGTTGTGTGTGTGTTCATGAACACAACACTTAAATACGGTGCAGGAAAATGCTCAGATTTCCTTTGTATTTCTAGGTATCTCCAATAGGCTGAAGGCCAATTGTTTTCTGTGA
>NW_005362092.1:4996-6543 GCF_000412655.1 Myotis brandtii | reverse complement strand
GACTGCAACAACGGATAAAAAGTGAGAAGTAGATTCAACAAAGTCCACTAAAAAGCGTGGTGAGAGTTCAGATGCTGCTTCCATTTGTGAATCAGGGAAGGCCCCCACCAAGAAGTGACATCTGAAATGGGCCTGAGATTCATCAATTTTTCAATACGTAGCGGTTGCTAGGATCTCATTTTATCCAGAGTTAAAATAATAGTTTTATAATCTCAGAACCAGGTTAGAAAGCAAAATTACCTTTAGCTCATATGAATAACTAATCGTTAAACACACAAATAACAAAACATAAACAACCAAAGTTGTACATGGAGAGCTGGACGAACATTGTCACCATGCTGCGTTTAAATATGTCTGGAATCCCAGGGCTGCTGGAATCTCATTCCAAAGGAAGTAGAATGGCAAGAGGTTCACAGTGTGACCTAATAAGAAGAGAGATGAAAGTTACTCTGCATGAGGTGGAGGTGAGAATTGAAGAGTAAAAGGAAACGGACTGAGGAAAGGGCTAAGAGGAGAGAGAGAGACAAGAAAGCTGGCAAGACAAGTAGGGAGTGGATGAATGAACAGGAAAGATGGGCACAAAAAACTCACCAGCGCTTCCTAAGCCAAAATGCAAGGCATGTCAGAAGCACCAGGGGCACCATCACTGCCAAGATGATCAAGCTCATGGAGCCTTGGCGATGTTCTGTGGGTTTGGGTGAACACAAGGTGTCATTTCAAACCCACCCCCTGTTTATTGCATTTCCCTGGTCTTTTTTGGGGTTTGCCTCACTACTCTTTGTTCTTATTTCCTCTCTCCTCCCTCTTCAGAGTTGAATCTTTCATCTAACCCTCAACATCTTCCTACTTCTGCAGGTCTCTCATTTTCAATTCTTCTATTTATTGAACTAGTTATTTTCATTTTTTTGGGTCTGGAGTCCATAAATCCTAATTTTATTACTTGGCTCTCCTGATCTCCTTGTGGACCATCTACCCATACCCCAGGGTGGGCCCCAGTGTTTCTTACCCAAGTAGAGGAGGATGTCCTGGCCTCCTAGGCTGCTATGTCTCACCCGGCAATATAGGCCAGATGTCTCAGTGGCTTCCACCTCCAAGAAAACCTGAAGGTACCATGTCCCATCAGCATTAGGCAAGAATCCACTTTGTTGAGTGCCCTGTTGTACCTGTTCACTTCGCATCCACTTTACCCAAATTGGCTTTGGATGGAAGCCAGAGACATGGCAAACCAGCATCTGACGGCCAGAACCAGGATTGGTGCCAGTGGACAGCCAGGCCTCTGGTTTTAATGCAGAGAACAGGAGAGATATTCAGATAAGGACTCTAACACAGACTTGGAGGTTCATATCTTCACATCAGCTTAGACAAACACATCTGTCACATGCTGGGAATTCATCACGCATTATCCTTCTCCCTCTTGACCCCTTATCTTTAATTTAGAGGGAAGGTGGGAAGGTGTAATTTTAGGAAGGATATGGGACTGACCTTGTCTCTGGAGATCGGCCTTCCCTGCATGAAGAATACTCAAGAGGAAACGTGGGCAGGTGTCA
>NW_005362092.1:0-4027 GCF_000412655.1 Myotis brandtii | reverse complement strand
TTCGCATCAGCTGCCTGGCTGCCGGCTGCCATCTTGGCTGGCAGTTAATTTGCATAAGGATATGCTAATTAGCCAATGGGAAGAGTAGCGGAGGTACAGCTAATTACCATGTTTCTCTTTTATTAGATAGGATTATTTTCATTCTTTTGGGTTTGGAGGCCATCAGTTCCAAAGTTTTTCCTTGGCTCTCCTTCTCTGCTTGTGGACCATCTACTCCCATTACCAGTGTGGGCCCCAGTCTTTCTTACCCAAGTAGAGGAGGATGTCCTGGCCTCCTAGGCTGCTATGTCTCACCTGGCAATATAGGCCAGATGTCTCCGTGGCTTCCACCTCCAGGAAAACCTGAAGGTACCATGTCCCGTCAGCACTGGGCAAGATATCACTTTGTTGAGTGCCCTGTTGTACCTGTTCACCTTGCATCCACTTTACCCAAATTGGCTTTGGATGGAAGCCAGAGACATGGCAAACCAGCATCTGACGGCCAGGACCAGGATTAGAGCCAGTGGACAGCCAGGCCTCTGGTTTTACTGCAGAGAACAGGAGAGATACTCAGATAAGGACTCTAACACAGACTTGGAGGTTCTTATCTTCACATCAGCTTAGACAGACACATCTATCACATGCTAGGAATTCATCACGCATGATCCTTCTCCCTCTTGACCCCTTATTCTCATTTTAAAGGGAAGGTGGGAAGGTGTAATTTTAGAAAATTCTTGGATGAAGGATATGGGACTGACCTTGTCTCTGGAGATCGGCCTTCCCTGCCTCAAGAATACTCGAGAGGAAACGTGGGCAGGTGTCACTGAGCATCCTCTGTACTATTCTGTTGATGACATGGTACTGATTGACTCGTCTACACATAAGCTGAGCTGTAATTTCATCCTGTACTGATGGCAGCCATGAATTGTTCTGGAAGTGCATGAGCTCTGATCCTTGATAAGCAACTTGCAAGAAGACTACCTTGCCTTCCCCAGGGTGCAGCTCACAGCCTCCTGTTATCTGAATCTCAAAGGGATCTAGGGAAGAAGGGTTGTAAATTAGAGGAAGAGGGGGTAAAGATGAAAGTAGAGGAAGCAAAAAAAGTAAATAAAAGCAGTTTGGGGGATTTGAGGTAATGGAACAAATTTTGGTTTGATCAGAAGTTCAGAAAAAGTGTAATTTGTGGTAGTTGAAGGTAGAGGAAAAAAATGAATGACTTCTTTTTTTTGGAAATAGAAGTGAGCAAGTTGAAAGAAGGAGACATAAATGGTGAGAGCAAGAGAATAAGGAAGCACGTAGTATGAGTTGTGATTATAATAACCCAGGCTGAATGATGCAATAGGATACAATAAATGTACAGACAGAGAATGCTGAAGAGATTGAATGTGGTTTGGAAAAATTGGAATAAGGAACTCATTGAGACACGCACACCCCTCACCCAGCACATTGCATTTCCCCATTTTGGGTATTGAACTTACATTTAAGCTGCCATTGACTGGCATGTCTGTGAAGTTGATGCGGCATTTCAAAGGAGAACAAACGGTGGAACTCTATCAGATCATTTATCTCTTTCTTGCTTAAGTTGCCCTTGGACCAAGGACGCAGGAAAATAAGACTGCCAGAGTTGGTGTCCCAGCCATGAGTCTGCAAGTCACCCAACCAAGCAGAGTGCCGAATTTTCACCCAGGAATGGTTGTAGAAGGATGAGCTGTAGATCATTTTGAAGATCTCCTCCTGGAAGGCTGTGGCAAAAGAACACATAGAATGAGGAGAAGAAAAGGCATCTGGAAGGAGAGAGAATGAAGAAAGGTGCCAGGAAGGAAACACTCAGAATCTGGAGATTAGGGAAGCCATGGCTACCTCAGCAGACATTCAGCTGCCCATGGCCCCAGGCTTTACAAACAACCTTCAGAAGGGCACAGGGTCCCAGAGTACGGGATACTGAGAACTACGCTGACATTCTCCTCTCCAGGTATGTTCTGGGGACACCACACCACACCACACAGAAACAAACAAACACACACACACACACACACACACACACACACACACACACACCCATCCATTTGCACCCAACAGGGCAGTGGCGAGAGTTCTTACCATCTTCATTGTTACCACCTCTAAGGAGAACCGCTAGCAATAGGATTTGCAGAAACAGCATTTCAATTACAGATGTTATTTCTTTCTCAGGAAAGTTTGGCTTCTGTTTTAAATAAAACTACTCCACACTACCTCTATTCTGACTTCCTTCATCTAACAACAGACACACAAAAAAACCAAACAAAAAAAAAACACAGCAAATAAACCAAAATAGTGCTCCTTCCCTAAACTCTAGACACTGATTCAGCCTCTCATTTCCCCTCCACTTCTGACTCTCTTATCTGGCTTTCAGCATCTTCCTTTTTCAACCTTCAATCTGTTCATCTTTCTCAAAATCAGCGTCTATGGAATAAGTGTTATGCGCCATTGAAAAGTCAGTTTATCTCTGGAGATATTTCCTTCTCATTCAGACAATGAAAGCATAAAACCAAATGGCTTTCCAATTCCTACCTAATGTTCTGTTGTCCCTGCTCTTTCCTGTCACTCTGTCCTTTTCTTGCCAAATTTAAATTTTCTTCAAATACTCTTCTTCTATCTAAGCCCCACCCCATTGTATCATATCTCTGACATCTCATTGGTGGCTTTAATTGATTTTCAGGATCTCCTGATTGCCCTGTGTAACAGTATAAACTACTACTCCATTATCTTTAGGGAAGAACCAGTAGCCATCACAGAGACCACAGGAACCTGGAAAAATAAAGAAAAATCTGTTTGACCTGCATTGACATATACTCATTTACCCAAGAGTTACTCAGCACCTGCCTGGATACAAGCATCTTGCAACACTTGTGAGTATCTAGTGGTCTACAAGGCAATCACTTTATTCAAGGAGCTTTTATTCTACTTAAGAAGGAAGCACATAAACTAAGGACTATAAACCTTGGTGTGCTGGGTTTCATTATAATGTATAGACTAGTCAAAAACAAGCCTCTTGAAACAAAGTCCCAAACCTTAACTGATGTTGCCCACGCAGAATCTTGGCTCCAGTGATTTTCTCAGGGTGTTAGGTCTGTATACCTCTGTTGTGCTTGGTCCCCAACTCTAGCAGAATGCCTCCTGGCAAGGTGCTCAGTGAATAAGTTTGAATGATTGAATAATTGGGTTCAGGCTTCCAATTATTTTTTTCATTAGACAGATTTTTAACATTATTGTTTAAGGCAGGGGTCCTCAAACTTTTTAAACAGGGGGCCAGTTCACTGTCCCTCAGACCGTTGGAGGGCCGGATTATAGTTTAAAAAAAAACTGAACAAATTCCTATGCACACTGCACATATCTTATTTTGAAGTAAAAAAAACAAAACGGGAACAAATACAATATTTGTATTTGCATGTGGCCCATGGGCCGTAGTTTGAGGACCCCTGATTTAAGGTATCAGAAATCTCTGCTTGTATTTCTACTTGGTGAAATGAGAATCTTACAGTTTTATTTACGATTAAAATATATGCTAATAAGCATGAAGTTTACATAGAGCTTTATGCTGTAAATCTATTAGTTATAATTTTTTAAAACAGTGATAATTAGTGGGAAATTAAATTAATAGAATATTCTGGAGTTCTTTATCCAAGATTTCCTTCTTACTGGCCATCTTAGGAGGGAGAGTCAAGATACATTCCTGGATGAGACACCTGCTGGATGCAGTGAATTGGAAAAAACACATCAGCATTCCGGCCTCAGTTTTCTTATCTGTAAAATAACTGGGTTGAAAGAAATAAATGTTTTCTAATCTTGTCACCTTTCCCTCTAGCATTCTGTGTGTCTTACTGGGCTCCTTTTCTCCCCATCCATGTGCTCTTTTTTCCCACTCTACTTTTCCCTCCATTTTTTAAACTTTATTTTTCAATTACAGCTTACATTCAGTATGATTTAGTATTAGTTTTAGGTGTATAACATAGTGGTAAGACAATTATATCCTTATAAGGCAGTGGTTCTCAACCTTGGCTGCACATTA
>NW_005362091.1:98684-100723 GCF_000412655.1 Myotis brandtii | reverse complement strand
TCAATGCAAATCTTCTAAGGACTTTCCACCCTCACAAAAAATCTATTTAAAGGGTACAAAAGATTATTCAGAGTTTAGTAACATATAGGAAAAGAGGAGGGTCAATAACATTTTACATTCAGCCCAACTGGCTCACTGTGCGCGGAACTGATGGGATTGGACACTGCACAATGGTAATTCCCAGCATCCTCCCTCCATATGGGTTCTATGGTGAGGGATCTGTCGTTCCAGGACAGCTTCTTCCGCTTCGTCAGCCGAAGATTTATGCCATTGAAGAACCACTGGATGGAGTCTGCATTTGTGTAGCAGATCAGGATCACGGAATCCGTACGCTCTACGACTGTGGTTTTGCTGGCTAGGACGGTGGGCCTTGTCACTGGCTCTGTGGAGAAATAGAGAGCATGGCTAATTGAGAGTGGGCTTGGGACCTGGGCCATGCTAGCTCCTCAGACATCTCAGCCACTCAGAGTCCACTGTGAGCTCTGTAAGGTCACGAGAGAATGGTTCTGATCTCTGCAGAAGGACAATTGTCTTTCTTCAGGGGAAGATGTGTGGGGAAAGGGTTGCACCTCTTCTCTGAACCCAGATCACCCCTGACTTCTTCCCATAGACATCTTTGTAGTATCAACACAGGGAACCATGTCACAGCCCATGTGTCCTATAACGTCACTGTAAGGTGGAGTTTTCCTCTCATGAGCTTTTACTGACCCTTTCCTACAAGTTCTTTTGACTTAAAAATTTCATGTATGTTGGGAAAGGCAATCTTACCACTTCTGCCCACACTGGGGCCAAGGGGTCTTTACAGAAAGTGAACGGGCATTTAATTTTTGTTAAATAACTCATTAGGCAATAAAGATGGCCAACCCAGTCTTCATGACCTTGGACCTGGATAAGTTCCATCTATAGGATTCCTCAGTCTGAACAGGACTTTATTTACAGGCCTGCTGATTGCATATAATTGTAAAATAAATCACTAAACAGAAATGGTTATGATTTTAACAAAAGACAGTAACTGTAGGTATAGGAGGAAATTCCTTAATATGGTAAAGACCACACATGAAAGTCTACAGCTAACACATTACTCCACAGAGAACCTCTGAAAAACAGTACTGAGATCATGAATAATACAAGGATGCTGTTTTTCCACTAATTCATCTAGTCAGGAAAATCAGGCAAGAAGATGAGATAAGTGATATCCAATTTAGAGAGGAATAAGAAAATATCTTTTTAAAAAAGACAACGAAAACTTATTGTAGAACACCCTGAAGATTTCTCCACATACACACCTAAAACAACTATTATAACTAATAAAAAAGATGAAGTCGCCAGAGACAGAATCAACACTCAGCATCATTTCCATTCTGTAAACAAAAATGAAAAATCCTCAAATAAAATAAACAATTTCATTTACAATAGCATCAAAAAGACTAGATGCTTCGGGTTAAACATAATAAGTTGGAAGATGAATTCACTGAAAACTACCAAACATTTCTGAAAGTAAAAAGGAAACAAATAACTGGAAAGACATTCATGTTCATTGATTCCAAGACCACCAACTATCTACCTATTTGAAACAATCCCTATCAACATCCCAAATACTTTTTTCAGAAATAAAAAAAAATTAATCGAGACTTTATGTGGAATTTCAATGGATCCCAAATCTTTACAACAATCTTAAAAAGGATGAATTGAAATTGGACGTCTCACTGTTACTAATTTCAAATCTTACTACAAAGGGAAAGTAACCAGAATAATTACACTGGCATAAAGACCTCTATTTGTCAAAAGACACAATCAAATGATTTTAATAAAGGAGCCAAGACTGTTCAATGGAGAAAGGACAGTCTTTTCAACAAATGCCTTTGAACAGCAATATCTACATGCAACCAAATAAAAGGGACCGTTGCTTATACCATACATAACAATTCAGTCAAAATGGATTGAATCCTAAAGGTAAGAGCTAATATTATAAAACTCTTCAAAGAAAACATAGTGGTAAGCAGTATGGCATTGGATTTGGCAGTGATTTCTTGAATATG
>NW_005362091.1:94205-98611 GCF_000412655.1 Myotis brandtii | reverse complement strand
GGACACAATCAACAGAGTGGAAGGTGATCTCTGGAATGGTAGAAAATCCTTTGAAAATCATTAATTGGATGGGGATGTTAATATACAGAATATATAAAGATCTAATACAACTCAACAACAGCAACACCAAATAAGCTGATTTAAAAATGGGCTAACCTCGTGAATACACATTTCTACAGAGAAGGTATACAAATGGTCAATAACCCCAGGAAAAGATGCTCAACATCACTATCATTAGAAAAATATAAATTAAAACTCTCAAAGTTGATGCTTGTGATATTAAGTGTGGGTAACTCCACTGAGCAGGTAACAGGAGAACACTGCCCTGTGGGACACTTGAGTGCTCCAGCCTTCTTCAATGAGAGTTGGCACCTCTCACCTCTCAGCCAAGTTAAAGGAATAAGGCAGGTTTATGTATCACAAGACAAATGCCTGGTGCTCTGAGCCCTCAGAGAACTTAAATACTCTGTGTCTGGGAGAAAGCACAGCCTTTCTCACAAGCCAAGACTGTTCAATGGAGAAAGGACAGTCTTTTCAACAAATGAAGGGAACCATTCAATAGATTAGCAGGATTTGGTTGTGGAAAAACAGAGAACCAAGAGGTAGAGACACCCCCTCTCCCCCTAATCCTCCCACACATCTCCTAGTTCTTCACTGACCAGCTGACTGCAATTTTATCTAGCTGCACAGACCTTCATTACCCAGCTAAGGTGTGTTTCTAAGAGGCACCATTTCCCAGGACATCTTAGAGACTCATATTGGAGCAGAAATAAAATAGGGGACCAGGATCAAATCGGTGGTCAGTTGACTACTCAGGCCCCGGGGCCAAGAGGAGGGTCAGGCCTTCCCAGGTGAGTGTGACTGACATGAGCCAGTGAGCCAATAAATGATAGAGCAGAGCCCAAGGAATGAGTCAGAAAGGAGTGAAGAGACAGGCAGGATCTTATTGTGGCAGCAGAACCATATGCTTTGTCCTTGGTCATTAAAGTCATTCTCCCTCTGCTGAGGGCAGGTGAGGCTTGTGCAGATGCAGAAGGGGTGATGAATGGCAAGAGGGGAGCATAGATTGCTGACATTTGGACCCTTGTGGACCATTTGTGTTTGGTGGTTATGAGATAGAAATTTGGAAAGATCTTAAAATTCCCCCATATGCAAAAATTTCTATTAATACACCAGGGCCTAAGAGCAATGGCAGAAAGGTCAATTTCCCTAGAGAATAGGAAAGGGTCTGAAACATGGGTCTCAACCCCTGGATTGACAGGGAGCCTTTCCCATGTGGCCAGAATTCCAAGGACTCTGCATCCAGGTTTCAGCCTCTGAAGAGCTTTTAGCACATTCCTTCCTTCAGTAGCCATTTATTTCATCCTAACTCATCAAAACAACAGAGTGTTAACATCTTGATCCCTTAGCTGGTTACAAGTGTAAAATGAGATGCTATCAGGCAAAGTCCTTTCCATTATATCCAGTGGGAATGACACCAACACATCAGGAAACAAATCAGTGGTTTCACCTCCAGTGCAGGGAGGGGTGGATCAGCCATCTGAGGCGAAGGTCTGGGTGTTCCCAAAACTGACTGATTGTTAGTGCAGGTAATTTGGTTCTAGAGTACAAATAAATTAATTCTCCATTTGGTGTTATTTTCTAGACCACAGTCTCTCTCTCGGAACTGGGGATGCCTAAGGGAAGATCGAAACCAGTGATGGCGAACCTAAGACACTCGTGTCAGAGGTAAACTGCGAGCTCATTTTTTGGCTGATTTTTCGGTTAAATGGCATTTACATCTATAAAATAAATATCAAAAATATAAGTCTTTGTTTTACTATGGTTGCAAATATCAAAAAAATTTCTATATGGGAATCGGCACCAGAGTTAAGTTAGGGTTTTTCAAAATGTTGGCACGCGGAGCTCAAAAGCTTCGTCATCACTGAAAACCAATGTTTGCTTTAGGGATCCCTCTGGGATGGAGGAGAGGTTATGGCTGCAGACAGACCTTGAGTCATTCTCATGGTCTGTGTGGCTCTGCTTTAATGACTATATCTCCCTGTGCCTTGGGTTCCTCTCAATGCAGTATGATGAACATTTGACTGCCAGTGTGTCAGTGTATTAACAATAAAATATACACAGTATCTGAATAAACATTGGGACAGGGGAGCTGCTCAAATGAAGGGCCTTTGTTATTAATATACTTCAAGAGAGAATCTCCTGGGCTGATCCCTGGTGGATGAGGTGCTGCCAGGATCATCTTTCCTCCTTTTTGTTCCCTGTGATTCTGATCTTTCTCTGGACTCTCCTAAATGTTTCAGTGTAGTTCACAAATGGCCTGGCGACCTTGTCCATCTGTGCTAGCCACACTCAGTCACAGGTGAAGCACCACCCCTATCCAGATGTGGCTCAAGGGGCTGAGCTCTGGCTTCTGATCAGCTCAAAAGCCTTGTGACTCAGACACCTGGGAAACCATTGCACCCACTCAGCCCTTCCCAGGAAGTTAACCCCAACCTGACACAGGATCCCCAGGGTCCCTGGAGTCAGAAACCCTGGGGCAGCGGTCTGGGCGGGGCTGCCAAAGCTGAGCTTCTTTATGATGATTGCAGGGGGCTCCTCAGGATGGGCCCTGGCCTAGCCTTGCAGGGTCTTTCTCAGGGTCATGTTCATGGGAAGGGGCTGTGGGAACCGGACTGAGACTGGTCTGTCTCTGCTGAGCGACTCCCATCAGACTGGCCCTTCTCTCTGTGGAGAATGTCTGCAGGGCTGGAATTCGGGAAGGGAACTCTGATCTTAGAAAGTTTGTCTCCACTGTGTGTGTCCTGCACTAAATGCCCAAACCCAACCTGGGAGATAATGCAAAGGGGGATGGAGGCGACTCCAGGGCTGTCAGTCCTGTGTGTTCACCCACCCAACACTCTGAGGTAAGAGAGCAATCACTCACCATATACATTGAGCTGTCCAAATCCAATTTCTTCTTTTTTTGAGCTTTTAAGGTAGACTAGTACGGTGTAGATTCCTGTGTCCTTCAGGGTGACACTCTTTATCAGCAAGGATCCATCAAAGTTTATTTGCTCTCGATCGCTGTATTTAGGCCCTGGTCTATGTCCTGGCGACGTTCCAAGACGTGCAATATTATTTTCAAAAATTGGCTCTTCCCCCCTGTACCACATGAAGCCTCTAACACCGGGAGGCACATTGAGTATACGTAGAATAACATCCTGTCCTATGGCAGCATTGGTTGACACAACAGCGAGTTGGGCAGTGGTGGGCTGGTTCCAGAAATTTAAGAGTGAAACTAGGAGGGAAGAGAGAAATTGATCAATATTTGGATGTATATGTCGGGATGGAAAGATGAGGCCCTGGATTTGGAAAATGTCTCTTCATCTCAGCCTTGTTGCCTGTGTGTGCGTGTGTTTGTGTGAGAGTGGTCAAGGTCAACAGCATGACCACCAATACTTCAGCACCTGTGAACCTGTTACTTTTTCTGTTTCTCAGTCTCTTTTCCAGGTGTATGTTCAGCTCACCCACTCACTGCCCTCAGACCCCTGCTGACACTTAGGGGTGTCCATGGGAGGCACCTTCATAGAACACTTCCGTAAAGACTCTCTGTTAATCCCTTTCCGACTTGTCACTGCTCTGTTATTCTTTTTATAACACTTGTGGATACCTGACATCACATTTAGATATTTTCTTATCTCTCTCCACCCACAGAACATGAGCTCCATGGGGATGGTGTTTTTCCAATATTGCATCCCCAGTGCCTGCAACAGGCTGCAAATACCTGTGTATGAATGAATGTTCCCAGAGTCCTGCACCTCTTGGGGTGTATTTTGTTATGCCCAGATTTCAGGATCCCCAAGAAACCACATCAGGGAGCCAGCCAGTCCGATGCAAAAGCATAAGAGTCTTTATTCGAGCTAGCTCGGCTCCCCCACCTTGCCGACACAGCAGCAGGAAGCAGAGAGAGAGAGAACTCTGTGTGGAGAGGGGTTTTATAGGGGGTTGGAGTAAGGGGAGGAGAAAGGGCTGTGGCCTTGCCGATTGGCCAGGCGCAAGTCGGTGTCTTGTTCCTGGGTGTGGCTAGCAGAGGCTTAGACTTCCGGGAAGAAGCTCCTTGCCAAGCACATGGCCAAGGTAAGATGGTGCGGTTACCCTGGGGCAAGATGGAGGGCGTAGCCCTTACCCTGGGGCAAGATGGAGGGTGTAGCCCTCGCCCTTTCATTCCCCCCTTTGTCTTGGAACTTCCGGCTCAATCATGCGACGGACTGCATTTCTATTCCACCATTGCTCGAGGCCCGAACTGGGCACACAGAACTACCAACTGAACTATCCCTATATGCTTAACAAATGGTCCGGTGGAAGGGAAAGAAACCATTTTAGCTTTAGCAACTTCTATTGAAATAGGATTTTTCTTCTTAAAA
>NW_005362091.1:93329-93854 GCF_000412655.1 Myotis brandtii | reverse complement strand
CCAACCGCCAGTGATGGTAGGGCATGGGCCTGACGCTCCAGCGCCAGCCATCTTCAGGGCTCCCAAGCAGGATACCAGGCTTTCTTCGTGGCATTTTTACTGGCTTCAAGTCTTTAGAGCTCAGACAGGGCTCTTTAAAACATGATACTCCAGTCAAAGTTTTCCGTTAATAAAACCACTATTAGGAACCGGTCTTATTGAATCTATGCAAAGAAATGTATTGCCATGACTCATTTAGCATTGCCAAATTTTGGAGGAATTACATAAGGAGAAAAACATACTGGTCTACTCTAAGATTTTATGACTTTTCTTGCTAATTCCTTTTCATGGATTTAAAAGAAAACAGCACTGTTGGTATAAAACTTTCTTTCTATGCATAACCATGCCTTAGACCTTCTATTCTAAACAGGCCTTTTCTAGCTTACTACCCCTGACATGGGCATGGTGACTCAGGCCTGCAAGACAGTATTACAGGCTGCCAACTGTTAGCTGTCTCTCAACAGAGACCAAAACCTGATGGGCACC
>NW_005362091.1:90430-90961 GCF_000412655.1 Myotis brandtii | reverse complement strand
ATTCATTCAGAGTTTAAACAATAACAACTTCCCAACTCCTGAGGGAGTTCTACAGCCTCCCGCAATCTCCTTGAAATGATCAATCACAATACCCAAAGGAGCAGTCTGAGTTCGTCCCATAACATCCGTCCAGTAAGTACACAGAAAACAGAAAAACACAGACACAGACAAGCAGAGGGCCCCAAAGAACAGCCTTCCAACTCCATGCAAGCAACCAGACGATGGCCTTACGCCAAACCGGCAGGAGCGACCCGCCTCGTCTCAAATCCATGAGGGGAATACACATCCCTCAAATACGTGAGGGGGTTCCTACAGACCTTCCGACTCCGCAGAAGCAAAACTACACCCCTCCAGACGGAGGGTCGAGGCGTCCCCCGACTCCTCCCGCCCTTGATCCCCCTGTGCGTCCACTTAGATCATTGCGGGCGATTACAGATTTCAGAAGTGAGCTCACACAGGACAGATACAGAACAAGTCCCTGAACAGAGGCAGTAGAAAACTGCCTAGGAATGCTTCTCTTCTACCTTTTTT
>NW_005362091.1:82214-90085 GCF_000412655.1 Myotis brandtii | reverse complement strand
ACCTTGCCGACGCAGCGACAGGAAGCAGAGAGAGAGAGAACTCTGTGTGGAGAGGGGTTTTATAGGGGGTTGGAGTAAGGGGAGGAGAAAGGGCTGTGGCCTTGCCGATTGGCCAGGCGCAAGTCGGTGTCTTGTTCCTGGGTGTGGCTAGCAGAGGCTTAGACTTCCGGGAAGAAGCTCCTTGCCAAGCACATGGCAAAGGTAAAATGGAGCACTTACCCTGGGGCAAGATGGAGGGCGTAGCCCTTACCCAGGGGCAAGATGGAGGGTGTAGCCCTCGCCCTTTCATATTTCTCCTGCGGGTGGTGTAAAGGTGGTGTTTAGCACCCCTGGTTAAGTTTTTCTCTGGTGCCACCTGATATAAATTGTTATTATTATGGTCAGTTTCCAAAATTCAATACTCAGTGATGAATAATTTAGGAATTAACAGCAACTGAAGTTTCCCTGCCCCACTCCACTTCCAGATCATGAGATTTCCCAGTTACCTGTTACCCATCTCCCTTACCCATCCTACACTGCCCCCCGGTCCTATCCCCTCAGGTCCACACAGAAGCCCTCCATCCACTCTCAGAGCACTCTTCTCCCCAGGAGACCCCAGCAAGTCCCCGTGTTTCCTCCTTCAGTCCAGCCCAGGGATTGTTCCTTCCTTACCAGCCAACAGGAGCCAATTCCAGGGTACAGGCCCTCTGCCCATAGGGGCTGAGAGTGACTCCATGGTGTCTGCTGCCTGCACTGTCCCTCCCTTGGCGAGAATAGCTTGGATTCCAGGAAAGCTCAAAGGCACCGCTGTACAAACTGTTGGGATCTGCTGTTCCTCTTCAGTGTGCCCTGGGCCTCCTCCTGGTGCAAGATCACTTACCTTGTCACGTGGGCCAGGGCGGAGTTTGTGCCAAGGACCCACCTCCGCCACCCCTCATTTTTGCCAACCTTTCCCTCTCCTTCCAGCTTACCATCCCTCTAAATGTTCGTTCCCTTGGAGCTGCTGAGGTAGCTGCATACACACACACACACACACACACACACACACACACACACACACACACACACACCCAGGTCATATGCATTCCCCATGGCTCTCAGTCAGGTGCACAGTAGCCTCCGCACAGCCCTCTCTCTTTCACATTTGACTTTTCCCTTCAAAGCAGGAGTTCTGGGGCCTCCTCTGGACCTCTTGTCACCGGGATGTCAACATCGCTGTGCATCGGATCACCTGTGAAACTTTGTAGAGATTGCGATTCCCAGGTGACACCAGAGATGCTGCTTCAGCAGCTTTCCAGCTAATGTGGAATCCCAACCAGGATGAGATCTGGTGATGTCATGATGAGACAACCCTCCCCCTCTTCTGTGCACAGGCAGGGTCTCCTCATCCTGTTAAAATGCAGATTCTGACTCTGCAGGTATGAGGTGGACCAGAGACTCTGCATCTGACAAGCTCTCCGGGGAGGTGGATCTTACTGGCCTGTGGAGCCCACTTGCAACATCAAGGCTGATGGGGCCACGTGTCCCCTGAGAGGATGATCCTCTCATCCCAGCATTGGCCTCTGCTGCATCTTGGTCTTGGGTCTGTCAGCACCACACAGAGAGCCCCACACGCCCCAAACTGGGGATTATTTCTGTTTGTGACACAGAAACTCTGCTGGGCACTGGGTCTGCCCCATGTTCTCAAGCTTTGGGAAGGTTGGATATCCTCCCAGCAGGAAGGCCACAGAGATGACTGTGGGTGTGAGAAGGGGTCAAGCTGAGTGACAACTGCAGAGGGGACCCTCCCTCTATCTCAGGTTGTCACCAGCCTGGCCTTTGCTTCCAGGGAAAGAGACCTAGGACCAGGAGTCTCAGGAGGCCCTGAAGTTCCTGGGAGTGAAGGGGAAGATGTCCTTCATGTCCTGGGAAAAGAGGACTGTGATGGGAGCTCAGGTGGCTGTGGGCTCCCTGGTCGTCAGGGGTAGTTTCTGGGAGACCCTCCCTCTCTGTTGGCTCAGCCTGTCCTGTGCTCCCTGAACTTGGGGCGGTGTCTGTCCTCTGCCTGTGGGAGATTCCTTTCATTACCCCTCCTTGTTCATAGGTGGTGCTAGGCATGGGATGGGGAGCAGCAAATAGAGCCATGGGAAAGCAGGTGCTCTTGGGCCTGTTAAATTTAGAAACTTCCCAACCTGTGAAAATTTTCATGAGTTTATTTGAACCAAGCTAACATCATATGCCTAGAACACGTTTTCAAATCCTGAGCTTGGTAGTTGTGCAACTTATTTTATACATTATAATAAAAAAATAAGATGGAAAAAGTTGTGTGAAATCAATTAGGAAGTGAAGAAATCTCTAGAATTGATAAATAAGAAAATGGAAAAACACATTTTTTTTTTACTTTTATGGGTCCAGGATAATTAACATTTACAGCACATAGAGAGGTTGTGCAAAGAACCAGGTAACATAAGAAGTATGTTGTCTCATATGCTGGTCTTAGAGTCCGTGCCTTCAAATCATTTTGCAAAAAAACAACTACTCTGATGTGTCAACGGTATGGTATCCAAGATGCATAAGAACAGGGAAGAGGGCTCACTTAACGTCAAGTCTGACCTTTGCTAACGAAGCTGTAGGTCTGGCACATGACTCCCTGACATCACCTGCCCTGTTAGGAATTTGTGATCAGACCATCCTGTGCAGTTAATTTTGGTCACTGAGCTCATCATGACTGCCATGTGACCCACTGGGCTTGTCAGGCTTATTTTACAGCCCATTTTTGTTGTCGTTGTTTTATTCACAGTCCCTAGAAGTAGCAGGTGGGATACAACAGTCATGAGGGCGGGGTCCAAAAGCCTCTGTGGGAGTAGGGGATGGAAATCCGGCTCCTTCTCCAGCTCCTTAGGCAAAGCCAGGTTCATGTGTGAATTCCCTGAGTTGTCTGTGTGTTTAAATGTCGCCCCCTGGAGAGCAGAAGGAGACTTGCAGCCAAGGTCAGGTGCTGTACCAGGGATGCTGACCAGAGAATGAGAGCTGACCCTGACACCTGGGCAGAGGTGGGCTCTGGCCTTCAAGCTTTAAGGCCAGTCAGTTGGGGTCCAGTCACTGTGAGCTCCAGGCAACCTGACTCCATCCCAGAGCAGGGTGAGCCCAGTAAGAGGACAGGATCTGGGGCTGCTTCCATCTCAGACGGGCTGAGGGTCCAGAGGATTATGAGTCCAGTGTCATGAGAAATGTCCGCTCGGATGGATGTGCTGTTTCAGGAGGAACTCTCTGTCCCAAAGGTTTCAATTACAGAACCCTGTGATGTCTCCTCTGAGGCTTTTAGTAGAGTGTGCCAAACTGGAGGGCTGATCCCACAAATGTCTTGTGTGTCTCCATTTTCGCCTTGGGGTGTTGCATCCAAGTCACCTGTGTCCCTGTCCATCCTCTGCTGTAGTCCTCCCCGCAGGGCCCAGGAACTGAAGCAGCTCCACTTGGAATGTTATCCACAGGAGCTGTGGGTCCCTCTGTTAGGGGAGGGGAGGCCCTTGTGGGACCCTCAGTCCTCTGTGATGGAAGAAACCCCAGATCCTGGGTACTTCTGTCCCATATGCTGAGGAAATTCCCCTTGTTCCCCAGGACATCATGGGTGGGTGAGATGTTCAGGGACTACAGGCAGGTGTCCCACAGACCAGGGATGTTGGGTTTGGGAGTCATCCCCATATTCCTTTGAGGTCAGTGTGAGCTCTCTTTCCCATGGTAGTACCTCTATATGGTCTGAAAGATCCAGAGTTTCTGCCAGGTCAGTGCTTTGTGAGAAGACAAAGGACAGAGGCTGCTGTCCAGACCCCAGCTATATGAGACATCACTCACAAGGTGGAAATGGGGAGGGCTGTGATTTTCTGGGTATGGAGGTAGGTCTGACTCTTCACTGTTATTTGGTCCTATCTTCCACCCCCTGATTGTGTGAGGGGGAAAAACCCATCCCTGGGTTATCCCCACACACTTGTGGCCTCCTCCATGCTGACACCAATGTCTTCGTGCCTATAAGGAACATAGTTTGACCACTAGTGTGACACAGGGTGACAGGCTTCCATTGGGTGGTTTCCCTCATCCAGTTAATGAGTGTTTTCTGTTCATCTGTGATGTGTCAGACCCTGGATGTGCCCTGGGACTTGAGAGAACAGGAAATAGGTGGGACCTGTGCTCTGGAGTTTACCTTGTAACAAAGACAGGCTCTCAGAGAAATCACAGCACTAAGGAGTTAATTATAATCCAGAGAAGGGCCACGAAGAAAGAGTTGTATGTACTTGAGCCTCAGCTTGTCTGGGGATCACAGAGAGCACTTCTGAGAAAGTGTCCTCTTGGCTGAGACCTGAAGCATGAGTGGCCATTCACCCGTTGGACAAAGGGTGGTGGGGAAGAGCTGCCTGCAGATGACTGGACTTTGGTGGTCAGATGCCTGGCTGGATGGAGGAGCTTTCAAAGTCCAGTGTGGGCAGTGGGAAGAGTGAAAAGGAATGTGGACTGAGTATTGCTGGTGAGTTTGGACCCTGCTGGGCTGTGGGTGCTGCTGAGTTGGGTTCAGCAGACACATGAGGAGGCTGCAGACTGTGGAGTAGCTAACCCCATTGATTGACAAATTGAAAAAAGTGCAAGAAAAAAGTCATGTTACAGTTTTGAATTTTATATTCAACTTATACTTTAAGCAATATTTTGTATGTGTATATGTAAATTTAACATATTTATTGAATTTTAGTTGGCATATAATAAACTTACCATATTGAAAGTATACAAATTATTAAGCTCTGCCGATGCATGAACCAGAGGAGTTGTTACAATGAAGAAAATGAACAAGTTCTTCACTCTTAAAACCTCCTCAGGACCTCTTATAATCTCCTCACTCTGTCCCTCTCTCACTCCCTCCAACAGTTATCTGCTTTCAGTCTTTATTGATGAGTTTGCATTTTCTGCAGTTTCCATAATTTTAACCATATAATATGTAATTTTTGGCAAATGTTGGCTTCTAGAATCAATGCCATTATCTTGAAATAGTTCTTTCCTTTTTAATCCCTCAGGTCTATTCCATTGTAGGATGCACCAAACTTGTTTAGCCATTCGCACATTCATGGACATTTGTGTTGATTCCCATTTTGGACTATTGCAAGTAAACCAGGCACTAACATTTGTGTAGAAAGGTCCTTAGCACACAGAATTAGGTGCATGTAAAACCAATGAAGGGCCAGAAAAATGGAAGTCAGGGAGTTAACACAGGAAGTCTGGTTTCAAGTTCCCCCTGCCACAGCCCTACCCAGAGAAGAAACACCACCTGCATATTCACATAAAGCTCTGTTGGCAGAGTCCAACCATCAGGAGCAGGAATCACAGCCTCTTCTCCCTCACAGATTCCAATCTACTGGCCCATGCATGTCAGAGCCTGACATTAATTCACACCTGGATTCCCAGTCATTAGAAGTAGGAAATGTGGTATTTAACCTTTCAGCCCCTCTGGTATAGGAGGAAATATAGAAAGGGGTGGAGCATAGATGTCAAGTGCCAATAGATAATACATGGCATGGTTGAGTCGACTTGCAGGCTGTGTGACTCTGGGCAAAGGATCCCACCTCAAAAAGCCTCAGTTTCCTCATGTGATTTCATAGAAATATATTTCCTGGTTCTTAGAATAGAGCAGTTTAAATTCTTGAAATTTTCTGAGTGATATGGGCAATAAGACTGTCTTTTGTCTCAATGAGGCAACCCATGACAGGCCTCTGGATAGTTGCAGGGTGAGGACAGGTTGCTATAAAGGCCAAATGTTGATTAGAAGCCTGGAATTTTCAGCTGCCAATGTAAGAAATATTTAAACCTGTAGTGAATTTTTATAAGTTTGAATCCAACTGACAACAATTGCCTGGAAGCAAAATCTCAACGAAAAGCAGCAGTTTTGCACCTTATATTATACATTACAATCAAAGCAGGAGGCATAAGAGTTTAAATAAAATCCATTGGTGATAGGTTAGGAAGGTGGGAGAAAGCAAAACAGGGTAATCTCTGAGATTGGATTAAAAGTAAAACAAATAGACACATACCTCTTTTGCATTGGTTCATAGAAGATAGTTAGCAGCTAACAATTAACATGATGACAATAGCAATGAGGAGTTTTGTGGCTTCTCCTCTGGTGCAGTGAGGGTCTGGACAAAAAGAAATATTTTTCCTGATATTTCAAAAGGAAGTTATCATGAATGCAAAAAGACAATAGACACATTCAGTTAACATAAAGATTCAGCTTTGTTAGGAAAAAATACCTAAGACATAGTTACCCACGATGACTCACTTTTATTTAGAAAGTTGTCATTTCAGGCCATCCTATGTGGTTACTTTAAGTCTGTGATTTTGCAAATCATACTATTCAAGCTTCCTCTGAGCTTGTCAGCTTTAGTACTTGGCCCCATTTTCATCCACACCTCCCCCTTTGGGTCATAAATCAAACGGAATGATTCACTGATGACAAACCTTTTGTTTGGAAATTGTGGTTTCATGGTGCTAGAACAGCTCATCACTGGGAAGTCTTAGTTTATCTAGCTGAACTATGGACCATTGGAGATAGGGCAAGACTGTCACCTTAGATGGAAGTCATGCTCAAATTTTCTCAAAAGTGAAAAGCAGGTAAATGGAAGCCTGTCAGGTTCCACTGGTCTTCATTAAGAAAAACACTTTGTCCCTGACCAGTGTCGCTAAGTGATAATAGTATCAGCCTGCAGTTCCTTGTCCAGGTCTTGTGTATGGGTTGTAGGTTCAATCCCTGTTCCCAATCATGATGCATACAGGAGACAGCCAATTGTGTTCCTCTCACATCGATGTTCCTCTCCCTCTCTCTTTTTCTCTCTCCCACCCTCCCTCCTACTCTTTCTAAAAATCAGTGGAAACAATATCCTTGGGTTAGGATTTAAACAAACAAAAAAAATACAATAAAAATAAAGGAAAACATTTTGGGTCATTCCTAACCTATAAGCTTTCATGATCCAAATTTTGCTGTCTGTCTCATTTTTCTGTATTTTTCATCTAGTATAACACTTGCTCATAGTTTGAGGGCAAACTATACAGCTCTTCAGTTTTCACAATCTGATCATGAGATGGGTTCCCATTTACAATGGTCCACTTATTTCCCTTTGGAAACACTCAAGGTTCATTCATTATTAATCTGATTCCTGCTGGTTGTGCAATTGGAATTGTAATTATATTTGGGGACAAGGCTGTAAGAACACAATGGTGTATATTAAAATTACTATCTAAAAATTTCATAGACCAGGAAGGCAGTAAAATTATCATAAGTAAATTTCCTCTGCCTCAGCTGCAGTTATAGAGGAAAATGTTTTTATAGCTGTTTCAGCTTCATGTGAATTAATATGGTTAATAGTCTTTGTTGGGTTAGGGATGTTCAACAGAATAGAGTCATCCATGGGGTTAACAGCAAGTTACACCAGAGGGGGAAAATGGAAGGATCAGGGAAAGACTCCAGCTTACTTAACCCCCTCACATAGGCCCTGGATCTAAAGTTCTGGAACCCTTGTCCTGTCCTCACCTCAGGGAGTCCTGGGCTAAGAGAAGTTTGTAAACTCCCTCAGAAGAATGAGTACAAAAAGATTGAAGAAAAAAGGAACAAAGCAATGGCTTCATTGAAAATCCATCCTCATTTACAACAACACCATAAATGAGAAGATTCAATATTGTTAACTGTCCATACTACTCAAAGCAGTCTGAAAATTCAATAAAATATATTGTAATCCCAAAGGCATTTTTTTATTTTTTAAATTAAATCTTTATTGTTCAGATTATCACAGTTGTTCCTCTTTTTCCCCCCATAGCTCCCTTACCCCCGGTTCCCACCCAACCCTCCCCCCTCACCCCCCCCCCCTCTCTCACCCACAGGGGCC
>NW_005362091.1:76994-81141 GCF_000412655.1 Myotis brandtii | reverse complement strand
GTGTCCTATAGGGCCCAGTGGCTCAGCCTCCCCAATTACCTGAGGTAGACACTCTTGGTTCACCCCCTTGTGGGCTTTGTGCACAGTCTTGTTGTAGTTAAGCCATGATTTTTGTAGGTAACACTGGGAGGGATTGACCTCCAGGCCAATTGGCTGTGAGAATCAGCTGTGTCTGCAATGGGAGAACTTCTATGCTGGAGATACCCCTCCAGGGCAAGACTTGCTTCAATGGGGCTTTGGTGCTCACTGATTCTGCCCCCTGAGTGTGTCATTTAAGGATCCGAGGAGCTGCAATCATAATGGTCCCACTGTGACCACTGTGCAATGTGGCTCTTGGATCTCTAAGGAGGTGCTAATCTAGCCTCTGCCTGAGGCTATCCAGCAGAAGCCAGCTGTGAAGCAATAGAAGCTGCCATGGGGCCTTGGGCCAGCTGCAGTTTGTTAGGTAATTATCAGATTGCAAAGGGCCAGGCCTTTCATAGGCAAAAGCCTCCATGCACAGCTTGGGCCGGGCGGGGGACCAGGGGATCAACAGGGCAGAGCAAGCAGTTATGGCTGCTCTCAGTGCTGCCCTCAGAGCCCCCGCTTCTCAATGTCCTGGCAATTGCTGCAAGCACCTCCGAGAGAAAGCAGTACTCGAGTTCCGACCACTACCAGACAGTCCAGTTCCTCCTGTGCGAGTCTGGGTCCCCAGAGACTCGCCCAGAACTGGAGTACAGAGCAGTCGGGTTCTTGAGACTCCCTCCCAATTGAAAAAGTCAACCGTGTCCTCAGTCGCCAGCCCTGTCTGCATGTGCCCAAAGGCATTTGTAAACAAAAATATCACCTTAATTCATATGGATATCTCAAGGACCCTGAGGAGACAAAACAATCTTCTTTACTTTCCTGAAGACCAGTATTTCGTTTAGACTTTATTGTATATGTTTAATCCTCTTCACATTTAAGCCAACTTTCTGTGATTTCTTTAAATTCAAATCTCTGAAGTACATCATAGATGGAGAACCTTCCTCTTTGAGCTACAGGGGTGGGAGAGGGGTGGAAAGACAAAAGGGGAAAGACAAAACCCCTTCACATTGCTTCTCAGCTCCTTTAAGTTACTTTGTTTTGGTGCCGCCCACTGGTGGCCAAATTACAACTTGCACCTCCCAAATAGGGCAAAACCATTTTTTCTTAAAAAAAAAAAAATTAAATTCATTCAACAGAGGAAGGGAGAGGTAGAGAGAGACAGAAACATCAATGATGACAGAGAATCATTGGCTTTCTCCTGCATGCCTCACACTGGGGATCGAGTCTGCAACCTGAGCATGTGCACTGAGTGGGAATGGAATCATGAACTCCTGGTTCATAGGTGGATTCTCATCCACTGAGCCACACAGGCCAGGCTGAAACTATTTTTTCCAGCCCGTGGTCTCTGCCAGGGACGTAAGCAAGTAAAGTGAGTGTCATTAAGAACTTCAAAAATGGTGGATAAGGACACATATGTAATACCTTAATCAATAAAGAAAAAAAGAAAATTTCAAAATGGCAAAATAAAAGTATTAAACCTACTGCAGGCCCTTCTAAGTGACTTCATAGATTGGGATCCAATGAAGTTGGCCCTCCCTAGCAGGGCAAATTGATGTGTTCATCCTGAATTTAATTTCATCCCATATTTAAGTCATAAAATACCTAGAGACCTACAGTCATCCTCAATGTGAGAACCAGTGACTCTCCCACTAAAGATGAACAAAACAATATGATTTCTAAGTGCCTTAGTAAGACACGTGTGCTCTGAAGGGTGGAAGTGGATGCCTCCTGATGTTGCTGCTCTATTACAATGACATCAGTGATGACAGTGTCAGGGTCAGTTCTAATGATCAGCAGTTTATGCGAAGTATGAACTGTAAGGACATCCATGGCTCTGACCATTCAGGGGTCTGACTCATCTATGAGGCTCTCATGGCTCCAATATTCTGGGCCAT
The DNA here is from genome assembly GCF_000412655.1 of Myotis brandtii. Taxonomy (NCBI): domain Eukaryota; kingdom Metazoa; phylum Chordata; class Mammalia; order Chiroptera; family Vespertilionidae; genus Myotis; species Myotis brandtii. Next base: position 79,180 of record NW_005362091.1, on the reverse strand, counting down.
GCTGGATGGTACCCTCCAGAGTAAAGGAGAAATTTCTGTGCTTGTACCTTCATCTAATTGATGTTAGGAGAATGAAAGGTGCTTTGTTAAGCCTCTTGTAATACCTCATAGAGAATGACATGCACATTCCTACAGTTTGGTTCTATTCTAAGGCAATAGAACAATAGCCATTGACCAGCTTCTAGGCCTCAGGAGAGACAGAGAGTGTGAACATGGGCAGTAAGGTGACCCAGTAGCCAGAACTGCTCATCATGATCTGGGTTCTATCACACCCACCAACAGAAGGTCAGGTGGGGAGAGAAGCATCCATCACAGAAAGAAGTGACACAGGCTGCATTAGATGAGAACAGGTGGCCAAGACCATGGGCACCTACCAATGCAGCCCTGTGACATGTCACAGAACTCTCACCTGTTGAATCACAGAGGTTCACTTTGACTGGTCAAGAAAGAAGGAAAAGGCTACACTCACTCCAGTTTATCCTGGCCCTCAATTCCTCCTCCCCCAACACACATCATCAGCTACTCCCTTGCCTGTGCCTAGTCTTCTAGTCAGACTTACTCACTGACACCCAAATGCCCTGGGGCATGGCTAACTTGTTGAATTAGCTGAGCCATGTCTAGTGGTATGAGAATTAAATTGGTCCTTTCATGGCTCTCCCAGGTCATGTGGACACCGCTGCCTCTGGACAATGCTTTGAGATCCAGCTGCACATATCGCTACTGGGTCAAAACTGAAGACTGGACACCTCAGGCCCCCAATTTTGTCTTCAACTCCAAGACTACACTGCACTCCCCACCTTAACCCAGTTCCATACAACTCCTTTTCTAGGCTGACTACTCTGCACTACAACTCCCTTCCTGATACAAATCCCGAACTCCCAGGAATCATCTTCTATGTTCATAGTGTATCTATTCTACAATTCCTCATTTCTCTTCAGACTCTTAGTCACCAACTGGATGCTCATCTCCTTTTCGCCATTGCCCCTATCACATGTCCTCTACCAGCCTGGTGCTCCCTCTTGTCCCAATGTCAGGGCATTTTACGGAGTCTTCAACTAACTTGTCATTTCCCATACCCTGTGTATCACTTCTCATGCCCATCCAAGTCTAAGGGAATGGGACTCCCCCACCTTTCGCTGCACCAGCTCCAGTGGTTTCTCCATCAATAGCTAAGTCGGCCTCTCACTCATAATTCTAAAGTCCATTCTGAGTCCCCCAAAAGCCCTATTCCATGGCACCCTAGTCCCTTTGAAACCTTATAATGCGTAACATCCAAACCTTCCTAGGCTTTATAATTTCTCATCCTGACTCTGAGAAGACACCAACCCTCCATGTCCCCCCTCATGCCCACCTTTTCTTATCCACAATCCTTCTCTGGCCAGGTCTCCAAGCATTTCAGCTAAATACCACAGAGCCCACAAGGAGCAGAAAAGGAAATAGAACCAGAATAGAGATTTATTTCTGATTTCCCTGGTTCTGGTTATGGACTCTCTAAGATCAGGCACATGGAGTTTGTAAAAACAACAAAGAATGAGGACAGTGATGTCTGGCCTGAGCTCCAGGTCACAGAGTGCACAAAATAAGGTCGTTGACTGCAGGCCTGTGCGTGACTGACATGACAAAGATCATGCATATTTACTGGAGTTCTAGAGTTTTATGACATAATATTTTTTAAAATCTCTGTGACCTTTCCCTTCAAAGTGCAATTAAAATGCATGTGGAATGAGAATACTCTTAATGTTTAGGCTGCTGTGCAGGTGCACTCAGATTCTGGGACAAAGGCCACTCCAAGGCAACCTGGGCCACCGAATGATCTTGGCAGTCAGGTCATCTGTTTTGGAGGGTTAGTCAGAAGTGAGGGAGGCAAGTTGGAAACATTTATTTGGAGGATTATAGCCAGTTAAGGAAATATTGGAAAATTTGAAAATAAGGTAAGATGAGCAAGATGATAGGATAGGCTAATTACAGGTAGGTGATGTCAAAAGAAAACATGCATTGGGCAAATTGAAAGAGGCAAGAAACACTTTATTGAAGACCGACCATGCAATAGGACCGTGAGACTGAGCTCAACACCTTCAAAATAAAAGGCTGGGGAGATTTTAAGAATGGCAGCAGGAATCATAGGCATCTGTGTTTGCTAGTTGGCTTTACACAAAAGAAAAGTAAAACTTCTCATGAAATCCTGA
>NW_005362091.1:73826-76967 GCF_000412655.1 Myotis brandtii | reverse complement strand
GTGGGCCCAGGCTCTTGAGACAAATATTCTATGGGACATAACACTGGCAAGAAGTTTTTAAGGAGGCTTACGTATATTTCAAAAGGGCAGAGAAAAAATTGCAATTGCAAATTGCGATTATATTTTTGAAGAAAATGCCCTGAAACAGTGAAGGTCAGAGGCCTGCAGTCAGGAAGAACCCATTTAAACATAAGTGATTCTGCGGCAACATGAAGGCACCCCTGGTCATAACAAAACAGCTTTCTGCACAGTGGAGGGAAACAACATTAAATATCTTTCAGACAAGATCCAGTTTGCATCTTCATCAGTTCCTGCATTTATAAGCAGGTGAAAAATAGCTGAGAGTCCCTGAACAGAGCCAGGATCTAACCTCCCAGGAGGCTGTGCAATTGGAGTTTTCCATGGAGACATTACATTTCCCTCTATATTCACCTTCCCTTTGATCAAAGGAAATCTCCAAGAAAGAAGAGTATTTTTGATCCTACATCATGGCTGGTGTCACTCAATTTGGCTGATTAGTGACCTAAGAGCAGAGGAATGACATTCACACATAGTTTGCTCTGTTGCAAATTTTTCTATGAAACCTAAAATGGGAGTTCTAACAGCCCCGTGAGGATAGGAAGCCTCACCTTTACATTTCACCTGCAGTCTCTCTAGCTTTGGGAGATGCCCTCTTCCCCAAGAGATACCCAAATATCCATCAGGAGAAACTTAGCTCCATAAAGAGTGAAGTCATTTCTAATTCTCAGGATATCAGTGTGAACTAGGACATTTGATCCAAAGCCTTGGTTGTATTACCAGCATTTCCAATTATATCCTATTAACAAGGAAGACAGTATCCTACTGAACTTATGGAATTTGATCCACTGACACAAAAATAAAAAGTATTTAAGATGGCCTTAGAAATATTTTGGGAGAAGTAAAACAGGAGGAAAAATATCAGTGTTGATACCCACATGGGAGTCCTCCTGTACATTCTTGCTGTCCAAAACAGTGTCCAGGTACCCTCCACAGGACCCACTGGAGAAGGGACAGAGCTTGGACTAATGGAAGCTTATCACATGCTCCCACTAGTCATCACATGACCACTGCCCTTGCTGGGAGGGACTCGGTGTCACCTTCACTGTGGAGATGGTGCAAACGGGACCAACCAGAGGTGGGATCTGGTGTGGAATGTTAGCTTCACTGAACAATATCCTCACTGCTAGCTCTCATTTTTGAGCATTTATTGACTCAGTTCAAGTTTTCTAAGGAATTTCCAACTACACAACAATTTTATTTCAATGGTGAAAACAATTTATTCAGGGTTAAATAACATAGAGAAGGAAAGCAGGGTCACTAATATTTTACATCCAGCTCATCCGATTCACTTTCAGCAGAACTGATGGGGTTGGACACTTCACACTGGTAGTTCCCAGTATCCTCCCTCCTGACAGGGATTATGATGAGGGTTCTGTTACTCCAGGACAGCTTCATGCTCTTACAGACTCATGTTATTGAAGAACCACTGGCTGAGGATCACAGTTGAGTAGCAAGTCAGGACCACAGCATTCTCATTCTCTGTGACTGTGGTGTTGCTCTCTAGTAGGGTGGGCTCTGAAAAAAAAACCAAGGACTGATTGAGAGTGGGCTTGCGAGTTGGGGTCCGGCTACATTCTGAGACATCTCATCTACTCATAGTCCCCAGTGAGCTCTGTAAAGGTCAGCAGTGGATGGTCCTGACCTCTGCAGAAGGACAATAGTCTTTGTTCAGGTGACAATGTTTAAGGAGAGGGCAGTATTTCTTCTCTGACCCCACATAACCCCAGGGTGACCCCTGACTTGTTCCCCAGACATCTCTGTAACATCAGCATAGGGAATATCTTCCAAGCTGATGTTTCCTATAATCTCATCATCAGGTAGTATTTTCCTCTCATGAGCTTTCATTAATTCTTTCTGTCATTAACTTCAAAAATGATTAGGTCCCACTCTTTATGTAAAATTCCATGTATGTTTTGGAAGGTAGGGTACCACCTCTGTCCATCTCTGGGGCCAAGGGAACTTTATAGAAAGTGAAAATGCATTTACCTCTTTTTAAATAATTTATTAGGCAATAAAGATGGCCCAACCCAGTCTTCATGATCTTGGAAGTGGAGAAGTTCCAGCTAAATGACTTTTCAGTCTAAAAGGACTTTATTTTCTGGCCTTCAGATTGAATATCATGGTAAAATAAGTTTCTAGAGAGAAGTGCTTATAGTTTTAACAAAAGACAGAAGCTGTAGGAATAGAAGGAAACTATTCAATATGATAAAGGCTACACATGAAAGCCCACAGCTAACCAAACATTCCATGGAGAAACTTGGAAAATGTTACTAACATCATGAACAAGACAAGGATGCTGTTTTTCTTTTTTTAAAAATATATTCTTTTTTTTAAATATGTTTTATTGATTTTTTACAGAGAGGAAGGGAGAGGTATAGAGAGTTTGAAACATTTATGAGAGAGAAACATCAAACAACTGCCTCCAGCACACCCCCTAGTGGGGATGTTCCTGCAGCCCAGGTACATGCCCTTGACCATAATTGAACTAGTACCCTTCAGTCCCCAGGCCAATGCTCTATCCACTGAGCCAAACTGGTAGGGTGAGGATGCTGTTTTCCCTATTTATTCACTATAGTAGTGGAAGAACTGGCTGGAAAACTCAGGCAATATGATAAAATAAGAGGTACACAAATTGGAAAGGAAGAAGAAAAATTATCTTTTAAAAAAGACAACATAATCATATATAGAAAACCCTAAAAATTTCACCACACATACACACACACACCAAAAAGTTTTTAAGACCTAAAAAAAAAGCCAAACTTGTTGGAGACAAAATCAACACTCAGCATCATTTACATTTTTTTCAACAAAAATGAACAATTCCAAAATAAAATTAAGAGAACAGTTCCATTTCAAATAGCATCAGAGAGTCTAGAATATTTAGAATTAAGTTAATGAATAAGATGAAGATACATATACTGAAAACTACCAAATGTCTCTGAAAGAAAGTAAACAAGGAACAAAATACCTTGAAAAACATCCATGTTCATGGGTTGGAATTCCCCCAAATATCTTCCTTATTTGATATGATCCTTATCTAATTCTCTATGACTTTTTTCA
>NW_005362091.1:72208-73520 GCF_000412655.1 Myotis brandtii | reverse complement strand
TGGATATTATCAAAATGAAAAACTTCTGTTCATCAAAGACACAATCAAGAGAGTGAAAGGTGACCTATGAAATGGTATAAAATACTTTGCAAGTCATATATAAGATGAGGGGTTAATATCTAGAATATTCAAAGAACTTCTACAACTCAACAGCAAAACCAAATAACCTGATTAAAAAATGGTCAAAACAGTTGAACACATATTTCTTCAAAGATGACATACAAATGGCCAGCATGGTTATCCTATATAATAAAGAGCTAATATGCTAATTAGACCGGACGGCTGATTGACCTTCCAGAATTACCAGTGGGCAGAGGGTGAAACCACAAGGCAATCAATTGGTGCAGCCCGGCCAGTGAGGGCCAAGGCAGCCAGGGCTGCGAGGGCCAAGCCCCTTGGACGGATTTTGTGAATCTGGCCTCTAGTGAATAGATATCCAACATCACTGATCCTTAGAGAAATCAAATCCAAACAACAATGATATATCTTTGTATACCCATTAGGATGGTCACCGTTGGAAACATAGAAAATGACCTGTGTTTGCACAAAATGGAAAAATTGGAGCCAGGCCAAGTGTGGGTGAAAACGCAAAATGTTGCAGCTACTATAGAAAACAATTTGGAGGCAGATAAGAAATAGACTTACCATGTACCATGTGGTCCAGCAACCTCACTTCTGCTTTTATATCGAAAGGAATGGAAAGCAGGACTTTGAAGAAATATTTACACATCCATTTTCATTGCAGAATTATTCACAATAGCCAAGAGGTGGAAGCAACTCTATTTTTCATAGAGTAACATAAAAAATGCAGCGCATATTTACAATGGTACCTTATTCAGCCCTATAAATATTGTAATTCTGGATAGTATGCTCCATGATACAAGCCAGTCACAAGAAGACAGGAACAGTGTGTTCCACTTATATGTATCTCAACTATTCAAATTTACAAAAACAAAGAATGTTGGTCACTGAGAGCAAGAGAGGCAGCAAGGATAACACCAAGATTTCCTGGAAGGATGGATTTGACCCTGACTGAGAAGAGGAGGATTTGGGGAGGATCAGGTTGGGAGGTGGGGAGGATAAAGGTCTTTGTTCTGCACAGGTGAAAATAGAGGTGCCCCAATTATATCTAGGAAAGATTCCCCAGATCGGCTTAAGTCATTCTCTCCTAAACCCCTTGGAAAAAAAATTTCAGAAGCTGGAGACAGCAATTCCTGGAATCTCTGACAAAAGAATCGACGTGTGACTTTTGGGGAAGGGAAGCAGTTTTGTGCGCTGTGGGTTGTGACTCTCCCACACTCAGGGCCATGGA
>NW_005362091.1:64963-71200 GCF_000412655.1 Myotis brandtii | reverse complement strand
TCTCTCTCCTCTCTCTCTCTCTCTCTCTCTCTCTCTCTCTCTCTCTCTCTCATATTTTTCTAAAGACCAATATTTAGTGTAGGCTTATTGTGTCTTTTTAATGCCATTCACATTTGAGCCAACTACCTGAGATGTCTTTATATTTGAATCTCCAGAGAACATCATAGACAGAGAACCTTCCTTCTGTGAACTACAGAGGTGGGCGTGGGATGGTTCTGCTCATTAGACATTTGTAATGCCATAAACAGTGTAGGAAAAGGCAAATGCTTCTCTACATTCCTTCACAGCTTCTACAGGTTTCCTTGCTGCTGTACTGCTCTCTGGTGGTCACATTACAGAATGTTCCCAACCAATTGGTCAGGTGTAGGGGCAGGACTATGAAAAGTCACGTGAAAGTTCTGGGCTCTTTCTTCAAATTAAGAAATACAGGATGACAAAAGCAGACTATTAAACCAGCCACAGGCCCTTCTTACTGGCTGCACAAATTATGATCCCATGAATCGCCCCTCCCTACCAGGGCAAATGGATGTGTTCATTCTCCAAATTAATTCAATGCCAAACTCAAGTCATAAAAATGGCGAGAAATAGAGGCTTTCCTGCTAAAGAAAAACAAAACTGTAAGTTTCTAAACGCCTTAGTAAGACACGTGTGCTCCAAAGGGTGGAAGTGATGCCTACTAACGTTGATGTTCTAAGACAATGACATGAGTGATGACAGTGACACCAGAGACAGGATCAACTCTTGTGATAAGCAGTTTAAGCAAAGCATGAGCTATAGGGCCATCCACATCTGTGACCATTCAGGGATCTGCAACATCTATGGCTCTACTAGTATGGGCCAAGCAGGACATACCCTCCAGAGAAAAGGACAAGTTGCTAATTGATGTTAGAAGAATGAAAGGTGCTTTGTGAAACCTCTGGTGAGACCTAATAAAATAATTACTACTCGGCAGACTCCTTCTGAACAAGGCCATATCTTCTACAGCAATAAAACAACAGCTCCCAATAGGCTTCTAGGCCTGAGGAGAGATGTACAGTCTGAACGTGTCTGTAATGTGACCAGGTTGGCAGAACTGCCCATCATAAGCTGGGTTCTGCCACACCCACCAACATAAGTTCAGGTGAGGAGAGAAGCATCCATCACAGATGGAAGTGACACATCCTGGATTAGACAAGGACAGGTGGGTACCTACCACTCCATCCTTGTAACCTACCACAGAGCTCTTACCTTTTGAATAAAAGAAAGTTACTCTCACTAGTCAACAAGGAAGGAAAATGCTCCACACATTCCAAGTTCATGCCAGCCCTCAATTTATTTTCCCCCAACATACACATACCATCAACCTTTTCCTTGCCTGTCCCCAGGTTCCTAATCAGACTTACTCACTGACATACAAATCCCCAGGGACATGGCTAACATGTTTACTCAGTTGAGGCACATCTTGCTGTATAGAGGTGAGATTGGCCTTTCATGGCTCTCACAGGCCATGGGGAAACTGCTTTGAGAGCCAAATGCAGACATCTCTCCAGGGTTGGAGCTGGACGATGGACACCTCTGGCCCTCAATTTGGTCCTCACCCTCAAGCCTGCCCTGCATTCTCCTCTTTCCCCAGGCTCCATGCCAACCCCAGTTCTAGTCTGACTACCCTGGACTTCAACTAATTTCCTGGCACAAATAACACATTCCTAGTCTCATCTTCTGCATTCATGGTGTCCCCATCCCTCCTCACTTTTCAGACTCCTAACACCCTACAAGATGCTCATTTGCATTTCCTTCTTGTTTCTTATTTTATGTCTATTCTGTAACTCCTGCCAGCCAGTATATTTGGTGCTCCCTCTTGTCACAAATGTCAGGACACTATTAAGAATCTTCAAGAACCTTATTCTTTCCCCCAAAACTGTGTCTCACCACTTTCACCTATCCCAGTTTGGGAGAACGGCATTCCCACTTCACTACACCAACTCCATTGGCTTCTCCCTCAACATGTAGAAAGTAGCCCCTCACTCATATCCCTCAGCCCCATCCAGAGCCCTCCCCAAAAGAGCCCAACTACAGGGCACATTTAGGTCCCCGTGATGTCATATAATGCCTAACATCTCTAAACCCCCAGGCTTTACAATTTATCATCCTGGCTCTGAACAGATCCTATCACTCAACAGCTCCCCTCTAAGCCCACTTCTGCTTACCCACAATCCACCTCTGGCTAGCTCTCAAAGGAGTATAACTAAATACCCCAGAGGCCACAAGGCACAGGAAAGATTTATTTCCATTTCCCAGGTTCAGGATGGGGATTCTCTAAGAACCGGCACCTGGCGATTGTAAAAACAATGAAGTAAACAAATATGAGGACACCTGTCTGGCCTGAGCTCCAGGTCACCAGGGACACAAAAGAGCATCATTTAGTGACAGCCTGTGGGTGGCTGCCATGTCTGGGACCAGCATGTTTACTAGAGTTTGTAAGGTTCAAGACAGAATATTTATTAAAATCTCTATGATCTTGTTCCTTGAAGGTGCAGTGGAAATAAATGTGAACACTGTTGAGGGCTTGGTCCCTGTGGACATGTGCACTTTCAGTCCTGCATGTATTCTCAGATTCTGGTGCAAAGGCCATCCTGAGGCAACTTGTAGCCTCAAAAGCATCTAAGAAATCATGTCAGATGCTGCTGTGGATGCCAAGTCAGAAGGAAGGCAGGAAAACTGGAGTCCATTCTGTGGAGGATTTTAGCCTGATATGGAAAGAAATTGGAAGATTTGAAAATAAGTTAAGGATTAACAATGTGAGCAAAATGACAGGATCAGCTAGTTACAGGTAGATGATGACAAAGTAAAACAGGTGTCCAACTCATTTAAAGAGGCAAGCACGACATTCTTCAGAACCCTGCAATAGGGCAGTGAGATGAAACTCAACACGCCTGAAAGACAAGGCTGGGGAGATTTTAAGAAAGAAGAAGGAATTATAGGCATGTGTGTTTGAAATGGGCTTTACAGAAAGGAAATGTAAACCATCTCCACAAGTCCTGGCAGGACGTCTTTACACATCTTGGTTGTAAATGTCCCCACCCAAGTTAGGCTCCTACTCTCCCTCAGAGACTGGGACACAGATTTACCAGGAGGACTAAATTTCAAACAGATGGGGCCAGGTCCTTGAGATAGTTATTCTCTGGGTCCTAACACTGGCAAGAACCTTTTGAGGAGACTTATGTATATTTCAAAAGTGCAGAGAAAGCACCTACAATTACAAATTACATTTATAAAAGAAATGGTCTAAGGATGGAAGACAAAGGCATTTTGTCAGGAAGAAACTGTGTAAAGGTTAGTGACTCTCAGGGAACATTAAGGCCTCTAGTTCAGAACAAAACTGATTTCTGCACAGTGGAGGGGGCTGAGGGATATGCCTTTTAGCCAAGGTCCAGTTGACATCTTTATCATTTCCAGCAATTTATAAAGAGGTGCAATTTCCCAGCAATGTATAAACAGATGCAAAGTAGCTGAGAGTTCCTGAACACAGCAAGGATCTGATCTCCCAGAATACTGTGCTTCTAGAGTTCTCCATGGAGACATTACATTGCTCTTTGCAGTCACCTTCCTTTTGACCACAGGTCACCTCCAAGGAAGAAGAGTATTCTCCATCCTACAACATGGCTGGTGTCACTGGATTTGTCCTGATTAGTGACGTAAGTGCAGAAGAACTGACATTTACCACATAGTTTGCTTTGATGCAGGTTTTTCTATGAAACCGAAGAAGGGAGTTCTAACAGCCTCTTGAGGTTAGGAAGCCTCACCCTCTAGCTTTGGGTAATGCCCTCATCTCCAAGAGATTCCAAAAAACCCCGCAGGTCAAATTTAGCTCCATAAAAGGTGAGGTCATTTCTAATTCTTTGGGCATCAGTATGAACTAGGACATTTGAGCCAAAGCCTTGGTTGTATTGCTAAGGTTTCCAATTATAGCCTATTAACAGGGAAGACAGAGTCCTATTTACTTTATGCAGATAAGTCTATAGCCATATAAATAAAAATACTCAAAAAGACTTAAGAAATTTTTTGAAATAAGTCAAACAGGGAGAAAAAAAAGATCAGTGTTGTTACCCACATGGGTGTCCTCCTGTCCATTCCCATTGCCAACAACAGAGGCTGGGCATCCACTACATGTTTCCCTGGAGGAGGGACAGATCTTGGATTTATGCAAAATCATCACATGCAGCCAGGGTAATCACACAGCCACTTCCATTCTCTTGAAAAACTTGGTTTCACCTCCACTGTGGAGATGGTACAACTTAGACCACACAGATGTGAGATCTGGTATAGACTATCAACTTCAGTCAACAGTAATGACAATGTCAGCTCTCTTTTTTGAGCATTTATTGACTCAATGCAAATTTTCTAAGGACTTTCCACTCTCACAAGAAATCTATTTAAAGGGCACAAAAGATTATTCAGACTTTAGTAACATATAGGAGAGGAGGAGGGTCACTAATATTTTACATCCAGCTCAACTGGCTCACTTTCAGTGGAACTGATGGGGTTGGAAACTTCACACAGGTGATTCCCAGCATCCTCCCTCCTGACGGGATCTATAGTGAGGGTTCTGTTGTTTCAGGAAAGCTTCATCAGCTCTGTCAGCCACAGATTCATGCCATTGAAGAACCACTGGATGGAGACTGCATTTGTGTTGCAGGTCAGGACCACAGAATCCTTATGCTCCGTGACTGTGGATTTGCTGGCTAGGAGGGTGGGCACTCTCACTCGCTCTGTGGAGAAATAGAGGGTATGGCTAATTGACAGTGGGCTAGGGACCTGGGCCATGCTAGCTCCTCAGACATCTTAGACACTCAGAGTCCACTGTGAGCTCTGTAAGGTCACCAGAGGATGGTTCTGATTTCTGCAAAAGGACAATTGTCTTTGTACAGGGCACAATGTGTAGGGAAAGGGTTGCACCTCTATTCTGAACCGAGATCACCCCTGACCTGTTCCCATAGACATCTTTCTAGTATCAACACAAGGAACCCCTTCACAGCCCACGTGTCCTATAACGTCACTGTAAGGTGGAGTTTTCCTCTCATGAGCTTTTACTGACCCTTTCCTACAAGTTCTTTTGACTTAAAAATTCCATGTATGTTTGGAAAGGCAATCTTACCACTTCTGCCTACTATTGGGGCAAAGGGGACTTTACAGAAAGTGAACGGGCATTTAACTATTGTTAAATAACTCATTAGGCAATAAAGATGGCCCAACACAGTCTTCATGACCTTGGATCTGGATAAGTTCCATCTATCGGATTCCTCAGTCTGAACAGGACTTTATTTCCAGGCCTGCTGATTGCATATAATGGTAAAATAAATCACTAAACAGAAATGGTTATGATTTTAACAAAAGACAGAAACTGTAGGAATAGGAGGAAATTACTTTATATGGTAAAGACCACACATGAAAGTCCACAGCTAACACATTACTTCAAGTAGAACCTCTGAAAACAGTACTAAGATCATGAATAAGACAAGGATGCTGTTTTTCCCCTAATTCAACTAATCAGGAAAAACAGGCAAGAAGATGAGATAAGAGATATTTAATTGAGAGAGGAATAAGAAAATACCTTTTTAAAAAAGACAACATAAACTTATTGTAGAACACCCTGAAGATTTCACCACATACACACCTAAATCAACTATTATCCTATCTAATAAAAGAGAAACATGGTAATTAGCTTACGACCGCTACCCTTCCCATTGGCTAATCAGGATGATATGCAAATTAACTGCCTGCCAAAATGGCGGCCTGCAGCCCGGCAGCTGGAAGCGAACATGAGGCTTGCTTGCTTCAGTTAAGGAGGACTCCAATGGTCCCCGCCTGCCTTGCCAGCCTCTGAGCTTGCAGTTTGAAACATTGTAAAAAATATAGAAGCTAAACAAAACCCCAGAAACCAGCTTTCAGCCGGCCGGGATCTCAGATCTGGAGATGATACGGTGTTTGGATTATAGAACCGAAACAAACAAGATACCTGCTTTGAGCAGCAGAGGCCTTGGTTCAGAATTAAAAAAAAGAAAAGAAAAAAGGAGCGGTTGGGAGCTTCAGTCACCCCCCAGCCTGAAAACAGTCCTTAGCCCCTCACCCAGACTTGCCAGGCACCCAAGCGGGACCCCCACCCTGATTCAGGACACCCTTCAGGGCAAACCAGCCAGCCCCTACCCATGCACCAGGCCTCTATCCTATATAGTAAAAGGGTAATATGCCTCCCAGCAC
>NW_005362091.1:64135-64464 GCF_000412655.1 Myotis brandtii | reverse complement strand
GCCCCTGCCTTGAGTGTGACAGGGGGCGGTGCCCCAACCCCCCAATCGGCCCTACCCTGAGCATGACTGAGGGTGGCATCGCAACCTCCTGATCCGCCCTGCTCTGTGCATGACAGGGGGCGGCGCCCCAACTCCCCTATCGCCCTGCTCTGAGCCCTACGAGGGGCTGCACCTAGGTATTGGGCCTGCTCTCTGCCACCCGGGAGCAGGACTAAGCCAGCTGGTCGTTATCTCCCGAGGGGTCCCAGACTGCGAGAGGGCACAGGCCGGGCTGAGGGACCCGCCCCGCCCCCCGAGTGCACAAATTTTTGTGCACCGGGCCTCTAGTA
>NW_005362091.1:62300-64116 GCF_000412655.1 Myotis brandtii | reverse complement strand
CCAGAGACAAAATCAACACTCAGCATCATTTCCATTCTTTAAACAAAAATGAACAATCCTCAAATAAAATAATGAAAATAGTTCCATTTACAATAACATCAAAAACACTAGATACATAGGATTAAACATATTAAGGTGGAAGATGAATACACTGAAAACTACCAAAGATTTCTTAAAGTAAAGAAGTAACAAATAACTGTAAAGGCATCCATGTTCATTGATTCCAAGACCAACAACTATCTACATATTTGAAACAATCCTAATCAAAATCCCAATTACATTTTTTCAGAAATTAAACAAGTCCATCCCAGAATTTATGATGAATTTCAATGGATCCCAAATTTTTACAACAATCTTAAAAAGGATGCATTGAAATTGGACGTCTCACTGTTACTAATTTCAAATCCTACTACAAAGGGAAAGTAACCAAAATAGTTACACTGGTATAAAGACTTCTATTTGTCAAAAGAAACAATCAAATGATTTTGATAAAGAAGCTAAGACTGTTCAATGGAGATAGGATTATCTTTTGAACAAATGCAGTTGAACAGCAATATCTACATACACAACAATTCAGTCAAAATGGATTGAATCCGAAAGCTAAGAACTAAAATTATAAAACTCTTAGAAGAAAACATAGGGGTAAGCAGTATGGCATTGGATTTTGCAGTGATTTCTTGAATATTAAACTGGAAACTCACACAAGAAAAGATTAGATAATTTAGATTTTTGTCAAAATGGAAAACTTCTGTTCATCCAAGGACACAATCAACAGAGTGAAAGGTGATCTGTGGAATGGTAGAAAATCCTCTGCAAATAATTAATAGGATGAGGGGTTAATATCCAGAATATATGAAGATCTCCTACAACTCAACAACAGCAACACCAAATAAACTGATCTATAAAATGGGCAAACCTCGTGAATACACATTATTCCAGAGAAGATATACAAATGGTCAATAATCCCAGGAAAATGTGCTCAACATCACTATCATTAGAAAAATATAAATCAAAACTCTCAAAGTTATTGCTTGTGATATTGAGTGTGGGTAACTCCACTGAGCAGGTAACAGGAGAACACTGCCCTGTGCGACACTTGAGTCCTCCAAGCCTTCTTCAATCAGTGTTGGCACCTCTCAACTCTCAGCCAACTTAAAGGAATGAGGCAGGTCTATGTATCACAAGACAAATGCCTGGGGATCTGAGCCCTCAGAGAACTTAAATCCTCTATGTCTGGGAGAAAGCACAGCCTTTCTCAAAAGCAAAGACTGTTCCATGGAGAAAGGACAGTCTTTTCAACAAATGAAGGGAACCATTCAATAGATTTGCCACATTTGGTTGTGGAAAAACAGAGAACCTAGAGTTAAGACACCTCCTGCCCCCCTAATCCTCCCACACCTCTCCTAGTTCTTCACTGAACAGCTAACTACAATTTTTTCTAGCTGCTCAGACCTTCATTGCCCAGCCGAGGTGTGTTTCTAAGAGCCACCATTTCCCAGGACATCTTAGAGACTCATATTGGAGCAAAAATAAAAGGGGGAACCAGGATCAAACCTGTGGTCAGTTGACTACTCAGGCCCCGGGGCCAAGAGGAGGGTCAGGCCTTCCCAGGTGAGTGTGACTGACATGAGCCAGTGAGCCAATAAATGATAGAGCAGAGCCCAAGGAATGAGCCAGAAAGGAGTGAAGGGACAGGCAGGATCTGATTGTGTCAGCAGAACCATATGCTTTGCCCTTGGTCATTAAAGTCATTCTCCCTCTGCGAAGGGCAGGTGAGGCTTGTGCAGATGCAGAAGGGGTGATGAATGGCAAGAGG
>NW_005362091.1:53869-62239 GCF_000412655.1 Myotis brandtii | reverse complement strand
TCTGAGACATGGGTCTCAACCCCTGGAGTGACAGGGAGCCTTTCCCATGTGGCCAGAATTCCAAGGACTCTGCATCCAGGTTTCAGCCTCTGAAGAGATTTTAGCTCATTCCTTCCTTCAGTAGCCATTTATTTCTTCCTAATTCATCAAAACAACTGAGTGTTACGTCTTGATCCCTCAGCTGATTACAAGTGTAAAATGGGGAGCCAGCAGGCAAAGTCCTTTCCTTGATATCCAGTGGGAATGACACCAACACATCAGGAATCGAATCAGTCGTTTCAACTCCAGTGCAGGGAGGGGTGGATCAGCCACCTGAGGGGAAGGTCTGGGTGTTCCCAGCTCTGACTGATTGTTACTGTAGGTAATTTGTTTCTAGAGAACAAATAAATTAATTCTCCATTTGGTGTTATTTTCTAGACCACAGTCACTCTCTCTGAAATGGGGATGCCTAAGGATAGAACTACCAATGTTTGTTTTAGGGATCACGCTGGAATGGAGGAGAGGTAATGGCTGCAGACAGACCTTGAGTCACTCCCATGGTCTGTGTGGCTCTGCTTTAGTGACTATATCTCCCTGTGCCTTGGTTTCCTCTCAATGCAGTACGATGAACATTTGACTGCCAGGGTGTCATTGTATTAACAATAAAATATTCACAATATATGACTAAACATTGGGACAGGGGACCTGCTCAAATGAGGGACATCTGTTATTGATCAACTACAAGAGAGAATCTCCTGGGCTCATCCCTGGTGGATGAGGAGCTGTCAGGAACATCTTTCCTCCTTTTTGTTCCCTGTGATTCTAACCTTTCTCTGGACTCTCCTAAATGTTTCAGTGTAGTTCACAAATGGCCTGGCGACCTTGTCCATCAGTGCTAGCCACAGACAGTCCCAGGTGAAGCACCTCTTCTATCCAGATGTGGCTCATGGGCATGAGCTCTGGCTTCTGAGCAGCTCAAAAGCCTTGTGACTCAGACACCTTGGAAACCATTGCGCCCACTCAGCCCTTCCCAGGAGTTTAACTCCAACCTGACACAGGATCCTCAGGGTCTCTGGAGTCAGAAACCCTGGGACAGGGGTCTGGGCAAGGCTGCCAAAGCTGAGCTTCTTTATGAGGATTGCAGGGGGCTCCTCAGGATGGGCCCTGGCCAAGCCCTGCAGGGTCTTTCTCAGGGTCATGGTAATGGGGAGGGGCCGAGGAAAATAGACTGAGACTGGTCTCTTTCTGCTGAGCGACTCCCATCACACTGGACCTTCTCTCTGTGGAGAATTTCTGCAGGGCTGGAATCCGGGAAGGGAACTCTGATCTTAGAAAGTTTGTTTCCACTGTGTGTGCCCTGCACTAAATGCCCAAACCCAACCTGGGAGATAATGCAGAGGTGGATGGAGGCAGAGTCCAGGGCTGTCATTCCTGTGTGTTCACCCACTCAACACCCAGAGGTCAGAGAGCAATCACTCACCGTATACATTGAGCCGTTCAAATCCTATTTCTTTTTTTGAGCCTCAAAAGTAGACTACTATAGTGTAGTTTCCTGTGTCCTTCAGGGTGACGCTCTTTATCAGCAAGGATCCATCAAAGTTTATTTGCTTTCAACCGCTGTGTGCACGCCCTGTTTTATAAGTTCTTATGTGCAATGCAAGACTTGCAATATTCAGTCTGTAGTTTGCTCCTTCCCCCCTGTACCACATGAATCCTATATAATCGGCAGGCATATTGCAGATACGTAGAATCACATCCTTCCCTTCGGCAGCATTAGTTGACACAATAGCGAGTTGGACAGTGGTGGGCAGGCTCCAGAAATTTTAGAATGAATCTAGGAGGGAAGAGAGAAATTGATCAATATTTGGATGTATATGTTGAGATGGAAAGATGAGGCCCTAGATTTCGAACAAGATTCTTCATCTCAGCCTAGGTGTGTGTGTGTGGGTGTGTGTGAGTATGGTCAAGGTCAACAGCATGACCACTAATACTTCAGCACCTGTGAACCTGTTACTTTTTCTGTTTCTCAGTCTTTTTTCCAGGTGTCTGTTTGGCTCACTCACTCACTGCTCTCAGACCCCTGCTGACACTTAGGGGTGTCCATGGGAGGCACCTTCAGGGAACACTTCCCTAAAGACACTGTTAATCACTTTCTGACCTGTCTCTGCTCTATTCCTGTTATAACACTTGTGGGTACCTGCCATCACATGGAGATATTTTCTTACCTCTCTCCACCCAAAGAACGTGAGCTCAATGGGGACAGGTGCTTGTCCGATCTTGCATCCCCAGTGCCTGCAACAGGCTGCAAATACCTGTGGGTGAATGAATGTTCCCAGAGTCCTGCACCTCTTGGGGTGTATTTCTCCTGAGGCTGGTGGTAAGGATGATGTTTGTACCCCTGGTTAAGTTTTTCTCTGGTGCCACCTGAAATAAATTGTTATTATTATGGTCACTTTCCAAAATTCAATACTCAGTGATGAATAACATAGGAATTAACAGCAACTGAAGTTTACCTGCCCCACACCACTTCTAGATCATGAGATTTCCCAGTTACCTGTTACCCATCTCTGTTACCCATCCTACTCTGCCCCACTGTCCTCTCCCCTCAGGTCCACACTAAGCCCTCCCTCCACTCTCAGAGCGCTGTTCTCCCCAGGAGACCCCAGGAAGTCCCTGTCTTTACCTCTTCAGTTCACCCCTGAGGGATTTTTCCTTCCTTACTGGCCAACAGGAGCCAATTCCAGGGGACAGGACCTCTGTAGACAGGGGCTGAGAGTGACTCCATGGGTCTGCTGCCTGCACTATCCTCCCTCTATGAGAAGAACTTGGCATCAAGGAAAGCTCAAAGGCACCACTATAGAAGCTGGTGGGATCTGCTGTCCCTCTGCACTGTGCACTGGGCCTCCTCCTGGTGCAAGATCACTTACCTGGTCACATGGACCAGGGAAGAGTTTGTGCCAAAGGCCCACCTCCTCCTCACCTCATTTTTGCCACCCTTTCCCCCTCCTTTCAGCTTAACATCCCTCTAAATTTTGGTTCCCTTGGAGCTTCTGAGGTATCTGAACATACACACACACACTCACACTCACAAACACACACACACACACACACACTTACATGCTCTGTTTTGAAAAGCACCAGCCTGGGGCATCCAGGGCATATGCATTCCTCATGGCTCCCAGTCAAGTGCACAGTAGACTTCCCCACAACCCTCTCTCTTTCACATTTGACTTTTACCTTCAAAGCAGGAACTCTTGTCACTGGGATGTCACCAGTGCTGTTCATCGGATCACCTGTGAAACATTGTAAAGATTGCGATGCCAAGGTGACACCATAGATGCTGCTTTAGCAGCTGTCCAGCTAATGTGGATGCCCAACCAGGATGAGATTTGGTGATGTGGTGATGGGACACCCCTCCCCCTCTCCTTTTCACAGTGAGGGTCTCCACATCCTGTTAAAATGCAGATTCTGACTCTGCAGGTGTGCGGTGGACCAGAGACTCTGAATCTGATGAGCTCTCAGGGAAGGTGGGTCTTACTGGCCTGTGGAGCCCACTTGCAACAGCAGGGCTAATGGGGTCACGTGTCCCCTGAGAGGATGATCCTCTCATCCCAGCATTGGCCTCTGTAGTGTCTTGGTTTTGGGTCTGTCAGCACCACACAGAGAGCCCCACAGGCCCCAAACTGGGGATTATTTCTGTTTGTAACACAGAAACCCAGCCGGGCACCTTGTGTACCCCGTGTTCTTAAATGCACTGGGAAGCTTAAATTTACTCCCAGGAGGAAGGCCACAGAGGTGACTGTGGGTGTGAGAAGGGGTCAATCTGGGTGACGACTACAGAGGGGACCCTCCCTCTATCTCAGGTTGTCACCAGCCTGGCCTTTGCTTCCAGGGACAGAGACCCAGGACCAGGAGTCTCAGGAGGCCCTGCAGTTCCTGGGAGTGAAGGGGAAGGTGTCCTGCATATCCTGGGAAGAGAGGACTGTGGTGGGAGCTCGGGTGGCTGTGGGCTCCCTGTTCATCAGGGGTAGTTTCTGGGAGACCCTCCCACTCTTTTTACTCAGCCTGTCCTGGTTCTCCCTGACCTTGGCCCGGTGTCAGTCCTCTGCCTGGGTGAGTTTCTTTTCATTACCCGACCTTGTTCATGGGTGGTGCCAGGCATGGGACAGGGAGCAGCAAATAGAACCCTGAGAGAGCAGGTCCTCTTGGGCCTGTTAAAGTAAGAAACTTCCCAACCTGTGAAGATTTTCATGACTTTATTTGAACCAAGCTCAAGTCATATGCCTGGAACAAGATATCAAATCCTGAGCTTGGAAGTTGTGCAACTTATTTTATACATTATAATAAAAAAAGTAGATGGAAAAAGTTGTGTGTAATCCATTAGGAAGTGAAGAAATCTGGGGCTGATTCCATCTCAGACGGGCTGAGGGTCCAGCGTATTATGAGTCCAGTGTCATGAGAACTGTCCCTCTGGTGGATGTGCTGTTTCAGGAGGAACTCTCTGTCCCAAAGGTTTCAACTACAGAACCTGGTGATGTCTCTTCTGAGGCTTTTCTTAGAGTGTGCCAAACTGGAGGGCAGATCCCCCAAATGCCCTGTGTGTCTCCATTTTCACCTTGGGGTGTTGCATCCAAGTCACCTGTGTCCCTGTCCATCCTCTGCGGTAGTCCTCCCCACAGGGCCCAGGATCTGAAGCAGCTCCACTTGGTGTGTCAACCACAGGATCTGTGGGTCCCTCTGTTAGGGGAGGGGAGGCCCCTGTGGGACCCTCAGTCCTCTGAGATGGAAGCAACCCCAGATCCTGGGTTCTCCTGTCCCATCTTGTTTCGGAAGTTCCACTTGCTCCCCAAGACATCCTGGGCGGGTGAGACGTTCAGGGACTACAGGCAGATTTCCCACAGACCAGGAACCGTGTGCTTGGGAGTCATCCCCATATTCCTTTGAAGTCAGTGTGCGCTCTCTTTTCCCATTATAGTACCTCTACCTGGTGTGAAAGGTCCATAGCGTCTGCCAGGTCAGGGCTTTGTGAGAAGACAAAGAACACAGGCTGCTGTCCTGGCCCCAGGTATATGAGACATCACTCACAAGGTGGAAAGGGGGAGGGCTATGATTTTCTGGGAATGAAGAAAGGTGTGACTCTTCACTGTTAGTTGATCCTATATCCCACCCCCCCGATAGTGTGAGGGGGAAAAACCCTTCCCTGGGTCATCCCCACACACTTGTGGCCTCCTCCCATGCTGACACCAATGTCTTCGTGCCTATAAGGAACATAGTTTGACCACTAGTGTCACACAGGTGACAGGATTCCATTGGATGGTTTCTCTCATCCATTTAATGAGTGTTTACTGAGCATCTGTGATGTGTCAGACCCGGGATGGGCCCTGGGGCCTGAGAGAACAGGAAATAGGTGGGACCTGTGCTCATGGAATTTACCTTGTAACAAAGACAGGCTCTAAGAGAAATCACAACACTAAGGAGTTAATTATAATCCAGAGAAGGACCATGAAGAAAGTGTTGTACGTACTTGAGTCTCAGCTTGTCTTGGTATCACAGAGAGTACTTCTGATAAAGTGACCTCTTGGCTGAAACCTGAAGCATGAGTGTCCATTCACCCTTTGTACAGAGGGTGGTGGGGAAGTGCTGCCTGCAGAGGACTGGACTTTGGTGGGCAGACGCCTGGCTGGATGGAGGAGCTTTCGAAGTCCAGTGTGGGCAGTGTGAAGAGTGAGAAGGAATGTAGACTGAGTAATGCTGGTGAGGTTGGACCCTCTGGGCTGTGGGTGCTGCTGAGGTGGGGTTACCAGACACCAGAGGAGGCTGCAGGCTGTGGAATAGCTCACCCCCCTTTGATGGACAAGCTGAAATATGTGTAAGAAAAAAAGTCAGGTTACAGTTTTGAATTTTCTATTCAACTTATACTTTAAGCAATATTTCATATGTGTAGAGTAAAATTTTAACATATTTATTAAGTTTTAGTTGGCATGAAATAACCTTACCATTTTGGAAGAATACAATTGATTAAGCATTGCCAAATGCATGCACCAGAGAAGTTGTTACAATGAAGAAAACGAAAATATTCTTCCCTTTTAAAGCCTCCTTGGACCCTCTTATAATCTCATTACTCTGTCCCCCTTCCACTCCTTCCAACTCTTTTCTGCTTTCAGTCATTATTGATGAATTTTCATTTTCTGCAGTTTTCATAATTTGAACCATATAATATGTAATTTTGGGCGAATGTTGGCTTCTCGATTCAACACCATCATCTTGAAATAGTTCTTTCCTTTTTAATCCCTCAGGTCTATTCCATTGTAGGATGCACCAAACTTGTTTAGCCATTTGCCCATTCATGGACATTTGTGCTGATTCCCATTTTGGACTATTACAAGTAAACCAGGCATTAACATTTGTGCAGGAAGGTCTTTAGCACACAGAAAAAGGTGCATGTAAAACCAATGCAGGGCTAGAAAAATGGAAGTCAGGGAGTTGACACAGGAAGTCTGGTTTCAAGGTCCCACTGCCACAGCCCCACCCAGAGGGAAAAAACACCTGCTTCTTCACATAAAGCTCTGTCTGCAGAACCCACCCATCAGGAGCAGGAATCACAGCCCCTTCTCCCTCCCAGAGTCCAAACTACACACAAGTGCATCTCAGAGGCTGACATTAATTCACACCTGGGTTCCCAGTCATTAGAATTGGGAACGGTGGTATTTAACCTTTCAGCCCCTCTGGTATAGGAGGAAATATAGAAATGGTTTCAGAATAGATGTCAAGTGCCAATAGACAATACATGGCATGGTTGAGTCCACTTGCAGGCTGTGTGACTCTGGGCAAGTGATCTCACCTCAAAAAGCCTCAGTTTCCTCATGTGATTTCATAGAAAGATATTTCCTGGTTCTTAGAATAGAGCAGTTTAAATTGTTGAAATTTTCTGAGTGATATGGGCAATAAGAGTGTCTTTCGTCCCGATGAGGCAACTCCTGACAGGCCTCTGGATAGTTGCAGGGTGAGGACAGGTTGCCATAAAGGCCAAATCTTGATTAGAAGCCTGGAATTTTCAGCTGCCAACGTGAGAAACATTTAAACCTGTAGAGAATTTTTATGAGTTTATTTGAGTCAAACTGACGACAATTTCCAGGAAGCAAAATCTCAATGAAAAGTGTTAGTTTTGCACGGTATGTTATACGTTACAATCAAAGCAGGATGCATAAGGGGTTAAATAACATCCATTGGTAATAGATTAGGAAGGTGGGAGAAAGCAAAACTGGGAAATCTCTGAGATTGGATAAAAAGTAAAACAAATAGACACATACTTCTTTTGCATTGGTTGATAGAGGATAGTTAGCAGCTAACAATTAATATTATGACAATAGCAATCACGGAGTCTGTGGCTTCTCCTCTGGTGCAGGGAGGGTCTGGAAAAAAGAAAAAAAATCCCTGATATTCCAAATGTAACTTATCTCCAATGTAAAAAGACAATAGACATGTTTAGTTAACATAAAGATTCAGCATTGTTAGGAAAAAATACTTAAGACATAATTACCATCATGACTCACTTTTAGTTAGAAACTTGTCATTTCAGGCCATCCTATGTGGTTACTTTAAGTCTCTGATTTTGCATATCATACTTTGCAGGCCTCCTCTGAGCTTGTCAGCTTTAGAACGTGGCCCCATTTTCATCCACACCTCCCCCTTTGGGTCATAAATCAAACGGAATGATTCACTGATGACCAACCTTTTGGTTGGAAAATGTGGTTTCATGGGGCTAGAAAGGCTCATCACTGGGAAGTCTTAGTTTATCTAGTTGAACTATAGACCATTGGGGATAGGGCAAGACTGTAACCTTGGATGGATGTCAAGGTCAATTTTTTTCAAATGTGAAAAGCAGGTAAATGGGAGCCAGTCAGGTTCCACTGGTTTTCATTAAGAAAAACACTTTTTCCCTGACCAGTGTTGCTAAGTGATTAGAGTATCAGCCAGCAGTTCCTGGTCAAGGTCATCTGTTTGGATTGTAGGTTCAATTCCTGGTCCCAATAAGGATGCATGCAGGAGACAGCCAATTGTGTCACTCTCAAATCGATGCTCCTCTCCCTCTCCCTTTTTCTCTCTCCCTCCCTCCCTCCTCTCTCCCTTCTACTCTTTCTAAAAATCAGTGGAAACAATATCCTTGGGTTAGGATTTAAACAATCAAAAAAAAAAAAACACAATAAAAATAAATAAAAACATTTTGGGTCATTCCTAACCTATAAGCTATCGTGATCCAAGTTTTGCTGTCTGTCCCATTTCTCTGTATTTTTCATCTAGTATCACATTTGCTTATAGTTTGAAGGCACACCGTACACCTCTTCAGTCTTCACAATCTGATCATGAGATGGGTTCTCATTTACAATGGTC
>NW_005362091.1:50111-53232 GCF_000412655.1 Myotis brandtii | reverse complement strand
CCTCAGTTTCCTCATGTGATTTCATAGAAAGATATTTCCTGGTTCTTAGAATAGAGCAGTTTAAATTGTTGAAATTTTCTGAGTGATATGGGCAATAAGAGTGTCTTTCGTCCCGATGAGGCAACTCCTGACAGGCCTCTGGATAGTTGCAGGGTGAGGACAGGTTGCCATAAAGGCCAAATCTTGATTAGAAGCCTGGAATTTTCAGCTGCCAACGTGAGAAACATTTAAACCTGTAGAGAATTTTTATGAGTTTATTTGAGTCAAACTGACGACAATTTCCAGGAAGCAAAATCTCAATGAAAAGTGTTAGTTTTGCACGGTATGTTATACGTTACAATCAAAGCAGGATGCATAAGGGGTTAAATAACATCCATTGGTAATAGATTAGGAAGGTGGGAGAAAGCAAAACTGGGAAATCTCTGAGATTGGATAAAAAGTAAAACAAATAGACACATACTTCTTTTGCATTGGTTGATAGAGGATAGTTAGCAGCTAACAATTAATATTATGACAATAGCAATCACGGAGTCTGTGGCTTCTCCTCTGGTGCAGGGAGGGTCTGGAAAAAAGAAAAAAAATCCCTGATATTCCAAATGTAACTTATCTCCAATGTAAAAAGACAATAGACATGTTTAGTTAACATAAAGATTCAGCATTGTTAGGAAAAAATACTTAAGACATAATTACCATCATGACTCACTTTTAGTTAGAAACTTGTCATTTCAGGCCATCCTATGTGGTTACTTTAAGTCTCTGATTTTGCATATCATACTTTGCAGGCCTCCTCTGAGCTTGTCAGCTTTAGAACGTGGCCCCATTTTCATCCACACCTCCCCCTTTGGGTCATAAATCAAACGGAATGATTCACTGATGACCAACCTTTTGGTTGGAAAATGTGGTTTCATGGGGCTAGAAAGGCTCATCACTGGGAAGTCTTAGTTTATCTAGTTGAACTATAGACCATTGGGGATAGGGCAAGACTGTAACCTTGGATGGATGTCAAGGTCAATTTTTTTCAAATGTGAAAAGCAGGTAAATGGGAGCCAGTCAGGTTCCACTGGTTTTCATTAAGAAAAACACTTTTTCCCTGACCAGTGTTGCTAAGTGATTAGAGTATCAGCCAGCAGTTCCTGGTCAAGGTCATCTGTTTGGATTGTAGGTTCAATTCCTGGTCCCAATAAGGATGCATGCAGGAGACAGCCAATTGTGTCACTCTCAAATCGATGCTCCTCTCCCTCTCCCTTTTTCTCTCTCCCTCCCTCCCTCCTCTCTCCCTTCTACTCTTTCTAAAAATCAGTGGAAACAATATCCTTGGGTTAGGATTTAAACAATCAAAAAAAAAAAAACACAATAAAAATAAATAAAAACATTTTGGGTCATTCCTAACCTATAAGCTATCGTGATCCAAGTTTTGCTGTCTGTCCCATTTCTCTGTATTTTTCATCTAGTATCACATTTGCTTATAGTTTGAAGGCACACCGTACACCTCTTCAGTCTTCACAATCTGATCATGAGATGGGTTCTCATTTACAATGGTCTACTTATTTCCCATTGGAAACCCTCAAGGGTCATTCATTATTAATCTGATTCCTGCTGGTTTTGCAATTTGGAACTGTAATCATATTTGGGGACTAGGCTGTAAGAACTCAATGGTGTATATTACAATTACCATCTAAAAATTTCATACACCAGGAAGATAGTAAGAGTATCATAAGTAAATTTCCTGTGCCTCAGCTGCAGTTATAGAGGGCCATGTTTTTATAGCTACTTCAGCTTCATTTGAATTATTATGGTTAGTAGTCTTTGTTGGGTTAGGGTATAAGCATATCCCCATAATTAGGTTCTGGCATTTCTACATAAAATTTCTCAATATTCCATTTCCACTAACCTCTACAGCTTCCCTTGTTTTCAGTTTGCCTCTTTTTACTCATTCAGAAATAATTAACTTGTTAGGTCAAACTACTTACTTTTAACTTCTCTTAAAAACACACGGGGGTGCTGGACTGGCTCAGTGTTTGAGCATCAACCTATGAACCAAGAGGTCACAGTTTGATTCCCAGTCATGGAACGTGCCTGGATGGTGGGCTCGATCCCCAGTGTGGGTTTTGCAGGGGGTAGCAAATCAATGATTCTCTCTCATCATTGACGTTTCTATTTCTCTCTCCCTTTCCCTTCCTCTCTGAAATCAATACAAATATATTTTTTATATTTTACTGATTTTTTACAGAGAGGAAGGAAGAAGGATAGAGAGCTGGAAACATCGATGAGAGAGAAACATCAATCAGCTGCCTCCTACACAGCCTCCACAGGGTATGTGCCTGCAAACAAGGTATATGCCCTTGACAGTAATTGAACCAGGGACCCTTCAGAACACAGGCTGACGCTCTACTCACTAAGCCAACCCTGTTAGGGCCATACAAATATTTTTAAAGAACACTCCCAGATCCCTTTCCTCCTTTTGCAATAGCATTCCCTCTATATTTCAAAATGTTATCAGAAATAAAAGCCAGGCCCTGAGCGAATATTCTAAGACGAGCTGGTAGTGTGCAGGTACTTGTCTTCATGCAGGAAAGATTGCAGAATATGAGTCCAGGTGATTTTGAGACTACGTTTATTAAAGCTAAGTGTAGTGACCCAAGGAAGAGCCTGGGATACAAGAAATAGTAGGAGAGAGACAAGGTGTGGCTGCTTCGGCTCTCTAGAAACTTTATGGGACAGAAGTGAGCCTATGCAAGGCTGCTGTCAGCTCACTGGAAAGTCAGAGGCAAGGAGACTTGGGGACAAGTTCAGGGGGTTAGCCCAAGATAAGCTACTGATGCCTATTTTTCCCCTGGTTGCAAATCTCCTGGGTATCACTTAGGGTTTAGGTGAAAGAAAATTCACTGGAAAAGGAGATTTGAGTGGCTGTGAGCCAAGAGGGGCACATGCTGGCTTCTTTGTCTTGAGGAGTTCTATATACTTTTCAAAGGTGGGGACTTAGGGGAGGTCTCAGGGAAGATCTCAATAGAATATTTATCAGCATTTCCAGGTTTGCCCTTTCAGATCGTGGTCTCCACTGATTGGTCAACAGCAGGACAGGAAGTCTCAGTCACACAACCAATGGTATGCCAGGGGAGGA
>NW_005362091.1:43005-44401 GCF_000412655.1 Myotis brandtii | reverse complement strand
ATTTCTTCTTCTTCTTAAACAGGCCCTTTAGCAATTCTTGCAATGCTGGTTTGGTGGTAATGACCTCCTTTAGTCTTACTCTTTTTTTGTCTGGTAAACTTTTTATTTTGCCTTCAATTTTTAAGTGATAGCTTTGCTGAATAGAGCAGTCTTGTTTGCAGGTTCTTGGTTTTCATTACTTTGAATACATTATGGCAATCCCTTCTAGCCTGAAATGTTTCTGTTGAGAAATCATCTGACAGCCTTATGGGAACACCCTTTTACGTAACTGTTTCTATTTTGCTGCCTTTAACATTATCTGTGTGTCTTTAATCTTTGCCATTTTAATTAAGATATGTCTTGGTGTGGGTCTCTTTGGGTTCATTTTGATTGGGACTCTGCGCTTCCTATGCTTTTTGACATCTTCCTTCACCAGGATAGGGAAGTTTATTTTATTATTATTTCTTCAAACAGGTTTTTTAGCTCTTACTCACTTTCCTATACTTCTCGTACCCCAATGATATAGATGTTGTTATGTTTCATGTTGTTCCAAAGTTCCCTTAAACCAGTGGTTCTCAAACTTGGCTGCACATTACAATCATCTGGGAATCTTTTTAAAATCCTGATTTCTGGGCCTCATTCCTCTGGAAATTCTGTTTCTTTGTTACTAAGGATGAGGCCCAGAAATCAGGATTTTAAAAGATTCCCAGGTGATTCTAATGTGCAGCCAAGGTTGAGAACCACTGCCTTAAACTATCCTCATGCTTTAAAATTACTTTTTATTTTTGTTGCTTTGATTGAGTGATTCTTTTTCTATTTTGTCTTCTAATTCACTGATTTGATACTCTGTTTCATCCAGCTTACAGGCTATTTCTTCTAGTGTATTCTGTATTTCAGGTATGGCATTCTTCATTTCCAACTGATTATTTTTCATGGTTTCTATGTCCTTTTTCATGCTGTGGTTCTTACTAAATTCCTTGAGCATTCTTATAACCATTATTTTGAACTCTACCTGATACATTGTTTGCCTCCATTTCATTTAGCTCCTTTTCTGGATATACCTCCTGTTTGGGGCATGTTTATTAGTGTCCCCCTCTTGGCTGTCTCTTTGTGTTTGTTTCCATGTATTAGAAAAAACTCTATAACTCTGTATGACTCCAAGTTTGGTGGGTTGGCCTTCTGTATTAGGTGTCCTGTGAAACAGAGTGATGCAGTCTCCTTGATCTCCTGAGCTGGGTGCTCTAAGAATGTCTCTAGTGTGTATTGTTTGGCTGTTCCTATTGTGACTGGGACTTCGTTACTGTTGGCCCTTTCATGGGTGAGATTCACCCTTAGGCTGGTTGACTATGAGGCTCAACCTTGACGAATGTGTGCAAACTGCAGTGCAGGTGCAGTCTCCAGGTGTCTTGATGGGCTC
>NW_005362091.1:35392-40242 GCF_000412655.1 Myotis brandtii | reverse complement strand
GAAGTGGAATTGCTGGGTTATATGGTAATTCTATATTTACTTTTTAAAGGAAATTCCACACTGTTTTCCAAAGCAGCTGTAGCATTTTACATTCTCACCAAGAGTGCACAAACTTTCCGACCTCTCCACATTGTTGCCAACACTTGTTATTTTCTGGTTTTCGATAATAGCCATCCTAGTGGGTTTGAGATGTAATCTCATTGTATTTTTTAAGTCCTTTTTTAAATTTAAGCATAATTAACTTACAATATCTATTAGGTTCAGGTGTAGAACATAGTGACTTGATATTTATATACATTACGAAGTGATCAGCATGAAAGATAGTTCTTGTGACCCTCTGTCACCATACAAAGTTATTGCAATATTCCTGACTACATGCTCTGTGCTATTTGGTATAATCTAGTGACTCATTTATTTTATAACTGGAAGTTTGCACCCTTTAATCCCCTTCACCTATTTTTACCATTCTCCCACAGACATCTCTCTAGAAACCACCAGTTTGTTTTCTGCATCTATGAGCCTGTTTTAGTTTTGTTTTGATTATTCGTTTGTCCTGCTTTTTATTTATTTTCATTTGTTAAATATTTTTATTGATTTTTTACATATATTTTATTGATTTTTTTTTACAGAGAGGAAGAGAGAGGGATAGAGTGTTAGAAACATTGATGAGAGAGAAACATTGATCAGCTGCCTCCTGCTCACCCCCTACTGGGGATGTGCCCGCAACCAAGGTACATGCCCTGGACGGGAATCAAACCAGGGAATTTTCAGTCCGTAGGCCGAGGCTCTACCCATTGAGTGAAACCGGCTAGGGCTACTTTTATTGATTTTTAGAGAAAAATGAAGGGAGAGGGTGAAAGAGAAACATCAATGTGAGAATGGGACATCATTCAGCTGCCTCCTGCACACCCCTATGGGGGATCAAGCTCACAACCCTGGCATGTGCTGTGACTGGGAATCGAACCAGCAACCATTTGGTACATGGAACAATGTCCAACCTACTGAGCCACACCGACCAGAGCTTTCTTGCATTTTAGATTCCACATCCAGTAATATCATGTACTACTTACGTCACTTACTATAATACCCTCCAGGGCCATCCATTTCACCAAAAATGGCAAGATGTCATTCTTTTATATGGTTGAGTATTATTCCATTTTATTTTTTATATGTATTTGTTTTACATTATACACATCTATATTCATTCATTTATTGATGGACACTTAGGTCTCTGTCATGTTTCTTCTTTATTTGTGTCTCAATTTTTTTTGGATAATCAGAAGTGGAATTGCTGGGTTGTATTATAGTTCTATTTTTAATTTTGAAAAATCTCATTGTTGTTTTGATTAGCATTTCCCTAAGAGACATTGTTTCTTACTACAGTTTGAACTTTGCACACATCGCTGGGCCTTGGCCCCCATGCTGGACTCACCTGCCCTGGGCGTCTTGAACTGACCCTCCCTTTCCTTGGGAATCTTTGCAGCCTGTGTCTCACTAAAGTCCAGCATCATCACCTGTCAGTGGTCTGAGCACCCAACTCCCCAGTAGCTGCCCTTCTAAGTACACATATGAGGAGGTGCCTTATCTTTCGTATAAACTACATCTTTTACAAATATTTAATGACCGATTTCTGATAAATGACACTTTGCCTTTTATAATTAATAAAGTCACCTATTAAAATAAGATTATATGTTTTTTCAAATGATAAAATGATCATGTCTACTTAAAAATGCAATACTCAGTTTTTTAAGAGTAATGAACTTGTCCTTATAGTAAATGAAACAATTGTGTCTTCTTATTAATTGTATAGACATTGCCCTTTGAAAAGTGTGATATGCTTTTAAACATGCAGTGACCTTTGCCTTTCAAAATACCCTGATCATGACCTGTGGACAGTGAGTGATCCTGCCTTTAATAAAAGTGTCCTTTCCTGGGGAAATGTAAAAATCTTTTAGTGATGGCAAAGAGAGGAATAAGGCCACACATGCCTACTTAGATGTATCTCAGAGAAAGGAAGTTCAGTAAAAGAAGCAGCACTGATCCATGTGTCTGATCTACGTAGTGTGTGTAGGTAAGTACAGAGGACGACAGAATAGTCCCACTGAGTCTTGTGCCTTCTGAAGTGACAACCCCAGTATGAGCCTCTGACCCCCAGCATGAGGACAGTGCATATCCCTTAGGGTCATTCCAGGGATGGAGTGAAGAGAGGCATGAAAAGCCAGGAGGGCTGACCCTCCAAAGGCCACCAGTGTCCCTTCTCCATGGAACTTCACCCAAGATTTGTGTCTTTAGTACTTTGTGCAAAAATTGGTCATTTATCATCATCATTGGAGGTTGTCATTTTCAGGTCCCTCATCATGTCAGACATGCAGAGATTTTAAGTTTGGGGTCTTCTTGGTTACGTAGCAATAGATATCAGGAAGGAGGCTCATCCCATGATTCCTACATGTTGATAGGGCTGAAATTATTCACATTTTTCAGACAGTGAAACCAAAGGGACTGTATTCACTTCCCAGCATGATATTATTCACCAGTGAGTAATTAATTACTTGTGTGAACAATGAGCACAATTTCTGCACAGGCTTATAGTGGTTGGAGGAGATACAAAAGTCACTGTATTCAGTAGATGATATTGTAGTGATGAGGGAGAAGCAATCAACAAATGAACAAGCAGCATTTCTAAAGGGGTGTGAAGGAGAGAGGGAGTGGGTGGATTGGGATTTATTTCCTTATAAACAACTAGAGTCCAGGTGCATAAGATTCATGCACTCAGGGTGGAGGGGACCCTCAGCTCGGATAGCCAAGCGGCACAGGCCAGGCCAATGGACCCCACTGGTACATGATCAGGGCCGGGGAGGGACACGGGAGATTGGCCAGCCCGGGAGGGACTGAGGGATAGCTCCAGGGCATGTCTGGCCCATCTCATTCAGCCCCAATCAGCTGGACCCCAGCAGCAAGCTAACCTACCAGTCAGAGCATCTGCCCATTGGTGGTCAGTGCATGTCATAGCGAGTGATGAGTGGCCTTAGGATAGCATTAGCATATTACGCTTTGATTGGTTGAACAGACAACCAGAGGCCCGGACACTTAGCATATTATACTTTTATTATATAGGATGGTCAAGGAAATGCTGAAAGACTATGTGACATTTGAGAAAGACTTAGAAGAGGTATTAAGGGGTCATGTAGGTCTTTGGAGAAAGATTATTTTAGAGAGAGAAAATGGCCAAGGCAAAGACTCTGAGCCAGGAAGATGCTTGCTATGTTTGAAGGTCAGGAAGCCACTGTGGCCAGAATAGATGAGATGAGGAGAATGGTATGAGAAATGTAGAAAGGGACCAGACGTTTTAGGGCTCTACTATCAAAGGGTGATCTGCAAGGAGATAAAAAACCTGGGACAGAAAGAAGCCCAGCCACATTGTTCAGTGTCCTGTTTATTTCACCTGATATGTTCTTCATTGCAAGACTTTCTCAACCAACGCACTGAGTTATTTCATCTGCAGGTGGAAACCCCCTGTCTTGTGCTGACCAGCTCTTTGAGCAGCGCTAATGTGGGACCTTGTGGGCTGTGATTGAGGTGTGAGTGACAGGAGGGCTTTGGGAAGAAAAGGGAGACTTGACTTGGGTTTTTAAATAATTCAACTCTAAGAATTCACAGGTCCTACTCTGGGGAAATGGCTATAAGGTGGGTTAAGGAGGCAGCATTAAAACCAGTTAGAAGACTGTTACAATAACCTCAAGTAGGAATGATGGTGGCTTGGACCTGAGTATTCATGTTCTATCTGTGTTGTGTACACTGACTGCATGTGTGCTGATGGATTAGAGATTACTGTGAGAGCAAGGGAGGCATCAAGAATAATGCCAATATTTCCAAGCCGAGCACCTGAAAGAATGGCATTCATCTTGACTGAGAAGTAGAAGGTTCAAGGAGGATCAGGTTTGGAGGTGGGAAGAATAAAGATCTTGGTTGTGCACATGTTACACTAAAGGTACCCCAATGCTGTGTAGGAGAGATGCCCCAGATTGGCTTAACTCATTCTTTCCTAAATCCCTTGGAAAACACACAGAAAACATAGAAACTGAAGGCAGCAATTTCCTGAATCTCTGACAACAGATTCAGTCTGTGAGTCCGGAAGAGGGAAGTGGTTTTGTGAGATGTAAGTTGTTCCTCTCAGCACTCAGGCCATGGGGCTGGTGGGTACTAGAGGCTGCAGGGGGCTATGGCCTGAGATCAACGCAGTTCATTTCCCAGTGTTTTCACCTGGGAAATAACAGGTATTCCCTGGAAAATCTCCAGTCCTGCCCTTGGAGACCATTCTCAAAGCTGCAACTTCAGTCAGCTCCCGTATATATAAGTAAATAAGTAAAATTTAACTTAAATAAGTAATGCTTTTCTTAAAAGGAAGGCAGATCATTTATGGACTGGTTCATAAACCAAAGATTATAGTTTTTCAATTCTATGTTCCTGATATCAAAAACAAAACAACCACATTGAACATGTCATTGCCCATCATATGTCATTTGGATAAAGAACCAAGAAGTTTGGGTTTCTCAGACAAACCTTAATCAGTATGTAAGACCCAGAGGGGGCATATTGTGTTGATTTGATCACTTAAATCATTAAAGATATTTTAAATTTTCCTGCAGGTGAAACATGAAATTGTTATCCTGTGTCTGATATTCACACTATGAACAACCTCGTTCCAGGCTCCCTCTCCTTGGATGTTCTTTCCTGTATGTATGTGTGACAACACTGGATGTTGCTGTGATAATCTCTGTGTCTCAATGTTCTGTTCAAAGTGATCACAGAAAAGTCCCAGCTTCTCTGTCTGGGCCATGCTGAGGACATTG
>NW_005362091.1:27326-35127 GCF_000412655.1 Myotis brandtii | reverse complement strand
ACACACACACACACACACACACACACACACACACACACACGGTCTTCTTATCCTGTCTCCTCAGTACTATCCTGAAGACCAGTATTTAGTGTAGACTTTATTGTATCTGTTTAGTGCTACTCACATTTAAGCCAACTTTCTGTATTTTCTTTAAATTCAAATCTCGGGAATACATCATAGATGGAGAACCTTCCTTCTGTGAGCTACTGGGGTGGGAGAGGGGTGGTCCTGCTCATTAGAGTAGAGAAAGACAAAACCCCTTCACATTCCTTCTCCCCTCCTTTAGGTTACTTTGTTGTGCTGCCGCCCTCTGGTGGTCCCATTACAACTTGCATCTCCGAAATAGGGACAAACCACTGTTTGTTAAAAAAAATAATAATAATAATTTAATTGATTTAAGAGAGGAAGGGAGAGGTAGAGAGAGACAGAAACATCAATGATGACAGAGAATCATTGGCTTCCTCCTGCATGCCTCACACTGGGGATTTAGCCTGCACCTGAGCATGGTGAGAGACAGAAACATCAATGATGACAGAGAATCATTGGCTTCCTCCTGCATGCCTCACACTGGGGATTTAGCCTGCAACCTGAGCATGTGCCCTGAGTGGGAATGGAACCATGAACTCCTGGTTCATAGGTAGAGTCTCATCCACTGAGCAACACCGGCCAGGTTCAAACCATTTTTTCCAAGCCGGGGTCTCTGCTAGGGACGTAAGCAAGTAAAGTGAGTGTCATTAAGAATTTGAACAATGGGGGGTGTCAGGACATATATGTAATACCTTAATCAATAAAGAAAAAAAAGGATTTTAAAATGTCAAAAGAAATGTATTAAACCTACTGCAGGCCCTTCTAAGTGACTTCACAGATTGGAATCCAATGAAGTTGTCCCTCCCTAGAAAGGCAAATGGATGTGTTCATCCTCTAAGTTAATTTCATCCCAAATTTAAGTCTTAAAATACCTAGAGACCTACAGTCATCCTCAATGTGAGAACTAGATACTCTCCCACTAAAAATGAACAAAATGATAAGATTTCTAAGTGCCTTAGTAAGACACGTGTGCTTTGAAGGGTGGAAGTGGATGCCTGCTGAAGTTAATGCTCTATGACAATGACATCAGTGATGACAGTGACAACAGTGTTAGAGTCAGTTCTAATGATCAGCAGTTTAAGCAAAGTATGAGCTGTAAAGACATCCACGACTCTGACCATTCAGGTGTCTGACACATCTACAAGGCTTTCATGGATTCAATAGTCTGGGCAATGCTGGACGGTACCCTCCAGAGTAAAGGAGAAGTTTCTGTGCTTGTACTTTCATCTAATCTATGTTAGAAGAATGAAAGGCACTTTGTTAAGCCTCTTGTAATACCTCATAGAGAATGACATGCACATTCCTACAGTTTGGTTCTATTCTAACACAATAGAACAAGAGCCATTGACCAGCTTCCAGGCCTCAGGAGAGACAGAGTCTGAACATGGGCTGTAAGGTGACCCAGAAGCCAGAAATGCTCATCATGATCTGGGTTCTATCACACCCACCAACAGAAGGTCAGGTGGGGAGAGAAGCATCCATAACAGATGGAAGTGACACATCCTGCATTAGATGAGAACAGGTGGCCAAGATCATGGGCACCTATTACTCCATTCCTGTGACCTGACACAGAACTTTCACCTGGGGAAGCACAAGAAGTTCACTTTGACTGGTCAAGAAAGAAGGAAAAGTCTCCACTCACTTGAGTTTATCCTGGTGCCCAATTCCTCCTCCCCCAACACACACCATCAGTTACTCCCTTGCCTGTCCCTAGGCTCCTAGTCAGACTTACTCACTGAAACAAAAATGCCCTGGGGCATGGCTAACTTGTTGACATAGCTGTGGCACGTCGAGTGGTATGTGAATTTATTTGTCCTTTCATGGCACTCCCAGGTCATGTGGAAACTGCTGCTTCTGGGCAATGCTTTGAGATCCAGCTGCACATGTCTCTACTGGGTCAAAACTGGAGACTGGACACCTCAGGCACCCAATTTTGTCTTCAACTACAAGCCTACCCTGCATTCCCCACCTTACCCCAGTTCCATGCAACCCCTTTTCTAGGCTTACTACCCTGCAATACAGTCCCTTCCTGATACAAATCCCAAACTCCCAGGAATCATCTTGTATGTTCATAGTGTCCCTATACTACAATTCCTTATTCCTCTTCAGACTCATAGTCACCAATTGGATACTCATCTCCTTCTCCCCCTTCCCCCTATCACATGTCCTCTACCAGCCTGGTGCTCCCTCTTGTCCCAATGTCAGGGCATTATACGGAGTCTTCAACTACCTTGTCATTTCCCTTACCCTGTGTCTCACCCTTCATGCCCATCCAAGTCTAGGGGAATGGGACTCCCCCCACATTTCACTGCACCAGCTCCAGTGGTTTCTAACTCCATAGCTAAGTCGGCCTCTCAATCATAATTCTGAACTCCATTCGGAGTCCCTGAATAGCCCTGTTCCATGGCACCGTATGTCCCTTTGAACCCACATAATGCCTAACATCCAAACGTTCCCAAGCTTTATAATTTCTCTTCCTGACTCTGAGAAGACACCATCCCTCCATGTCCCCCTTCATACCCACCTTTTCTTATTCACAATCCCTCGCTGGCCAGGTCTCCAAGCATTTCAGCTAAATACCATAGAGGCCACATGGAGCAGAAAAAGAAATAGAACCAGAAGAGAGATTTATTTATGATTTCCCAGGTTCTGGTTATGGAATCTCTAAGAACAGGCACATAGAGTTTTTAAAAACAACAAAAAATGATGTCTGGCCTGAGCTCTAGGTCACAGAGTGCCCAAAATAAGTTCGTTGACTGCAGGCCTGTTTGTGACTGACATGACAAAGATCCTGCATATTTACTGGAGTTCTTGAGTTTCATGACATAATATTTTTTAAAAGCTCTGTGACCTTTCCCTTCAAAATGCAGTTAAAATGCATGTGGAATGAGAATACTCTTAATGGTAAGGCTGCTGTGCAGGTGCACTCAGATTCTGGGACAAAGGCCACTCCAAGGCAACCTGGGGCCACTGAATGATCTGGGCAGTCATGTCATCTGTTTTGGAGGGTAAGTCAGAAGTGAGGGAGGCAAGTTGGAAACATTTATTTGGAGGATTATAGCCAGATAAGGAAATATTGGAAAATTTGAAAATAAGGTAAGATGAGCAATATGACAGGATCACCTAATTACAGGTAGGTGATGTGAAAAGAAATCATGCATTGGGCACATTGAAACAGGCAAGAAACACTTTATTGAAGACCGACCATGCAATAAGACAGTGAGACTGAGCTCAACTCCTTCAAAATAAAAGGCTGGGGAGATTTTAAGAATGGCAGCAGGAATCATAGGCATATGTGTTTGCTAGTTGGCTTTACACAAAAGAAAAGTAAAACTTCTCATGAAATCCTGACAGGAGGTCCTTTCCCCTCTTGGCTGTAAATGTCCTAACCCAAGTTAGGCTGCTATCCTCCCTCAGTGACGGGACACAGGAAACCACTAGGATTAAATTTCAAAAGGGTGGGCCCAGGCTCTTGAGACAAATATGCTATGGGCCATAACACTAGCAAGAAGTTTTTAAGGAGTCTTACATATATTTCAAAAGGGCAGAGAAAAAATCTGCAATTGCAAATTGTGATTACATTTCTGAAGAAAATGCACTAAAACATTGGAGGTCAGAGGACTGCAGTCAGGAAAAACCCATCTAAAGATATGTGACTCTGAGGCAACATAAAGGCACCCCAGGTCATAACAAAACGGCTTTCTGCACAGTGGAGGGAAACACCATTAAATATATTTCAGACAAGATCCAGTTTGCAACTTCGTCAGTTCCTGCAATTTATAAGCAGGTGAAAAATAGCTGAGAGTCCCTGAACAGAGCCAGGATCTGATCTCCCATAAGGGTGTGCAATTGGAGTTTTCCATTGAGACATTACATTTCCCTCTATAGTAACCTTCCCTTTGATCAAACGAAATCTCCAAGGAAGAAGACTATTTTTGATCCTACATCATGGCTGGTGTCACTCAATTTGGCTGATTAGTGACCTAAGCGCAGAGGAATGACATTCACACATAGTTTGATCTGTTCCACATGTTTCTATGAAACCTAAGATGGGAGTTCTAACAGCCTCTTGAGTCTAGGAAGCCTCACCTTCACACTTCACCTGCAGTCTCTCACTTTGGGAGATGCCCTCTTCCCCAAGTGATACCCAAATATCCATCAGGAGAAACTTAGCTCCATAAAGAGTGAAGTCATTTCTAATTCTCAGGATATAAGTGTGAACTAGTACATTTGAGCCAAACCCTTGGTTGTATTACCAGCATTTCCAATTATATCCTATTAACAAGGAAGACAGTATCCTACTGAACTTATGGAAATCGATCCGCTGCCACAAAAATGAAAACTATTTAAGAGGGCTTTAAAAATATTTTTGGAGAAGTAAAACAGGAAGAAAAAGATCAGTGTTGATACACACATGGGAGCCCTCCTATACATTCTTGCTGTCTAAAACAGTGTCCAGGTACCCTCCACAGGACCCATTGGAGAAGGGACAGAGCTTGGACTCCTGGAAGCTCATCACATGCTCTCACTAGTCATCACATGACCACTGCCCTTGATGGGAGGGAATCCGTGTCACCTTCACTGTGGAGATGGTGCAAACGGGACCAACAAGTAGTGGGATCTGGTGTGGAATGTTAGCTTCAGTCAACAATAAACTCAATGCTAGCTCTCATTTCTGAGCATTTAATGACTCAGTTCAAGTGTTCTAAGGACTTTCCACCTTCACAACAAATTTATTTCAATGGTGAAAACAATTTATTCAGGGCTTAATAACATAGAGGAGGAAAGCAGGGTCACTAATATTTTACATCCAGCTCAACAGCTTCACTTTCAGCAGAAGTGATGAGGTTGGATACTTCACAATGGTAGTTCCCAGCATCCTCCCTCCTGACAGGGTCTATGGTGAGGGCTCTGTTGCTCCAGGACAGCTTCATGCTCTTACACACTCATGTTATTGAAGAACAACTAGGTGAGGATCACAAATGAGTAGCAGGTCAAGACCACAGCATTCTCATGCTCTGTGACTGTGGTGTTGCTCTCTAGTAGGGCGGGCACTCTTGTGGGCTCTGCGAAAAGACCGAGGACTGATTGAGAGTGGGCTTGGGACTTGGGGTCCTGCTACATTCTGAGACATCTCAGCCACTCACAGTCCCCAGTGAGCTCTGTAAAGGTCAGCAGAGGATGGTCCTGACCTCTGCAGAAGGACAATTGTCTTTGTTCAGGTGACAATGTGTAAGGAAAGGGCTGCACTTCTCTGACACCACATAACCCCAGGGTGACCCCTGACCTGTTCTCAAGACATCTCTGTAATATCAGCATACGGAACTCCTTCCCAGTTGATATTTCATATAACCTCATCATCAGGTATTATTTTCCACTCGTGAGCTTTATTAATTCTTTCTGTCATTAATTTTAAAAAAAGATGAGGTCCCACTCTTTATGTAAAATTCCATGTATTTTGTGGAAGGCAGGCTACCACCCCTGTCCATCTCTGTGTCCAAGGGAACTTTATAGAAAGTGAAAATGCATTTACCTCTTTTTAAATAATTCATTAGACAATAAAGATGGCCTAACCCAGTCTTCATATTCTTGGAACTGGAGAAGTTCCAGCTAAATGACTTTTCAGTCTAAAAGGACTTTATTTCCTGTCCTGAAGATTGAATATCATGGTAAAATAACTCTCTAGAGAGAAATGGTTATAGTTTTAAAAAAAGACAGGAGGTGTAGGAATAGAAGGAAACTATTCAATATGATACAGGCTACACATGAAAGCCCACAGCTAACCCAACATTCCATGGAGAAACTTGGAAAATGTTACTAACATCATGAACAAGAAAAGGATGCTGTTTTTCTTTTTTTAAAATATATTTTATTGATTTTATACAAAGAGGAAGGGAGAGGGATAGAGTGTTAGAAACATCAATGAGAGAGAAACATTGATCAGCTGCCTCCTGCACACCCCCTACTGGGGTTGTTCCTGCAGCCAAGGTACATGCCCTGGAATGGAATTGAACTTGGGACTCTTCAGTCCGCAGGCCAATGCTCTATCCACTGAGCCAAAATGGTTAGGGCGAGGATGCTGTTTTTCCTACTTATTCACTATAGTAGTCGAAGAACTGGCTGGGAAATCAGGCAAGATGATAAAATAAGAGGTATCCAAATTGGAAAGAAAGAAAGAAGAAAAATTATCTTTTAAAAAAGACAACATACTCATATATAGAAAGCCCTAAAAATTTCACCACTCATACACACACACACCAAAGAAAAATTTTAAGACCTAATAAAAAAGGCAAAGTCGTTGGAGACAAAATCAACACTCAGCATCATTTCCATTTTTTTAAACAAAAATGAACAATGCCAAAGTAAAATTATAAGAACAGTTCCATTTATAATAGCATCAGAGAGACTAGAATATTTAGAATTAAGTTAATTAATAAGATGAAGATATATACACTGAAAACTACCAAATGTCTCTGAAAGAAAGTAAAGAAGAAACAAAATACCTTTAAAAACATCCATGTTCATGGGTTGGAAGACCCTCAAATATCCTCCTATTTGATACGATCCTTATCTAATTCTCTATGACATTTTTCAGAAATAGGAAAACCCACTTTAAAATTCATAATGAATTTCAATGAACCCACAAATTATTTCAACAATCTTAGAAAAAAAGAACGAAATTGGATGTCTTATACTTACTAATTTCAAATTTTACTACAAAGCTGAAGTAACCAAAATATGGTGACACTAGCATAAAGACTTCTGTTTGTCAATAGGTACAATCAAATGGTTTAGACAAAGGAGCCAAGACTGTTCAATGGAGAAAGGAGAGTCTTTTCAACAAATTGTGTTGAACAGCCACATCCACATGCAAACAAATGGAGTGGACCATCGTCTATACCATAAACAACAGATAATTCACAATGGGATTGAATCCTAAATGTGAAACCTAAAACTATAAAACACATTAAAGAAATTATAGAAGGAAGCATCATGACATTGAATTTGAAATGATTTCTTGAATATGACTCTAAGAATACAGGTCAAAAAGAAAATTAGGAAAATTGAATATTATCAAAATGAAAAACTTCTGTTCATCAAAGGACACAATCAAGAGAGTGAAAGGTGACCTATGAAATGGTAGAACATACTTTGCAAGTCATATATGAGATGAGGGGTTAATATCTAGAATATACAAAGAACTCCTACAACTCAACAGCAAAATCAAATAACCTGATTAAAAAATGGTCAAAATACTTGAACAGATATTTCTTCAAAGATGACATACAAATGGCCAGCATGGTTATCCTATATAATAAAGAGCTAATATGCTAATTAGACTGGACAGTGGAATGACCTTCCAGAATCATCAGTGGGCAGGGGGTGAGGCAACAAGTGAGCCCGCTGAGGCAACCCGGGCTGTGAGGACCGAGGCAGCCAGGACTGCGAGGGCCAAGCCCCTTGCATGGATTTTGTGCATCAGGCCTTTAGTGAATAGATATCCAACATCACTGATCCTTAGAGAAATCAAATCCAAACAACAATGAGATATCTTTGTATACCCATTAGGATGGTCACTGTTGGAAACATAGAAAATAACCTGTGTTTGCACAAAATGGAAAAATTGGAGCCGGGCCCACAGTGGGTGAAAACGCAAAATGCTGCAGCTACTATAGAAAACAATTTGGAGGCAGATAAGAAATAGACTTACCAT
>NW_005362091.1:7156-27147 GCF_000412655.1 Myotis brandtii | reverse complement strand
ATACAATGGTACCTTATTCAGCCTTATAAAAATTGTAATTCTGGATAGTATGCTACATGAAACAAGCCAGTCACAAGAAGACAGGAACAGTTTGTTCCACTTATATGTGTCTCAAGTATTCAAATTTAAAAAAAAACAAAGAATGTTGGTCACTGAGAGCAAGAGAGGCAGCAAGGATAATGCCAAGATTTACTAGAAGAATGGATTTGACCTTGACTCAGAAGGGAAGGATTTGGGGTGGATATGGTTGGGACGTGGGGAGGATAAAGATCTTTGTTTTGCACACCTTACAATAGAGGTGCCCAATTATGTCTAGGAAAGATTCCCCAGATAGGCTTAACTCATTCTCTCCTAAACCCTTTGGGAAACACACACACACACACACACACACACACACACACACACACACACACACACACACACACATACAAAAACACAAACACAAACAAAACCCGAAACAACAACAAAAAAAACAATTCAGAAGCTGGAGATAGCAATACCAGGGATCTCTGACACCAGAATCGATGTGTGAGTTCTGGAGAAGAGAAGCAGTTTTGTGCAGTGTGGGTTGTGACCCTCCCACACTCAGGGCCATGGAGCTGGTGGGTCCTGAACTGTGGATATGGAGGCTGTAGAGGGACTGTTACTCAAGAAAAATGCAACATGTCCATTTCCCAATGTTTTCATCCGGGAAATAACATCAACACTTTAGCAAATCAAGTCTCCAGTCCTTCCTTTAGAGATCATTCCGAAAATTGCAACTTTAGTCTGCTTCCCAATACATAAAAATTAAATTAAATAAGTAATATTTTTCTTAAAAAGGAAGGCAGACCACTTATGTTCTGGTTAATGAATTGGGAATAGTAATTTTTGTCTTTTTCATTTTATATTATTTTATTTTATTTCTATCACCATTTATTTTAATTTTATCCTCCTGATATAAAAAAAATAACAAAACAAATACAAAAAATATGCCAGTGCCCATTATATATCATTTGGACAAAGAGCCAAGTCGTTTGGGCTTCAAGGACAAATCTTAATCACTTTGGAAGTCCCAGAGAAGGTAAATTGTTTTGAGGTGATCCTCTACAAGCCAAGTAGATTTTAACTCCCTCTGCGGGTGGAACATGAAATAGTTATTCCATGTCTGATATTCACACTTTAAGCAAAGCCAGGTTGCAGCTCTCTGCTATTGGATATTCTTTCTTGTATTTGTGACAACACTGAATGTTGCCTGATAAGCCCTGTGTCTCTGTTTGTTCTGTTAAAAGTTCACAGGAAGGTTCTGGTTTCTTTGGGCCATACTGAGGAGATCTGCCCCAAACAATGAGAGTTCCTGTGGAAGAAAGCAAAGTTCTTTAAATGACATTCTTTGAGTTTACTATTTATTTGCATTATCTACTGCAAGGTCTTTCCTCTTGGAAGATGAAAACTCACCTATTTCTTTCTTCATCACCAATTCCCCCCCCTCTCTCTCTCCCCCCCTCTCTCTCTCTCTCCCCATTCCTCTCTCTAAAATTCAATACAAAATTTTTAAGTTTATTTTTAAATTTTTTAAAACTAAAAGTGAATGACAAATTTCCCTTGATGTAGGCTTATTGTGTCTGTTTAATGCCATTCTCATTTGAGCAAACATGAGATTTCTTTAAATTTGAATCTCCAGAGAACATCATAGACAGAGATCCTTCCTTCTGTGAGCTACAGAGGTTGACATTGGGTGTTCTTGCTCATTAGACACTTGTAATGCCATAAACAGAGTAGAAAAAGCCAAACACTTCTCTACATTCCTTCACAGCTTCTCCAGATTTCCTTGCTGCTGTACTGCTCTCTGGTGGTCATATTACAGAATTTTCCCAACCAATGGTCAGGTCTAGGGGCAGGACTATGAAAAGTCACGTGAAAGTTCAGGGCTCTTTGTTCAAATTAAGAATTTCAAGATGACAAAAGCAAACTATTAAACCTACCACAGGTCCTTCTAAATGGCTGCACAAATTATGAGCCCATGAAGTGGCCCTCACTACAAGGGCAAATGGATGTGTTCATTCTCCAAGTTAATTCAATGCCAAACTCAAGTCATAAAAATGGTGAGATCTAGAGGATTTCCTGCTAAAGAAAAAGAAAACTGTAAGTTTCTAAATGCCTTAGTAAGACACGTGTGCTCCAAAGGGTGGAAGTGATGCCTGCTAACGTTGATGTTTTAAGACAATGACATCAGTGATGACAGTGACACCAGAGACAGGATCAACTCTTGTGATCAGCAGTTTAAGCAAAGCATGAGCTATAGGGCAATCCAAATCTGTGACCATTCAGGGATCTGCCACATCTATGGCTCTACTAGTCTGGGCCATGCTGGACATACCCTCCAGAGAAATGGACAAGTTGCTAATTGATCTTAGAAGAATTAAAGGTGCTTTGTGAAACCTCTGGTGAGACCTAATAAAGTAATTACTCCTGGGCAGACTCCTTGTGAACAAGGCCGTATCTTCTACAGCAATAAAACAACAGCTCCCAACAGGCTTCTAGGCCTGAGGAGAGATGGAGATTCTGAACGTGGTCTGTAATGTGACCAGGTTGGCAGAACTACCCATCATAACCTGGGTTCTACCATACCCACCAACATAAGTTCAGGTGAGGAGAGAAGCATCCATCACAGATGGAAGTGACACATCCTGGATTAGACAAGGACAGGTGGGTACCTACCACTCCATCCCTGTTACCTACCACAGAGCTCTTACCTGTGGAATCACAGAAAGTTACTCTCACTAGTCAACAAAGAAGGAAAATGCTCCACACATTCCAAGTTCATGCCAGCCCTCAATTTCTTCTCCCCCATCACACACATACCATCAACCTTTTCCTTGCCTGTCCCCAGGCTCCTAGTCAGACTTACTCACTGACACACAAATCCCCGGGGACATGGCTAACATGTTTGCTCAGTTGAGGCACATCTTGGTGTATAGAGGTGAGATTGGCCTTTCATGGCTCTCCCAGCCCGTGGGGAAACTGCTTTGAGAGCCAAATGTACTCACCTCTCCTGGTTGGAGCTGGACGATGGTCACCTCTGGCCCTCAATTTGGTCCTCACACTCAAAACTGCCCTGCATTCCCCACATTCCCCAAGTTCCATGCCTATCCCTCTTCTAGTCTGACTACCCTGGACTTCAACTAATTTCCTGGCTCAAATGCCACATTCCCTAGGCTCATCTTATGCATTCACGGTGTCCACATCCCTCCTCACTTTTCAGACTCCTAACTCTCTACAAGATGCTCATTTGCGTTTTCTTCTTGTTTCTTATTTTATGTCTATTATGTAACTCCTGCCCGCCAGTATATTTGTTTCTCTCTCTTGTCACAAATGTCAGGACACTAATATGAATCTTCAAGAACCTTAATCTTTCCCCCAACCCTGTGTCTCACCACTTTCGCCTATCCAAGTTTGGGAGAACGGCATACCCACTTCACTACACCAACTCCACTAGCTTCTCCCTCAACAGGTAGAAAGTTGCCTCTCACTCATATCCCTCAGCCCCATCCAGAACCCTCCCAAAAGGAGCCCAACTGCAAGCACCTTTAGGTACCCTTGACCTCATATAATGCCTTACATCTCCAAACCCCACAGGGTTTACAATTTATCATCCTGGCTCTGAACAGATCCTATCACTCAACAGCTCCCCTCTATGCCCACTTCTGCTTACCCACAATCCAACTCTGGCTAGCCCTCAAAGGAGTATAACTAAATACCCCAGAGTCCACAAGGCACAGGAAAGATTTATTTCCATTTCCCAGGTTCTGGATGTGGATTCTCTAGAACTGGCAACTGGCGATTTTAAAAACAGTGAAGAAAACAAATTATGAGGACACCTCTCTGGCCTGAGCTCCAGGTCACGGGGGACACAAAAGAGCATCTTTTAGTGACAGCCTGTGGGTGGCTGACATGTCAGGGACCTGCATGTTTACTAGAGTTGTAAGGTTCAAGAGAGAATATTTGTTAAAATCTCTGTGATCTTGTTCATTGAAGGTGCAGTGGAATTAAATGTGAACACTGTTGATGGCTTGTTCCCTGTGGACTTGTGCCCTTTCAGGCCTGCATGTCTTCTCAGATTCTGGTGCAAAGGATATCCTGAGGCAACCTGGAGTCTCAAAAGCATCTAAGAAGTCATGTCAGATGCTGCTGTGGATGCCAAGTCAGAAGGAAGGCAGGAAAACTGGAGACCTTTATGTGGAGGATTTTAGCCTGATAAAGAAAGAAATTGGAAGATTTGAAAATAAGTTAAGGATCGACAATGTGAGCAAAATGACATGATCAGCTAGTTACAGGTAGATGATGTAAAAGTAAAACGGGTGTCCAACACATTTAAATAGACAAGGAAGACTTTCTC
The DNA here is from genome assembly GCF_000412655.1 of Myotis brandtii. Taxonomy (NCBI): domain Eukaryota; kingdom Metazoa; phylum Chordata; class Mammalia; order Chiroptera; family Vespertilionidae; genus Myotis; species Myotis brandtii. The sequence goes on along the minus strand of NW_005362091.1, from coordinate 22,769 downwards.
CAGAACCATGCAATAGGGCAATGAGATGAAACTCAACACCTCTGAAAGAAATGGCTGGGGAAATTTTAAGAAAGAAGGAATTATAGGCATCTGTGATTGCTAATGGGCTTTACAGAAAGGAAATTTAAACCATCTCCTGAAGACCTGGCAGGAGGTCTCTTCACATCTTGGTTGTAAATGTACCCACCCAAGTTTGGCTCCTACTCTCCCCAGGAGACTGGGACACAGGGACACCAGGAGGATTAAATTTCAAACGGATGGGGCCAGGTCCTTGAGACAGTTATTCTCTGGGTCATAACACTGGCAAGAAGCTTTTGAGGAGACTTATGTATATTTCAAAAGTGCAGAGAAAGAACCTGTGATTACTAATTAAATTTATAAAGAAAATGGTCTAAATCTGGAAGACAAAGGCATGTTGTCAGGAAGAAACTGTGTAAGGGTTAGTGACTCTGAGGGAACATTAAGGCCTCTAGATCAGAACAAAACTGCTTTCTGCATATTGGAGGGTAACACAACTAAATCTCTTTTAGCCAAGACCCAGTTGACATCTTTATAATTTCCAGCAATTTATAAAGAGGTGAAATTTCCCAGCAATGTATAAACAGATGCAAAGTAGCTGAGAGTTCCTGAACACAGCCAGTATCTGATCTCCCAGAATGCTGTGCTTCTAGAGTTCTCCATGAAGACATTATATTGGTTTCTACAGTCACCTTCCTTTTGACCAAAGGTCACCTCCAAGGAAGAAGAGTATTCTCCATCCTACAACATGGCTGGTGTCACTGCATTTGGCCTGATTAGTGACCTAAGTGCAGAGGAACTGACATTTACCACATAGTTTGCTCTGATGCAGGTTTTTCTATGTAACCGAAGATGGGAGTTCTAACAGCCTCTTGAGGTTAGGAAGCCTCACCCTCTAGCTTTGGGTAAGGCCCTCATCTCCAAGAGATTCCAAAAAAACCCCTCAGGTCAAATTTAGCTCCATGAAAGGTGAGGTTATTTCTAATTCTGTGGGCATCAGTCTGAACTAGGACATTTGAGCCAAAGCCTTGGTTGTGTTACTAAGGTTCCCAATTATACCCTATTAACAAGGAAGACAGAGTCCTATTTACTTTATGCAAATAGATTTATAGCCATATAAATAAAAATACTCAAAAAGACAGAAAATTTTTTGAAATAAGTCAAACAGGGAGAAAAAAAAGATCAGTGTTGTTACCCACCGGGGTGTCCTCCTGTCCATTCCCATTGAAATAACAGTTGCTGGGCATCCACTACATGTCCCCCTGGAGGAGGGACAGAGCTTGGATTTATGCAAACTCATCATGTTCACCCAGGGTAATCACAAAGCCACTGCCATTCTCTGGAAAAACTCGGTTTCACCTCCACTGTGGAGATGGTACAACTTAGACCACACAGCGGTGGGATCTGGTGTAGACTATCACCTTAAGTCAACAATAATGATAATGTCAGCTCTCTTTTTTGAGCATTTATTGACTCAATGCAAATCTTCTAAGGACTTTCCACTCTCACAACTAATCTATTTAAATGGCACAAAAGAATATTCAGTGTTTAGTAACATATAGGAGAGGAGGAGGGTTATTAATATGTTAAATCCAGCTCAACGGGCTCACTGTCATCTGAACTCATGGGGTTGGGCACTTCAAAATGGTAATTCCCAGCATCCTCCCTCCTGACGGGGTGTATGGGGAGGGTTCTGTCGTTCCAGGACATCTTCATCCGCTCCTTCAGCCGCATATTCATGCCTTTGAAGAACCACTGGGTGGAGACTGCATTTATGGAGCAGGTCAGGACCACAGGATCCTTATGCTCCGTGACTGTGGTGTTGCTGGCTAGGAGGGTGGGCACTCTCACTCACTCTGTGGAGAAATAGAGGGTATGGCTAATTGCGAGTGGGCTTGGGACCTGTGCCATGCTAGCTCCTAAGATATCTTAGCCACTCAGAGTCCACTGTGAGCTCTGTAAGGTCATGAGAGAATGGTTCTGATCTCTGCAGAAGGACAATTGTCTTTCTTCAGGGGATGATGTGTAGGAAAATGGTTGCACCTCTTCTCTGAACCCAGATCACCCCTGACCTTTTCCCATAGACATCTTTGTAGTATCAACACAGGGAACCCTTTTGCAGCCCACACTTCCTATAACCTCACTGTAAGGTGGAGTTTTCCTCTCATGAGCATTTACTGACCCTTTCCTACAAGTTCTTTTGACTTAAAAATATCATGTATGATGGGCAAGGCAATCTTACTACTTCTGCCTACTCCTGGGGCCAAGGGGACTTTAGAGAAAGTGAACGGGCATTTAACTATTTTGTTAAATAACTCATTAGGCAATAAAGATGACCCAACCAAGTCTTCATTGCCTTGGATCTGGATAAGTTCCATCTATAGGATTCCTCAGTCTGAACAGGACTTTATTTACAGGCCTGCTGATTGCATATAATTTTAAAATAAATCACTAAACAGAAATGGTTATGATTTTAACAAAAGACAGAAACTGTAGGAATAGGAGGAAATTACATAATATGGTAAAGACCACACATGAAAGTCCACAGCTAACACATTACTCCACGGAGAACCTCTGAAAACAGTACTAAGATCATGAATAAGACAAGGATGCTGTTTTCCCCTAATTCAACTAGTCAGGAAAATCAGGCAAGAAGATGAGACAAGAGATATCTAATTTAGAGAGGAATAAGAAAAAAATTTTTTTAAAAAAAGAAAACATAATCTTATTGTAGAACACCCTGAAGATTTCACCACATACATACCTAAAGCAACTATTATAAGTAAAATAAAAATGAAGTCGCCAGAGACCAAATCAACACTCAGCATCATTTCCATTCTTTAAAGAAAATGTACAATCCTCAAATGAAATAATGAAAATAGTTCCATTTAAAATAGCATCAAAAAGACTAGATGCTTAGGGTTAAACATAATTAGGTAGAAGATGAATACCCTGAAAACTACCAAACATTTCTGAAAGTAAAGAAGAAACAAATAACTGGAAAAACATCCATGTTCATTGATTCCAAGACCACCAACTATCTACATATTTGAAACAATTCCTTTGAAAATCCCAATTACTTTTTTTTCAGAAATAAAATAAATCCATCCCAGAATTTATGTGGAATTTCAATGGATCTCAAATGTTTGCAACAATCTTAAATAGGATGAATTGAAACTGGAGGTCTCAAAGATACAGATTTCAAATCCTACTACAAAGGGAAATTAATCAAGATAGTTACAGTGGCATACAGACTTATATTTGTCAAAAGACACAATAAAATGATTTTGATAAAGGAGCCAAGACTATTCAATGGAAAAAGGACAGTCTTTTGAACAAATGCCATTCAACAGCAATGTCTACATGCAAACAAATAAAGGGGTCCATTGCTTATACCATTCATAACAATTCAGTCAAAATGGATTGAATCCTAAAGGTAAGAACTGAAATTATAAAACTCTTAGAAGAAAACATAGGGGTAAACAGTATGGCATTAGATTTGGCAGTGATTTCTTGAATATGAAACTAGAAACTCATGCAAGAAAAGATTAGATAATTTAGAATTTTGTCAAAATGGAAAACTTCTGTTCATCCAAGGACACAATCAACAGAGTGAAAGGTGATTGTAGAATGGTAGAAAATCCTTTGCAAATCATTAATAGGATGAGGGGTTAATATCCAGAATATATAAAGATCTCCTACAACTCAACAACAGCAACATTAAATAAACAGATTTAAAAAATAGGCACACCTCATGAATACACATTTCTCCAGAGAAGATATACAAATGGTCAATAAGCCCAGGAAAAGATGCTCAACAACACTATCATTAGAAAAATATAAATCAAAACTCTCAAAGTTGATGCTTGTGATATTGAGTGTGGGTAACTCCACTGAGCAAGTAACAGGAGAACACTCCCCTGTGGGACACTTGAGTTCTCCAGCCTTCTTCAATAAGAGTTGGCACCTCTCACCTCTCAGCCAACTTAAAGGAATAAGGCAGGTCTATGTATCACAAGACAAATGCCTGGGGCTCTAGCCCTCAGAGAACTTAAATCCTCTATGTCTGGGAGAAAGCACAGCCTTTCTCATGAGCCAAGACTGTTCAATGGAGAAAGGACAGTCTTTTCAACAAATGAAGGGAACCATTCAATAGATTAGCAGGATTTGGTTGTGGAAAAACAGAAAACCTAGAGTTAGAGACACCTCCTCCCCCCTAATCCTTTCACACATCTCCTAGTTCTTCACTGACCAGCTGACTACAATTTTATCTAGCTGCACAGACCTTCATTACCCAGCTAAGGTGTGTTTCTAAGAGGCACCATATCCCAGGACATCTTAGAGACTCATATTGGAGCAGAAATAAAATAGGGGACCAGGTCAAATCTATGGTCAGTTAATTACCCAAGCCCTGGGGCCAAGACCAGGGTCAGGCCTTCCCAGGTGAGTGTGAATGACATGAGCCAGTGAGCCAATAAATGATAGAGCAGAGCCCAAGGAATGAGTCAGAAAGGAGTGAAGGGACAGGCAGGATCTGATTGTGGCAGCAGAACCATATGCTTTGCACTTGGTCATTAAAGTCATTCTCCCTCTGCTGAGGGCAGGTGAGGCTTGTGCAGATGCAGACGGGGTGATGAATGGCAAGAGGGGAGCATAGATTGCTGACATTCGGACCCTTGTGGACAATTTGGGTTTGGTGGTTATGAGATAGAAATTTGGAAAGACCTTAAAATTCCCCATATAGAAAAATTACTATTTATACCCCAGGGCCTAAGAGCAAAAGCAAGAAGGACTATTTCTCTAGAGAACAGCAAAGGGTCTGAGACATGGGTCTCAACCCCTGGAGTGACAGGGAGCCTTCCCCATGTGGCCAGAATTCCAAGGATTCTGCACCAAGGTTTCAGCTTCTGAAGAGGTTTGAGTTCATTCCTTCCTTCAGTAGCCATTTATTTCTTACTAATTCATCAAAACAACCGAGTGTTACATCTTGATCCCTTAGCTGATTATAAGTGTAAAAGGGGAGCAAGCAGGCAAAGTCCTTTCCTTTATATCCAGTGGGAATGACACCAACACATCAGGAAACAAATCAGTGGTTTCACCTCCAGTGCAGGGAGGATAGGATCATCCACCTGAGGGGAAGGTCTGGGTGTTCCCAGGACTGACTGTATGTTAGTGCAGGTAATTTGGTTCTAGAGTACAAATAAATTAATTCTCCATTTGGTGTTATTTTCTAGACCACAGTCTCTCTCTCTGAAATGGGGAGGCCTAAGGGAAGATCTACCAATGTTTGCTTTAGGGATCCCTGTGGGATGGAGGAGAGGTAATGCCTGCAGACAGACCTTGAGTCACTCTCATGGTCTGTGTGGCTCTGCTTTAGTGACTATATCACCCTGCGCCTTGGTTAACTCTCAATGCAGTACGATGAACATTTGACTGCCAGGGTGTCAGTGTATTAACAATAAAATATTCACAGTATCTGACTAAACATTGGCACAGGGGAGCTGCTCAAATGAGGGACATCTGTTATTGATCAACTCCAAGAGAGAATCTCCTGGGCAGATCCCTGGTGGATGAGGAGCTGCCAGGAGCATCTTTCCTCCTTTTCGTTCTCGGTGATTCTCTGGACTTTCCTAAATATTTATTATAGTTCACAAATGGCCTGGCGACCTTGTCCATCTATGCTAGCCACACACAGTCTCAGGTGATGCACCACCCCTATCCAGATATGGCTCTGGCTTCTGAGCAGCTCAAAAACCTTTTGACTCAGACACCTGGAAAACCATTGGCCCACTCAGCCCTTCCCAGGAGGTTAACCCCAACCTGACACAGGATCCCCAGGGTCCCTGGAGTCAGAAATCTTGGGGCAAGGGTCTGGGCGGGGCTGCCAAAGCTGAGCTTCTTTATGAGGATTGCAGAGGGTCCACAGGTTGGGCCCTGGCCGAGCCCTGAATGGTCTTTCTCAGGGTCCTGGTCATGGGGAGGGGGCGAGGGAACTGGACTCAGACTGGTCTCTTTCTGCTGAGCAACTCCCATCAAACTGGCCCTTCTCTCTGTGGAGAATGTCTGCAGGGCTGGAATCTGGGAAGGGAACTCTGATCTTAGAAAGTTTGTCTCCACTGTGTGTGTCCTGCACTATATGCCCAAACCCAACCTGGGAGATGATGCAGAGGGGGATGGAGGAAAGTCCAGGGCTGTCAGTCCTGTGTGTTCACCCACCCAACACCCAAAGTTCAGAGAGCAATCACTCACCTTATACATCGAGCAGTCCAAATCCTATTTCTTTTATTGAGCCAGGAAGGTAGACTACTACGGTGTAGATTCTGTGTCCTTCTGGGTGACCTGCTTTAATTGCAAGGATCCATCATAGTTTATTTTCTCTCGACCGCTGTATGCATACCCTGTTTTTTAAATTCTTATGTGTGTTGCGAGAGTTGCAATATGATGATAGTAGTTTGCCCCTTCCCCCTCCTGGTACCACATGAAGCCTATAGAATTGGGAGGCTTATTGCCGATATGTAGAATCACATCCTTCCCTGTGGAAGCATTGGTTGACAAAATAGCGAGTTGGGCAGTGGTGGGCAGGCTCCAGAAATTTAAGAGTGAAACTAGGAGGGAAGAGAGAAATTGTACAATATTTGGATGTATATGTCGGGATGGAAAGGTGAGGACCTGGATTTTCAACAAGTCTCTTCATCTCAGCTTTGGTGTGTGTGTGTGAGTGTGTGTGTGTGAGTGTGGTCAAGGTCAAAAGCATGACCATCAATACTTCAGCACCCGTGACCTGTTACTTTTTCTGTTTCTCAGTCTCTTTTCCAGGTGTCTGTTCTCCTCACTCACTCACTGCCCTCAGACCCCTGCTGACACTTAGAGGTGTCCATGGGAGACAGCTTCATGGAACACTTCACTAAAGACTCTCTGTTAATCACTTTCTGACCTGTCTCTGCTCTATACTTTTTATAACACTTATGGGTACCTGACATCACATGTAGATATTTTCTTATCTCTCTCCACCCACAGAATCTGAGCTCCATGGGGACAGGGACTTGTCAGATCTTGCATCCCCAGTGCCTGCAACAGGCTGCAAATACCTGTGAGTGAATGAATGTTCCCAGAGTCCTTCACCTATTGGGGTGTATTTCCTCTGAGGCTGGTGGTAAGAACGGTGTTTAGCACACCTGATTAAGTTTTTCTCTGGTGCCACCTGACATAAATTGTTATTATTATGGTCAGTTTCAAAAATTCAATAATCAGTGATGAATAACTTAGGAATTAACAGCAACTGAAGTTTCCCTGCCCCACTCCAATTCCAGATCATGAGATTTCCCAGTTACCTGTTACCCATCTCCCTTATACATCCTACTCTGCCCCCCTGTCCTCTGCACTCAGGTGCACACGGAAGTCCTCCATCCACTCTCAGAGCGCTGTTCTCCCCAAGAGACCCCAGGAAGTCCCCGTCATTACCCCTTCAGTCCACCCCCAGTATGTTAGGAAAGGCAATCTTGGCCGGTAAGGAAGGGATTATTCCTTCCTTACCGGCCAACAGGAGCCCCTGCCAGGGGACAGGTCCTCTGCATATAGGGACTTAGAGTGACTCCATGGTGTCTGCTGCCTGCACTGTCCCTCCCTCTATGAGAAGAACTTGGATTCCAGGAAAGCTCAAAGGCACCACTGTAAAAGCTGGTGTGATCTTCTGTCCCTCTTCACTGTGCCCTGGGCCTCCTCCTGGTGCAAGATCACTTACCTTGTCACGTGGACCAGGGTGGAGTTTGTGCCAAGGACCCACTTCCTCCTCCCCTCATTTTTGCCACCCTTTCCCCCTCCTTCCAGCTTACCATCCCTCTAAATTTTGGTTTCCTTGGAGCTGCTGAGGTATCTGAACATACACACACACACACACTCACACTCATACACGCACACACACACTTACATGCTCTGTTTGGAAAACCAGCCTGGCGCATCCAGGTCATATGCATTCCTCATGGCTCCCAGTCAAGTGCACAGAAGCCTCCCCCACAGCCCTCACTCTTTCACATTTGACTTTTTCCTTCAAAGCAGGAATTCTGGGGCCACCTCAGGACCTCTTGTCACCGGGATGTCACCACTGCTGTGCATCGGATCACCTGTGAAACTTTGTAAAGATTGTGATGCCCTGGTGCCACCATAGATGCTGCTTCAGCAGCTGTCCAGATAATGTGGATGGCCAACCAGAATGAGATCTGGTGATGTTGTGATGGGACACCCCTCCCCCTCTCCTGTGCACAGGGAGGGTCTCCACATCCTGATAAAATGCAGATTCTTACTCTGCAGGTGTGCGGTGGACCAGAGACTCTGAATCTGATGAGCTCTCAGGAAAGGTGGGTCTTACTGGCCTGTGGAGCCCACTTGCAACACAAAGGCTGATGTGGCCACGTCTTCCCTGAGAGGATGACCCTCTCACACCAGCATTGGCCTCTGCCGTGTCTTGGTATTGGGTCTATCAGCACCACACAGAGAGCCCCACAGGCCCCAAACTGGGGATTATTTTTGTTTGTAACACAGAAACCCAGCTGGGCACCTTGTGTACCCCGTGTTCTCAAATGCACTGGGAAGCTTAAATTTCCTCCCAGCAGGAAGGCCACAGAGATGACTGTGGGTGTGAGAAGAGGTCAAGCTGAGTGACAACTGCAGAGGGGACCCTCCCTCTATCTCAGGTTCTCACCAGCCTGGCCTTTGCTTCCAGGGACAGAGATCCAGGATCAGGAGTCTCAGGAGGCCCTGCAGTTCCTGGTAGTGAAGAGGAAGGTGCCCTGCATGTCGTGGGAAGAGAGGACTATAGTGGGAGCTCAGGTGGCTGTGGGCTCCCTGGTCATCAGGGGTAGTTTCTGGGAGACCCCCCCTCTCTGTTGGCTGAGCCTGTCGTGGTGCTCCCTGACCTTGGGGCGGTGTCAGTCCTCTGCCTTGGGGATTTTACTTTCATTACCCCACCTTGTTCATGGGTGGTGCCAGGCATGGGACAGGGAGCAGAAAATAGAGCCCTGAGAAAGCAGGTGCTCTTGGGCCTGTTAAAGTAAGAAACTTCCCAACCTGTGAAGATTTTCATGACTTTATTTGAACCAAGCTAACGTCATATACCTGGAACAAGATCTCACATCCTGAGCTTGGCAGTTGTGCAACTTATTTTATACATTATAATAAAAAAAAAAAGAAGATGGAAAAAGTTGTGTGAAATCCATTAGGATTTGAAGAAATCTCTAGAATTGATAAATAGCAAAATGGAGAAACACTTTTTTTTCTTTTTTTACTTTGGTGGGTCCAGGATAATTAACATTTACAGCACATACTTTTTTTTTTTTTTTTACTTTGGTGGGTCCAGGATAATTAACATTTACAGCACATAGAGAGGTTGTGCAAGGATCCAGGTAACCTAAGAAATATGTTGTCTCATATGCTGGTCCCAGAGTGTGTGCCTTCAAATCGTCTTGCAAAAGAACAACTACTTTGATGTATCAAAGGTATGTTATCCAAGATGCATAAGAACAGGGAACAGCGCTCACTTAACGTAAAGTCTGACCTTTGCTAACAAAGCTGTATGCCTGGGACATGACTGCCTGCCATCACCTGCCCGTAAGGAATTTGTGATCCGACCATCCTGTGCAGTTATTTTTGGTCACTGAGCATGTCAGGCCTGCCATGTGACCCCCTGGGCTAGTCAGGCTTATTTTACAGCCCAGTCATTAGAAGTGGAAAAAGTGGTATTTAACCTTTCAGCCCCTCTGGTATTGGAGGAAATATAGAAATGGGTGGAGAATAGACGTCAAGTGCCAATAGACAAGACATGGCATTGTTGAGTCCACCTGCAGGCTGTGTGACTTTGGAAAAGTGATCCCACCACAAAAAGGCTCAGTTTCCTAATGTGATTTCATAGAAAGATATTTTCTGGTTCTTTGAATAGAGCAGTTTAAATTCTTGAAATTTCGTGAGTGATATGGGCAATAAGAGTGTCTTTTGTCGCGATGAGGGAACTCCTGACAGGCCTCTTGATAGTTGCTGGGTGAGGACAGGTTCCCATAAAGGCCAAATCTTTTTTTAAATTTAATTTAATTTTATTTTATTGCTTAAAGTATTACAAAGGATATTACATATGTGTCCTTTTTTTTACCTCGCCCTTGACAATCCCCTGGCCTCCCCTACCACCCAGTGTCTTATGTCAATTGGTTATGCTTCTATGCATGCATACAAGTCCTTCTGTTGATCTCTTACCCACCTCCCTCCTGCCCCCCAACCCTCCCCAGCCTTCCCGCTGCAGTTTGACAATCTGTTTGAGGCAGCTCTGCCTCTGTATCTATTATTGTTCAAAAGTTTATAATGGTCTCTATTATCCATGAATGTGTGAGATCATGTGGTATTTTTCCTTCATTGACTGGCTTATTTCACTTAGCATAATGCTCTCCAGTTCCATCCATGCCGTTGCAAATGGTAAGAGTTCCTTCTTTTTTACAGCAGCATAGTATTCCATCGTGTAGATGTACCACAGTTTTCTAATCCATTCATCTACTGATGGGCACTTAGGCTGTTTCCAAATCTTAGCTATGGTGAATTGTGCTGCTATGAACATAGGGGTGCATAGATCCTTTCTGATTGGTGTTTCTGGTTTCTTGGGATATATTCCTAGAAGTGGGATCACAGGGTCAAATGGGAGTTCCATGTTTTGTTTTTTGAGGAAACTCCATACTGTCTTCCATAGTGGCTGCACCAGTCTGCATTCCCACCAGCAGTGCACAAGTGTTCCTTTTTCTCCACATCCTCTCCAGCACTTGTCGTTTGTTGATTTGTTGATGATAGCCAGTCTGACAGGTGTGAGATGGTACCTCATTGTTGTTTTGATTTGCATCTCTCGGATGATTAGTGACTTTGAGCATGTTTTCATATGTCTCTTGGCTTTCTGAATGTCCTCTTTTGAAAGGTGTCTATTTAGATCCTTTGCCCATTTTTTGATTGGATTGTTTATCTTCCTTTTGTTAAGTTGTATGAGTTCCCTATAAATTTTGGAGATTAGGCCCTTATCAGATATGACATTGGCAAATATGTTTTCCCACGCAGTGGGTTTTCTTGTTGTTTTGTTGATGGTTTCTTTTGCTGTGCAGAAGCTTTTTATTTTGATGTAGTCCCATTTGTTCATTTTCTCTTTAGTTTCAACTGCCCTAGGAGCTGTATCAGTGAAGAAATTGCTTCGGCATATGTCTGAGATTTTGTTGCCTTTGAATTCTTCTAGAATTTTTATGGTTTCCTGTCGTACATTTAAGTCCTTTATCCATTTTGAGTTTATTTTTGTGTATGGTGTAAGTTGGTGGTCTAGTTTCATTTTCTTGCATATATCTGTCCAATTTTCCCAACACCACTTATTGAAGAGACTATCTTGGCTCCATTGAATGTTCTTTCCTCCTTTGTCAAATATTAATTGAGCATATTGGTTCGGGCTAATTTCTGGACTCTCTATTCTATTCCACTGATCTATATGTCTGTTCTTGTGCCAGTACCAGGCAGTTTTGAGAACAGTGGCTTTGTAATACAGCTTGATATCTGGCATTGAGATCCCACCTACTTTGTTCTTTCTCAGGATCGCTGCAGCTATTCGGGGTCTTTTTTTATTCCAGATGAATTTTTGGAGAGTTCGTTCTAGATCTTTGAAGTAGGCCATTGGTATTTTAATGGGAAGTGCGTTGAATTTATAGATTGCTTTGGGTAGTATGGACATTTTAATGATGTTGATTCTACCAATCCAAGAACATGGTATGTTCTTCCATCTCTTTATGTCTTCCTCTATCTCTTTTTTCAACGTCCTGTAGTTTTCTGAGTAGAGGTCTTTTACCTCTTTAGTTAAGTTTATTCCTAGGTAGCTTAATTTTTTTGGTGCGATGGTAAATGGGATTGTTTTTATAATCTCTCTTTCTGAAAGTTCACTATTGGTGTATAGAAATGCCTCAGATTTCTTGGGGTTAATTTTGTATCCTGCTACATTGCCAAATTCATGTATTAAGTCTAGTAGTTTTTTGATGGAGTCTCTAGGGTTTTGTATGTATAATATCATGTCGTCTGCAAATAAGGACAGTTTTACTTCCTCTTTTCCAATTTGGATGCCTTTTATTTCTTCTTCTTGTCTAATTGCAATGGCTAATACTTCCAGGACTATGTTGAAGAGGAGTGGCGAGAGTGGGCATCCCTGTCTTGTTCCTGTTCTTAGGGGAAATGGTGTTAGTTTTTGTCCATTGAGTATGATGTTGGCTGTGGGCCTGTCATATATGGCTTTTATTATGTTGAGGTATGATCCTTCTATTCCCACCTTGCTGAGAGTTTTTATCAAAAATGGGTGTTGGATTTTGTCGAATGCTTTTTCTGCATCAATTGATATGACCATGTGGTTTTTTTCTTTCAATTTGTTTATGTGATGTATTACGTTTATTGATTTACGGATGTTGTACCATCCTTGCATCCCTGGGATAAATCCTACTTGGTCATGGTGTATGATCTTTCTGATGTACTGCTGGATCCGATTTGCTAAGATTTTGTTGAGGATTTTGGCATCTATGTTCATGAGGGATATTGGCCTGTAATTCTCTTTCATTGTGTTGTCTTTACCTGGTTTTGGTATTAGGGTGATGCTGGCTTCATAGAATGAGCTTGGAAGTGTTCCTTCCTCCTGAATTTTTTGTAGTAGTCTGAGGAGGATAGGTTTTAGTTCTTCCTTGAAAGTTTGGTAAAACTCCCCTGAGAAGCCATCTGGTCCTGGGCTTTTGTTTGCTGGAAGCTTTTTGATGACTGCTTCAATTTCTTCCATAGTTATTGGCCTATTGAGATTTTTAGATTCTTCCTGATTGAGTTTTGGAATGTTGTACTTTCCTAGGAATTTGTCCATTTCCTCCAGGTTGTCTAGTTTGTTGGAGTAGAGCTGTCCATAGTATTGTTTAACAATCATTTGTATTTCTGTGGGGTCTGTTGTTATTTCGCCTCTATCGTTTCTGATTTGGTTTATTTGGGTCCTCTCTCTTTGCTTCTTGGTGAGCCTGGCTAGAGGTTTGTCAATCTTGTTTATCCTTTCAAAGAACCAGCTCTTGGTTTCATTGATTTTCTGTATTGTTTTTTTGGTCTCTATGTCATTTATTTCTGCTCTAATCTTTATTATCTCCTTCCTTCTGCTCACTCTGGGGTTTTCTTGTTGCTCTCTTTCTAATTCTTTGAGCTGTAGATTTAGATGATTTACTACCATTTTTTCTTGCTTTTTGAGATAGGCCTGAAGAGCTATAAACTTCCCTCTCAGGACTGCTTTCATTGTGTCCCAAAGGTTTTGGATTGTTGTGTTTTCATTGTCATTAGTTTCCAGGATGTTTTTAATTTCTTCTTTGATCTCATTGGTAACCCAATCAATATTTAATAACATGCTATTCAGCTTCCAAGTGTTTGAGTATTTTGGGTTGTTTTTATTGTAGTTTATTTCTAACATTATGCCATCGTGGTCTGAGAAGAAGCTTTTTATGATTTCAATCTTCTTGAATTTGTGGAGACTTTGCTTGTGACCCAATATGTGGTCTATTTTTGAATATGTCCCATGAGCACCTGAGAGGAATGTATATTCCATGGCTTTGGGGTGAAGTGTTCTGAAGATGTCAATTAAGTCCATCTGATCTAGTGAGTCATTTAGGATTGCTGTTTCTTTGCTGATTGTTTGTCTAGCGGGCTTATCCAGTGGTGTCAGTGGTGTATTAAAGTCCCCTACTATGATTGTATTGTTGTCGATCTCTCCTTTGATATCTTCCAGGAGTTTTTTTATGAATTTGGGTGCTCCTGCATTGGGTGCATATATGTTTACCAGGGTTATATCTTCTTGTTGTATTGATCCCTTTAGTATTATGAAGTGGCCTTCCTTATCTCTGGTTATGGCCTTCACTTTGAGATGTATTTTGTCCGATATAAGTATTGCTACCCCAGCTTTCTTTTCCTTTCCATTTGCGTGAAAGATATTTTTCCATCCCTTCACTTTCAGTCTGTGTGAGTCCCTTCTAATGAGGTGGGTCTCTTGTAGACAGCAGATGTATGGGTCATGTTTTTTTATCCATTCAGCCACTCGATGTCTTTTGGTTGGAGCATTTAGTCCGTTTACATTTAAAGTTATTATTGAAAGGTACTTGTTTGTAGCCATTTCTTTTTTTGTGTGTGTGGCTGTTTTCTTTCTGAGCTTGTTATTTCTTCTTTTTACACCAGTCCCTTTAGCATTTCTTGCATGGCTGGCTTGGTGGTGATAAACTCCCTTAGCCTTTTTTTGTCTGTGAAGCTTCTTATTTCCCCTTCAATTTTGAATGAAAGCCTTGCTGGATAGAGTATTCTTGGATTCAGTCCTTTGCTTTGCATCACTTTGTAGATTTCTGTCCATTCTTTTCTGGCCTGATGTGTTTCTGTTGAGAAATCATTTGAAAAAGAAGAGACAAAAGAAAAGTAGGAAAAAAAAGGAGTGCAAAAATGAAAATGGGAAAAAAAAGGGGGGGAAGAGAAAAGAAAAAAGAGCGAAAAAAAGAGAGAATGAAGTAGAAGAGGGGAATAGACTATTTATATGAGGAGAAAACTCCTATAGAACCACCACTAATCCCAACAAATTCCAGCATAGCTCCCTGGAGATGAATGCAACCTAGAAACAACCAATAATATCAAGAGAGGCAAGGAAAGGGGGAGGAGGAAAAAGAAACCAAAAAAAAGGGGGGGGGGGGGGGTGGAGGGAGGGGAAGAACCAGCAGAAAAAAATAAAAAGCAAAACAGCCTCACAACCAGTGTTAACACACACACCCACACACACACACACACACACACAGAGACACAAAAAAAAACAAACAACAACAACAATAAAAAAAAACAATGTACTCAACAATCAAGCAAACAGCGACAAAACAATAGAAAGATAAAAGAAGAGAAAAAACTTTTGGATAGTGAAAACACTTAAGGGATATGTGTATAAGGATTTAGAGCAATGGATTGGAAATAGGATATATAAGTAGGGTGAAATTTTGACAGGAGGTAAACAGAAGAAATAGGGAAAATCTAAAGCAGGAATAGGGTAAGAGAAACAGGACAACAAAAGGGGAAAAGTGAGGGAGAGGTTTTTAGCATAGAGGTAAAATTGAGGTAGGGAAAATTGATGCTAAAAGGAACGATGAAAATAGAATGGAGAACACTAATTCCAAAATAAAATAAAGAGAAAATAAAATGGCACTTTAAAAAAATGGTTAAATGGTAGCAGTAATAATACTGGTTAAAAATAAAAATATAGTAATTAAAAGGGTAAAATCAGGTGATGGAAAAAGAAGAAGAAAAAAAATTGGTTTCTTAGTTAAAAGGTGAAAAAAGAAAAAAAAATTGCAGTAATGAAGGTCCTTCGGTTCTTCTACTCTTCAGTCTGGCTCGCCTTAGTCCTGCCATGTATTCAGGAGAGTGTTGAATTTCCCTGTGATACACTGTTCCTCCGTGTTGTAAATCACAGTCCTGATTTTAAAGCAGGCCATATTTGTGATCCAGACTGCCTTAATCTGTGTTCACCTAAGAGTCAGTTTGTGGCTCAGCCTCTGGGTGGCAG
>NW_005362091.1:2411-6751 GCF_000412655.1 Myotis brandtii | reverse complement strand
AGCAAGGGTTTATTTTCTCTATTGCACTTAAAACTGGTTTGGGGAGGTCAACTCCCCAGAGCTGGTTCTTTAATCGTTACCCTGCTCTGTGTTGTTGCTGGGATTGAAAATCCCTCTATAGGCCAGACCCTGTTAACTCCCAGGGACTGATAAGATTATTTTAATCCATGATCTCCTTCAGGGTGGAATCTGGGTGTGGCTTTGCTCCTTGCCTAGGGGCTAGGTAGAGGAGTCTCACCCTCCAGAGAGAATGGCTGCCCCAGTCCTGGGCCCAGGGGTGTCTCAGCACTCAATTTGCTGCCACCTCTCCCGGCCCCCCCTCTCTCCTCAGCCATTCCCAGATTCCACTCGTCCGCACCTTCTCCCTCTCTTCAGCACAGGTGAGTGTCTGTATCCGAAATGTCTTATGACAGGATTCAGTGAAAACAAACATAGAAACGCCGGCCGCGGAAACAGGAAGGCTTAGTTTCTGTAAGCTCTTCTCTTACCGGCACTGCATGGTCTGGTCAGCTCTTCAGGCTGCCCCCTCTAGGCTCAGTTCTCCGTGATCACAGAACCCAGGTCTCAAATCCCCTGGCACCAGGAATCCCGCGGATTTCCTTTCCCCAGTCAGGGGCTGTGCCTCTATCAAGGGACTTGGCTGTCTGCCACGAGGTCTCCCTCTGACCCTCTGGGCTCAGAGGTCTGGCAAACTTTCCTGCCCAGATCCCTGGTTTTTTACCTTTCCAGGGGAGTTCTGCACTTCCTGACTGCAAACCGTCTCACCAGCTGAGTAATTTCGCCAATTCGGGGTGGGTTTTATTAGTTTCAGCTGCTTACTCCATTTGCTCAGGCACAAGACCTGGGACGCGTCTGCCTATATCGCTGCCATCTTCGGAATCCAGAAAGACCAAATCTTGATTAGAAGCCTGGAATTTTCAGCTACCAACGTAAGAAACATTTAAACCTGTAGAGAATTTTTATGAGTTTATTTGAGTCAAACTGATGACAATTTCCAGGAAGCAAAATCTCCATGAAAAGTGTCAATTTTGCACAGTATGTTGTACACTACAATCAAAGCAGGATGCATATGAGGTTTAATAAAATCCATTGGTTATAGATTAGGAAGGTTGGAGAAAGCAAAACAGGGAAATCTCTGAGATTGGATAAAAAGTAAAACAAATAGACACATACTTCTTTTGCATTGGTTCAAAGAGGATAGTTAGCAGCTAAGAATTAACATGATGACAATAGGAATGAGGGCTTCTGTGGCTTCTACTCTGGTGCAGTGAGGTTCTGGAAAAAAAGAAAAAAAATTTTTCTGATATTCCAAATGTAAGTTATCTCGAATGTAAAAAGACAACAGACATGTTCAGTTAATATAAAGATTCAGCTTTTTTAGGAAAAAAATACTTAAGACATAATTACCAACATGACTCACTTTTAGTTAGAAAGTTGACATTTCAGGCTATCCTATGTGGTTACTTTAAGTCTCTGATTTTGCAAATCATACTATGCAGGCCTCCTCTGAGCTTGTCAGCTTTAGTACTTGGCTCCATTTTCATCCACACCTCCCCCTTTGGGTCATAAATCAAATGGAATGATTCACTGATGACCAACTTTTTGGTTGGAAATTGTGGTTTCATGGTAATAGAAAGGCTCATCACTAGGAAGTCTTAGTTTACCTAGGTGAACTATGGACCATTGTGGATAGGGCAAAACTGAAATATTGGATGGAAGTCAAGGTCAAATTTTCTCAAAAGTGAAAAGCAGGTAAATGGGAGCCAGTCTGGTTCCACTGATCTTCATTAAGAAAAACACTTTGGAGGCCGGCGTTCACCCAAGGGGAGCTATGTTCAGTTCCAGCGCCAAGATCGTGAAGCCCAATGGCGAGAAGCCAGACGAGTTCTAGTCCGGCATCTCCCAGGCTTTCCTGGAGCTGGAGATGAACTCGGACCTCAAGGCCCAGCTGCGGGAGATGAACATCACTGCAGCCAAGGAAACTGAAGTTGGTGGCGGTCGGAAAGCTATTATCATCTTCGTCCCAGTTCCTCAACTCAAGTCTTTCCAGAAAATCCATGTCCGACTGGTATGTGAGCTGGAGAAGAAGTTCAGTGGGAAGCACGTGGTCTTCATCGCTCAGAGGAGGATTCTGCCCAAGCCAACTCGAAAAAGCCGAAAAAACAATAAGCAGAAGCATCCCAGGAGCCCCATGCTGACCTCTGTGCACGATGCCATCCGTTTGGACCTGGTCTTCCCAAGAGAGATCGTGGGCATGGGCAAGAGGATCCACGTGAGGATGGATGGCAGCCGGCTCATCAAGGTGCATCTGGACAAAGCGCAGCAGAACAACGTTGAGCACAAGGATAAAACTTTTTCTGGTGTCTATAAGAAGCTCACGGGTAAGGATGATAATTTTGAATTCCTAGAGTTCCAGCTGTAAAGAAAAATGACTAAATAAAGTACATTCTTAGTATTGTTTAAAAAGAAAAACACTTTGTCCCTGACCAGTGTTGCTAAGTGATTCGAGTATCAGCCTGCAGTGCCTCGTCAAGGTCATGTGTCTGGGTTGTAGGTTCAATCCCTGGTCCCAATCAGGATGCATGCAGGAGACAGCCAATTGTGTCCCTCTCATATTTATGTTCCTCTACCTCTCTTTTTCGCTCTCCCTCCCTCCATCCTCTCTCCCTTCTACTCTTTCTAAAAATCAGTGGAAACAAGATCCTTGGGTCAGGATTTAAACAAACAAACAAAAAAAAACCAAAAAAAAACACAATAAAAAATAAAGATAAACATATTGGGTCATTCCTAACCTATAAGCAATCATGATCCAAATTCTGCTGTCTGTCTCATTTCTCTGTCTTTTTCATCTAGTATCACATTTGCTTATAGTTTGAGGGCACACCATACACCTCTTCAGTTTTCAAAGTCTGATCATGAGATGGGTTCTCATTTACAATGGTCCGCTTATTTTCCATTGGAAACACTCAAGGGTCATTCATTATTAATCTGATTCCTGCTGGTTGTGCAATTTGGAAGTCTAATAATATTTTGAGAAAAGGCTGTAAGAACCCAATGGTGTATATTACAATTATATTCTAAAAATTTCATAGACCAGGAAGACAGTAAGAATATCATAAGTAAATTTCCTGTGCCTCAGAAGCAGTTATAGAGGGCCATGTTTTATAACTACTTTAGCCTCATTTGAATTAATATGGTTAGCAGTCTTTGTTGGGTTAGGGTATAAGCATATCCCCACAATTAGGTTCTGGCATTTCTACATAAAATTTCTCAATATTCCTTTTCCACTAACCTCTACAGCTTTCCTTGTTTTCTGTTTGCCTCTTTTTACTCATTCAGAAATAATTAACTTCTTAGGTCAAACTACTTACTTTTAACTTCTCTTAAAAACACCCAGCCCAGCTGGCATGGCTCAGTGGTTGAGCATCAACCTATGAACCAAGAGGTCATAGTTCGATTCCCGGTCAGGGCAGTTGTCTTGGTTGTGGGCTCGACCCCCAGTGTGGGTTGTGCAGGGGGTAGTCAATCAATGATTCTCTCTCATCATTGACGTTTCTATCTCTCTCTCCCTTTCCCTTCCTCTCTGAAATCAAAAAAATATTTTAAAGAACACTCCCAGACCCCTTTCCTCCTTTTGCAATAGCATTCCCTCTACATTTCAAAAAGTTATCAGAAATAAAAGCCAGGCCCTGAGCGAATTTGCCTAAGACCAGCTGGTAGTGTGCAGGTACTTGATTTCATGCAGGAAAGTTTGCAGAATATGAGTTCCGGTGTTTTTGAGACCAGGTTTATTAAAGCTGGGGGCAGTGACACAAGGAACAGCCTGGGATACAAGAAGCAGTAGGAGAGAGACAAGGTGTGGCTGCTTTGGCTCTCTGGAAACTTTATGGGAAAGAAGGGAGCCTATGCAAGGCTGCTGTCAGCTCACTGGAGAGTCAGAGGCAAGGGGACAAGTTCAGGAGTTTAGCCCAAGATGAGCTCGTGCTGCCTATTGTTCACCTGGTTTCAAGTCTCCTGGGTATCACTTATGGTTTAGGTGAAAGAAAATTCACTGGAAAAGGAGATTGTAGTGGGTGTGCCCCAAAAGGGGCACATGCTGTCTTCTTTTTCTTGAGGGGTTCTATCTACTTTTCAAAGGTGGGGACTTAGGGGAGGTCTCAGGGAAGATCTCAATAGAATATTTATCAGCATTTCCAGGTTTGCCGTTTTAGATCGTGGTCTCCACTGATTGGTCAACAGCAGGACAGGAGGTCTAAGCCAGATGACCAATGGTATGCCAGGGGAGGAAAGGCCACCCTGAAGGCAAGGTCTAGGATCAGTTTTGCCCATTGCTAGGTACC
>NW_005362091.1:0-1500 GCF_000412655.1 Myotis brandtii | reverse complement strand
TAGAGTAGAGAAAGACAAAACCCCTTCACATTCCTTCTCAGCTCCTTTAGGTTACTTTGTTGTGGTGCCGCCCTCTGGTGGCCACATTACAACTTGCACCTCCCAAATAGAGCCAAACCTTTTTTTCTTAATTTTTTTTTTAATTGACTTCAGAGAGGAACGGAGAGGTAGAGAAAGACAAAAACATCAATGATGACAGAGAATCAATGGCTTCCTCCTGCATGCCTCACACTGGGGATCGAGTCTGCAACCTGAGCATGTGCCCTGAGTGGGAATGGAACCATGAATTCCTGGTTCATAGATGGACACTCATCCAAAGAGCCACACCGGCCAGGCTCAAACCACTTTTTTCCAGACCGGGGTCTCTGCTAAGGAAGTACGCAGGTAAAGTGAGTGTCATTAAGAATTTCAACAATGGTGGGTAAGGACACATATGTAATACCTTTATCAATAAAGAAAAAGAAGAGTCCTAGCTGGTTTGACTAAGTGGATAGAGCATCGGCCTGCTGACTAAACGGTTCCGGGTTCGATTCCGGTCAAGGGCATGTACCTTGGTTGCGGTCACGTCCCCAGTAGGGGGTGTGCAGGAGGCAGCTGATCGATGTTTCTCTCCCATCGATGTTTCTAACTCTCTATCCCTCTCCCTTCCTCTCTGTAAAAAAATCAATCGAATATATCCTATGTAATAATAGACAAACATGGTAATTAGCCATACCTCCTCTACCCTTCCCATTGGCTAATCAGGGTGATATGCAAATTAACTGCCAACCAAGATGGCGGCCGGCAGCCAGGCATCTTGAAGGGAACAGGAGGCTTGCTTTCTTCAGTGACTGAGGAAGCCAACGTTCCCCGCCTGCTGCTGCCGGCCTCTGAGCTTGCACTCTAAGCAACAATGTTACAAATATAGAAGCTAAACAAAACCACAGTAACCTGCTTTCTGCCAGCCAGGCTTCAGCCAGCAGGACTGCAACAGTGTTACAATTAGAGAACCCAATCAAACCCAGTACCTGCTTTCAGCAGTCGAGGTCTCAAAGCTGGAGCCAAGCCTCAGAGTTAAAGCTGGCCCAGAATTTAAAAAAAAAAAAAGGAAAAAAGGAGAGGTTGGGAGCTTCAGTCACTGGCTAGCCTGAAAATGGCCCTCAGCCAGACTGGCCAGGCACCCCAGTGGGGAACCCCACACTGAAGGGGGTGTGACCAGATGCAAACAGCCATCATCCCCTTACCCAGGCTGGCAGGTACCCCAAGCGGGACCCCCACCATGATCCAGGACACCCTTCAGGGCAAACCAGCCGGCTCCCACCCGTGCACCAGGCCTCTATCCGAAATAGTGAAAGGGTAATATGCCTCCCAGCACCAGGATCAGTGGAGCCTTGAGGCCTCCCGGCACTGGGATCAGCGTGACAAGGGGCAGCTACCAAACCCCCTGATCGCCCTGCGGCTCTGAGTGTGAAAGGGAGCGGGGTCACAACCTCCCTATCCGCCCTGCGCTGTTCATGACAG
>NW_005362090.1:0-558 GCF_000412655.1 Myotis brandtii | reverse complement strand
TATTGTATTAGAACTGTAAACCTACATTTGCCCACCTCTGTGTTTTCACATCACCTGTCACCTTAGAATTTACTATAACAGAGTATTTTCTCTTGAGTGACTGGCTACCCTTTTAATAAAGCCTTTGGTGAAGCCTGGTAGGGAACCTATTCCTTTATTCACTGCTGTGTAACACAGCCAATGAAGCAGTGACATTATTAATAAAAAGAGTGTTGAGCCCTAGCTGGTTTGGCTCAGTGGATAGAGAGTCAGCACAGATTCGATTCCGGTCAAGGGCACATGCCTGGGTTGCGGACTCCATCCCCAATGTGGGGTGTGCAGGAGGCAGCTGATCAATGATTCTCTCTCATCGTTGATGTTTCTATCTCTCTCTCCCTTACTCTCTCAAATCAATAAAAATATATTTTAAAAAAACCTGTTGAAACAATGAAACTTGCTGCTATGGCTATTTTTCTACAATTCTAAATTGTTCTGCTCACACCTTACTCTATCTTTCTCACCTCACCAGTATTTCCCCAAGATGGCATGAATTGAAAAGCACACACACACACTTTGCTG
>NW_005362089.1:0-1732 GCF_000412655.1 Myotis brandtii | reverse complement strand
CTTAATTTCTAATTGGTCCTTTTTCGTATCCTTGAGGGTCTCATTATATTTCTCAGAGGTTTCTAAAAGATTCTTGAGTAACCTTATAACCGTGGTTTTGAACTCTATATCCAGTAGTTTGCTTTCCTCCATTTCTGTCATTTGTGACCTGTTTATTTGTTTCCACATTTTGGCTGCTTCCCTGTGTTGATAGAGTGGCTTTCTGTGCTAGGGGTCCTATAGGGCCCAGTGGCTCAGCCTCCCCAATGACCTGAGGTGGACACTCTTGGTGCACCCCTTTGTGGGCTGTGTGCACAATCTTGTTATAGTTAAGCCTTGATTGCTGTTGGTATCACTGGGAGGAATTGACCTCCAGGTCAATTGGCTGTCAGGACTAGTTGTGTCTACAATGGGAGAACTTCTGTGCTGGAGACACCCTTCTGGTGCAGGACTTGCTTCAGTGGGGCTTTGGCGCTCACTAAGTCTGCCCAGGTTTTTAGGTGGAGACAGGCCAGGCCATTCATATGCAAAAGCCTCTGGGCACAGCTTGGGTGGGGTTGTAAATTGGGTGGGGTTGTAAATTGGGTGGGGCGGGGTCTCAGGGAATCACCAGGGTGGAGCAAACCTCAATGGCTGCCAGTCTGCTCTGCCTCAGAAAGGTCCCAGGGTCTTTGTCCCACTGCCCCGTGCAGGAACAATGACCACTGCAAGCACCTCTGTGAGAAAGCCGCCCTCACATTCCGGCCCCATGCCAGACAGTCCAGTTTCTCTCCGTATGAGCCTGGGTCCCCAAATTCTCACCCGGAACTGGAGTTCGGAGCAGTCCAGAGCTTGTATCTCCCTCCGGATTGAAAAAGACAACAGTGTACCCAGCTGCCAGCCCCTTTCGTGCGCGCCTCCTCCGTACCTCCGCACTTCCACACCTCTGCACCTCCTACCGGACTCAATGTGCTTTTCTCTTTCTAGTTGTAGAATTTCCTCTCAGCCAGCCTTCCCGTGGTTCTGGATGATATTCGTTTTGGCTTTTAGTTGTAGTTTTGATGTGGTTGTGCGTGGCAGCAAGTTCAGGTGTTTACCTATGCCGCCATCTTGGTTGTCTCCCAGGGTTCCTGTTTTAATGCATGATTACTTCAGTTAATTGAACTAATATCCTATAGATGGGTATTTAGTTTTTTTTCCTACTATTTTTATATTATGAAGTTGTGCCAGCAGTATATGTACATGAATGTGTTAACATAAAAACATTCAAACCTGTAAAGAATTTTTGTGAGTTTATTTGAGCCAAACTGTTGACAATTGCTGGGAGGCAGAACCTCAAGGGATTGAGATAATGCTCCGGAGAATGGCGGGTTACATCTATATTTATACATTGCAATCCAAGGAAGAGACATAGGTGAATTACATGAAATCCATTGGTGATAGACTAGAGAGGTGGGAGAAAGCAAAGTGTGTGTGGGGGGAACCCCTGGGATTGAATAAAAAGTAAAATGATAGACACGTACTTAGGTGGGTGCAGGATCAATTAACATGATAACAATGAAGGAGTTTGTGTTGTCTGTACTGGCACATTAGGTTGTGCCCCAGGGGTCCAGAAAAAGGGAAGTTACAAGTTACCCAGACATTTCAAGGGTATGTTATTATAGATGCAAAGAGACAGGTGGGCTCAGTTCAGGTAGGTAAATGTTGACCTTGTCAGTAAAGATACTGGCCTAGGATATAGCTACCCACCATAACTGCTTTTAGTTAAAGTTTA
>NW_005362088.1:569-787 GCF_000412655.1 Myotis brandtii | reverse complement strand
GTGTGGGTCAAATGGAGATAACCTTTGAGGATAAGTTCTTGCATGTGGTAAATACCTACTGGGCCCCTATGGATTTTGGAGGCAACATCATCCTCATTTAGGTGTATTATTCCATCCCATTTACGGAGTAATCAATTAAACTGCTAGTTTTAAGTGGGGCTCAGAGCAAGAGAAGGCTTTGCAACAAATATAGTACAAGCTTCTCTAACAGTTAGGCC
>NW_005362088.1:0-264 GCF_000412655.1 Myotis brandtii | reverse complement strand
CCCTTGGCCTGGCCTGGGGGATCAGGCTGAAACCAGCTCTCTGACATCCCCCAAGGGGTCCCAGATTGCGAGAAGGTGCAAGCCAGCCTGGGGGACCCCACCAGTGCACGATCAGGGCTGGGGAGAGACACGGGAGGTTGGCCAGCCGGGGAGGGACCTCGGGAAAGCTCCAGGGTTTGTCCAGCCCATCTCGCTCAGACCCCAGCAGCAAGCCCACCTACTGGTCCAAGCATCTTCCCCCTGGTGGTCAGTGCACGTCATAGT
>NW_005362087.1:0-547 GCF_000412655.1 Myotis brandtii | reverse complement strand
TGGATTATTTTTCTTTTTTTTAACTTTTATTGATGTCAGAGAGGAAGGCAGAGGGACAGAGAGAGAGAGAAACATCCAGGATGAGAGGGAATCACGGATCGGTGTCTCCTGCACGCCCCCTACTGGGGATGGAGCCCGCAACCCGGGCAGGTGCCCTGAGCGGGAATCGAACCCGGGACCCTTCAGTCCGCAGGCTGATGCTCTATCCACTGAGCCACACCGGCCAGGGCCATATTCCTTTTTTAAAAAAATTTTAATTGATGTCGGAGAGGAAGGGAGAGGGGGAGAGAGAGAGAAACATCCATGATGAGAGAGAATCATGGATTGACCGCCTCCTGCACGCCCCCTACTGGGGATCGAACCCACAACCCGGGCCTGTGCCCTTGACCGGGACTCGAACCCGGGACCTCCTGGTTCCTAGGTGGACGCTCAACCACTGAGCCACACCGGCCCGGGCAATGCATTCTCTTAATGTTCGCCCTTGTGGACAGAGTATTTAAGAAGGAGAGCAGCAGCTAAGAGGGGACCAACGTTGGGGTGTCAGGGG
>NW_005362086.1:0-810 GCF_000412655.1 Myotis brandtii | reverse complement strand
TGGAAGAGGTCACAGAATTTCACCAACACAAAGCTTATCCAGAGGCGAGGCTGGGGTGGGGGTGGGGTGGTGGGGTAATAGCTTTATTGAGGTAAAATTCTGATGTATTTAAAGTGTCCGATTCAATGGCTTTTACTTCAGTCACACCGCTGTGCACCCATCACCACGGTCAAGTTTAAAACCTTTTTATTAGTCTGAAAAAGAAGAGAGAGATAGAAACTCCACATCCCTGTATTGTCCTCATGCCTCCATCCTCCCCCAGCCCCAGGCAACCAGTATGTCCTGTTTCTCTAGATTTGCCCATTCTGACATTTCATAGAAATGCCATGATATAATACATGTTCACTGTGACTGACCTCTTTCGTGTAGCCTGAGCTTTTCAAGGTTCATGTGTCAGCCCTGCATTGCTTTTTATTTACAAACTAGAAGCCCATTGCAGGAGGATTCCTGCAAGAATAGGGCTTCCTCGGGCTGATCTCACTGCCAAGCCCCGCCCTCCCAGGGCTGCACACGGGGGTCCCAGCTGGCGACGGGTCTTAAGCAGCACACGGGGGCTTGGATGGCAGCTTGCACTGGCCCGGCCTGCCTGCAGTATTCAAATTAGCCACCATCTTTTTGGCAGTTAATTTGCATATTGTGCTGATTAGCCAATGGGAGGCATAGCAAAGGTATGGTCAATTACCATGTTTGTCTATTATTAGATAGGATATACTCCATGGTTTGGATGGGGCAAATTTTATTTGTTCATTCATTCGACATTTGGGTTGCTTGGACTTTTTGGCTACCATGAATTACTCTGATGATGGCTCG
>NW_005362085.1:0-746 GCF_000412655.1 Myotis brandtii | reverse complement strand
CCGGTGTTTACCTATGCCACCATCTTGCTCGGAATCTCACTGTTCATATCCATATAGGGCTTTTAAGTGGTATGATCCTCCCTCTATTCCCACTTGGCTGAGAGTTTTTATAAAGAAAGGGTTTGGATTTTGTCAAATGCTTTTTCTGCATCAATTGATATGATTATATGATTTTTGTCTCTCAGTTTATGTGATGTATCACATTTATTGATTTGCATATATTGAACCATCCGTGCATCCCTGGAATAAATCCCACTTGGCCATGGTGTATGATCTTTCTAATGTATTGTTGAATCCTATTTGCTAGGATTTGTTGAGGATTTTAGCATCTATGTTTATCAAGGATATTGGCTTGTAGTTGTCTTTTTTTGTGGTGTCTTTATCTGGTTTTTGGATTAAGGTAATGCTGGCTTCATAGAAAGAGCCTGGAAGTGTGCCTTCCTCTTGAATTTTTTGAAATAGTCTAAGGAGTATAGGTTTTAGTTCTTCTTTGAATGCTTGGTAGAACTCCCGTGTAAAGCCAGGGCTTTTGTTTGCAGGAAGGTTTTTGATAGCTGTTTCAATTTCTTCGGTAGTTACTGACCTATTCAGGTTTTTTGAGTCTTCTTGGTTGAGTTTTGGGAGCTTGTATTTTTCTAAGAATATGTCCATGCCATCTAGGTTGTCCATTTTGCTGGGATAGAGTTGTTCATAGTACTTTTAATAATCGTTTGTATTTCTGTGGGATCGATTGTTATTTCACCTCT
>NW_005362084.1:4317-4776 GCF_000412655.1 Myotis brandtii | reverse complement strand
AAATTTTTCTAGATGTAATTAGTTACAGGATATTTTTACTTACATGGTATTCTTCCACTATACCCCCTTTTTTGATTTAATTATTAGGAGGCTTTTGGAAAATTTTTAATGCAGTCTAAATTACTTTAAATGTTAATTTTTTGCACAAAAATATGACTGCTTTAGGTTTATAGGATGTTAAGCAATTTTACCATGAAATGAAAATTTTGGTTAATACTATTTGAATAATTACTTATTTCAAGTTAGCCAAATTTAATTAATTTGAAAACTTGACAACTATTTTACTGTCAAATTTAATATTCTAACAATAATCTTAATTTACACTGTAAATATTAATTGAAAGGATCACTTTCCGTCCTTGAGGAGGCTTAAGCATTCCTGTTTGTTAGGCTAGATTTAAATTTAGAGTCTGTTAAACTAAGCCTTCGTTTTTCTGGGTACCATTTTCAGCTGGACCAA
>NW_005362084.1:0-795 GCF_000412655.1 Myotis brandtii | reverse complement strand
TTTGGTTGTCATAAGATGTTCTCCGGTAATTTTTAAATAAAACATTAAGTAATCTCATTGTAGGAGAGCTTATAGCTCTACCCTCTCTTGCCACCTTTGAATCTCTCCACAACAGAGGTGGATTCGGCAGCGGGATTTCATTTCTTATTACAGATTTTAGATTCCAAATACAAATTAAGATTTTAATTTGGACAAGAAACCACATTAAGATGGCCAAGGCACTCTTTTTTTTTTTTTTCCAGCCTGATTTAAAAGAGTACCTTTGAATATTCCAATTTCTTTATAATTTGGCCTTTTTGCACAGGTGATTCTATTCACCGCAAATAAAACATTTCAGGATTAGGACGAGGAGGTAGAGAGAGCCATGAAGGCCATTCCTCCCATTTTTTATTTTTTTTCTGCTCCTCTTAAGGAGCGGAGGGTGCAAGGGGAGGAGATCTATCCTCCTTGACCTCTCCTAAAGGCTCTAGCAAATGAAATACCGTTTTCCACAAGGGGAAACAATTTTTGGAGGCAATTTTTTCCTGCTGCTGACCCTTTTTTTTCAAGTTCTGATTAACTTTTTGGCAAACTTTTAAGATCTAATGTACCTTTTTCAAGAAACCAAGGGTTATGTTCTTTAATAACATGCAAAAACTGTAAGAGATTACCTTCTAAAATTTTAACTCCTTAAGCATGCAAATCAAAAGTCTATAATAAAATTTCTTACTTTTTTTTAAAAAGCCAAATCTACTTTTTTAAAACCAAATCCTGCCCCGTTAGCCTGGCGAAAGAAAACGTTCCCAGCCTACTTAC
>NW_005362083.1:0-860 GCF_000412655.1 Myotis brandtii | reverse complement strand
TTGATAAAAGTGTCTTTTGTGATGATGAAGAAACTGAGAGGCCCCTGGATTGATGCAAGTTAAGTGCAGGTCACCGTAAAGACAAAACCTTGCTCAGAAGCTAGAATTTCCATGAAGAGATGAGGGTACGTAAAATGTGTATGAATTTTTGGGTGCCAATGTAAGAAGTGTTTAAATCTATAGATAATTTTTATGAGTTTATTTGAGCCAAACTGATGAGAATTGCTGGAAAGCCAAAACTCAATGGACCGAGAAAATGCTTTAGAGAATGGGAGTTTTACTTCTTATTTTATACATTACACTCAAAGCAGAAGGCGTAAGGGGTTACATGAAATCCATTGGTGAAATATTAGGAGGCGGGAGAAAGCAAAGTGGGGAAATCTCTGAGATTCAATAAAAAGTGAAACAAGTAGACACATGCTAATTTTACATGGGTGGGTGCAGAATAGTTAACAGTTAACAATTAACACGAAGACAATAATAATGAGGGGTTCTGCAGTGCAGTAGGAAGTCTGGAAATAAAGAAATTACACAAACATTCCATAGGTATGCTATTGTCGACAGGCTCCATTAAACTGAAGATTGGCCTTTGTTAGGGAAGAGATTGGCCTAACTCATGACTACCCATCATGGCTAGCTTTTGTTTAGAAAATGTTCATTTCAGACCATCCTATGTGGTTACTGTAGGTGTCTGAGTTTGTAAATTCCACCACAGGCCTCCCCTTAGCTTGTCAGGTTGAGTATGTGGCCCTTTTATGTCAACACGTTCATATTTTCGTCATAGGTCAATCAAAAGGATGCATTAATCACCAACATTTTGATCGGATAATGTGCTCCCACAGGGCTAAGAAGGCTCATTC
>NW_005362082.1:2007-4847 GCF_000412655.1 Myotis brandtii | reverse complement strand
TAAAGGAATGGAGTAGTGGCTTTTGCTGAAAGAGCAAAAATGAAGTAGTAGCTGAAGATCAGGTTAGCAAAATATTATTTAGATCTTTGATGCATTTTGAATTAATTTTTATACATGGGGACAAAACTATAATTAAGTTTCATTCATTTGCATGTGGCTTTCCAGCTTTCCCAACACCATTTATTGAAGAGACTATTGTTATCTGTGTTTCTGGCTCCTTTTTTTGAAAATTATCTATCCATATACATGTGGTTTTATAGCTGGCTCTCTATTCTGTTCCATTGATCTGTGTGTCTGTTTCTCTGCTAATACCATGGTGTTTGGATTATCATAACTCTGTAGTGTAATTTGAAGTACGGTACCTCCAGCTTTGTTCTTTTTCTCAGGATTGCTTTGGCTGCTCAGGGTCTTTTGTGCTTCCATACAAATCTGATTATTTCCCATTTTATTTCTTTAAAAAGTGACATTGGGATTTTGATGGGGATTGTATTAAGTCTGTGTATTGCTCTGGGTAATGTGGTTATTTTAACTATGTTGATTCTTCCAGTCCATGAACACAGGATTTTTTTTTCTATTTTGTTGTGTCTTTTCATTCTCTTTTAATAATGCTTTGTAATTTTCAGTATATAGGTATTTCACATTCATTGTTAAGTTTATTCCTAAGAATATTATTTTGGGGGTTGTGATTTCAAAAAATAATACCAACAAAAACCCCTAAAGACTCCACCAAAAAACAATTTGAAACAATAAACAAATACAGTCAAGTTGCGGGATACAAAATCAATGTGCAAAATTTCATTGCCTTCCTCTAAACTAACAACAAAAAATCAGAAAAAGAAATGAAAAAAAACACACACACACAACACTCAATTATTTTTGTAATTGCAACTAAAAGCAAAATCTTATCATGAAGAGTTGCGAGCATAAAGGGAAGAATAACCTTGTCTGGTTCTCATATTACTGTGTCATATTTTGTCACTATGTATATTTTTGCAGTAGTCACATTAGGTATATAAGACATAGATATCTGCATCTGGAAGGTGAAGTAGACATTGTGTTGATTGGCATCCAGTGGAAAGAAATAAATCAAATGAGAGAGGAGAGCTCCTTTGATGCTGAGCAGTAAGAGCAAACCCTCCTTATGGCGTTCCACACGAAGAACCCATAAGCAAATAGAGTCAACAATGGGCTTGGCTATGCCTTGTTTTTCTCAGTCCTACTGAATCTCCTTTTTCTTTTTTAGGTATTAATATGTGTGTGTGTGTGTGTGTGTGTGTGTGTGTGTGTGTGTGTGTAAACTAACAACTTTCTCATCAACCAAAATTATAATTTCAAAATATCTGGGAAAAATGTTATTAGAATATCTAAATATCCAAGAGTTCAACTCATTGCCAGCAGTAGTTAAACACAAGAATATATAGTTTAACTGTGATAAAGTTAAGAAACATGTCAGGGAATACACTTTTGTCATGATTTGACTCTTTTCTAGACAGGAACAAATAAGATAAAAATGCAAAGTGAAAATGTAAATACATAAAACTATCAGTGAATAAAAAAGTCATCTGACGTATTACAACTGAATGATAATTAAATAGGAAGGAGAAATGCAAAATCAGCTTTATCATCTTACATTAATAATAACAGAGAGCTATTAGAGAACAATAATTACAAAACCATATTGCAGATTATATTGACCAATTTCTTAATCTCTCCTATTTGGTATAGGCAGATCTTTTAAAATTCAAAGAAATGGCTTTATTTTATGACCATTTTTTGTCTTCTATATTTGGCTTTTAAATAAAAGAATCTGGATTATTTATATTGTACTGACATCTGGTGGACCTTGGCCTTGATACAACTAGAAAAAAAACAATGATTGGAAACATCCATCAAGGTCCACTGAACAAATCTATGGCAGCCTTCAAGTCACACACTAAATCAGTCAGGGTGAGAACCTTATTTTAGATTCTATCAACATCCCTTCACTTCACTTAAAGGGGAAAATTGAACAACTCTTGGTCACATAATGAAGCTGTTTTAATACCTAGCACTTCTCCAATAATACCTCTTTGTGAAGTCCAAAAGCTATGATATATAGGAGATTATCACATAAGAAGCCTGATACCTTCTTATTTCTTAAACCCAAAAACTTTTCATGATGTCTCTTCTGCTGTAGACATATTTAGAAATACATGTATGGGATTAATACATGTATCTATGGAACTCTTGCCAAACTGCTTGAGAGCAATTCAACTATGTGGGAAGTGAAGGGATATTTACAAGCTTCACAATGAGCAGTCTTTGGTCCAGTTTAGTTTTGTTCACTTTAAAAAATCTAGCCTGGACTCATGGGCTCTATTCCTATTGAAATGATGCAAAAATACAATCTGAGATAATGGGGAAATGAGGGTAAAATAACATTTTTAGTTAGTCAAAAGTTACATGAGGAATTAACTTTCTGAAAACAAAAATTTTCACCTTTTTTTTTCTTTCATTCAAACTACTGGGAGAGTACTGCCTCACTTATTCCTTAGGACTAGAAGGAGACTAAATCAGGCCAATTCATCCCAAATACTGTTATATTCAGGAAAGGCTGTTATTATTTTATGCTATTTCATCCCAAAAGTTTTTGTCTACTGTTTACAAGTCACAGAGGAAGAAAAGAACATAATTTTTAAGTGGTAATGAAGAGTAAAATTATAATCATGTTATATGCTTTTTCAATGCTTTTAGTGTTCCATTATAATTAAACTAGAGGCCCAGTGCATGAAAATTCATGCACTGGAGGGGGGCCCTCAGCCCGGCCTGCCCCCTCTCACAGTCTGGGAGCCCTCGGGGGG
>NW_005362082.1:0-265 GCF_000412655.1 Myotis brandtii | reverse complement strand
TCATCAACAAATCAACAAATGACAAGTGCTGGCGAGGATGTGGAGAAAAAGGAACCCTTGTGCACTGCTGGTGGGAATGCAGACTGGTGCAGCCACTGTGGAGAACAGTATGGAGTTCCCCCCCCCCCAAAAAAAATGGAACTCCAATTTGACTCAGCTCTTCTTAAACAAACAAACAAAAACAGACTGTATAAATATATTTTTTTGTCATATTGTTAAGACTGAAAGCAAAAGTTCATACTAGTATATATGAAGAAGAGAAATC
>NW_005362081.1:0-746 GCF_000412655.1 Myotis brandtii | reverse complement strand
ACAGCCAAATTGTTACAAGTTCAGGAGATACAAATTGTGCCCTATGGGACACTGAAACTGCCCAGCAGACCACCACATTCACTGGGCATTCTGGAGATGTGATGAGTCTTTCTTTGAGTCCTGACATGAGGACTTTTGTTTCTGGTGCTTGTGATGCCTCTTCCAACTTATGGGATATTCGAGATGGAATGTGTAGACAGTCTTTCTCTGGACATGTGTCAGATATTAATGCTGTCAGTTTTTTTCCAAATGGCTATGCCTTTGCCACTGGCTCCGATGATGCCACTTGCCGTCTCTTTGACCTTCATGCAGACCAAGAGTTATTATTGTATTCTCATGATAATATTATCTGTGGGATCACCTCTGTAGCCTTCTCAAAAAGTGGGCGTCTCCTGTTAGCTAGTTATGACGACTTCAATTGTAACGTGTGGGACACACTAAAAGGAGATCGTGCAGGTGTTCTTGCTGGTCATGACAACCGGGTCAGCTGTCTGGGTGTAACTTGTGTGTTTCCCCCCACGTCCTCCGTGGTTTAGGGTTCGGGTCTGGAAGAGGAGCCGCACATAAATGAAAGAGAAAAGACATGAGATAATTTGGAAATATTGGGGGACCAGGCGGGCAAGTCTAACTCAAGGAGAGGGACTTCCACTGGAGCTCAGGCCTCACCAAGCTTTTATTGGTATGGGATAGCCCTTAGGTAGGGAGGTTTCAGTGACACACAGACTATCTTATCAATAAGGATTTAC
>NW_005362080.1:15547-18342 GCF_000412655.1 Myotis brandtii | reverse complement strand
CTTGGCTAAATCTAAAAATAACCAGGTGAGTTTTAATGGCTCCCTCAGGCAATCAGTGCCTGACCATCACATTTTGAAACATGTTTTGCTGGTACTGTTAGTAAGAATATTCAGGGATTCCTCTCTGACATTATAAAATCATTTTAGTCTCTTACCCTTGACAAGTACGGCTAAGTATAGCTGTTATTTTCTTCTCCCTGTAAAACCACCATGGAACAGCTGAGCAGGCCAAGACGGAGGCAGTGGAAAGGGAACAGGAGCTTCTAAGGCAAACACTGAATGAAACACAGCAAAAAATGGAGGCTCAAAAGAGAAGCTTCAAGAAAAACATAGCCCTACTGAAGGACAAAATGAAGATAGAAAAAGAAAATGAACAGAAAAACCGGGAAAAAATGGCAAAGTACATGCAGAGTGTAAGTCTGGGCATGGGGTGGGCAAAGTCTAAAGGTAAGTAACATGGTTTCTCATGAAGGGAAGAGCAAAAGTTTTAATTAAAGTTACAAATGATTCCATGAAATGTCAAGTTAATTGGATCATTCTAAAACCCTAAGTCTTAAAGAATAAGCACCTTCTGTGGTATTAGAGTTTTGGGAAGTCAGTTAACATGCCCCATGCTTCCGAACCGCTGTTTGTGGTTATTATAGAGTTTCCTTGTGCCCCAAGTGACTATGACTTCAGTTCTTAGGATGTTTGATATACCCATCAAAAACACCTGATACAGTGCTAACTGGTCTCAAAGTCTCAGATTATACATGATATGAAATATGGGATGCTGAAAATTCTAAAATGTGCTGCATTCGTTTCCACATCAGCCTGCTTCTTTCTACATGTCCAGAGTAAATGCATTTTTTGTCCTTATCTAGAGTTTGCTTGCCAGTGTTCTTGAGAGTCAGCAGTTCCCATTATGGGTAACATGTGTGTAGCCATCCTTCTTCAGTGGAACTGAGAAATAGAACTAAACCTCCATCCCTCCCAAAGAACATCTCTAGGACTGAAACACATTCCTGGCATAGCTGTCAGGCCTGACCCAGCCCCAACCCTTCTCCACCCTCAGTGGGATCCTGCTAAGGGCACATAGGAAGAAACAAACTCCTACGACCATGTCTAAAGGTTTGGAAATACTAGACAAAAACATCAAAGAGCTATTTGAATTTTACAATGGTTGTTATTTGGTTGATAAAACTAAATTGAATTAATGCATGTATTGCTGGGTTTTGCTTAAACTCATAGTCTTTATTTCTTAATTCTAATTTATGCTGCATCACTAGGTTGAAGAGTTATTGAGGAAACACCAGGAGGAAGAGATGCAAAATAAGATTGAAGGTGAGAACAGCTAAATATACTCTGAATATAAAATTAATAAATTCTACTTCAAAATTAAGAACTCTGCTCTTTGAAAAAGTAGACTTTTCATTGAATTAAAAGGCCAGACACAGATTGGAAATAGCTATTTTCAAATCACACATCAGATAAAGGACTTGTATCCAAAATATTTAAAGAACTCTTAAAACTCAACAAATATCTCATTAATTGGAAAAGCAAACATCTGAAATATGAGGAAAAATGATATAATTTGAACAGATATCTCATCAAAAACATATATTTGGATGGCAATAAGCACATTAAACAACATCATCAGTTATTAACAACATCATTACTTATTACAAAAGTGGAAATTCAAGCCACAATGAGATAGCACTGTGCACTACTAGAAAGGCTAAAATTAAAAAGACTAAACATTTCAAGTGTTAGTGAGAATGTGGAGCAACTGGAACCCTTATACCCTGCTGTGGGAATGTAAAATGGTAAATTGCTCTGGAAAACAGTTTGTCAGTTTCTTAAAAAGTTTAACAAATACCATGCCATCTAATCATTTGTTCCTAGATATATCCTCAGTAAAGTTGAAAGTTTATGTACATACAATAACTTGTTTGAAAATGTTCATAGCTGCTTTCTTGGTAATAGCCAATAACTGGAAACAAACCAAATGTACATTAATAGATGGACAACAAAATTTAACAAATCCATACAAAAAATACTACTGAGCAATAACATGAAATAAATGATTGATACATAAAACAATGTTACAGAAATAAATATGCTTAGTGAAAGAAGGCAGACAAAAAGTCTACATAGTGTATGATTCCATTTATGTAAAATTCCAGAAAAAGCAAACTATTCTCTAGTCACAGAAACTGGCCAGTGGTTTTGCCTGATGATGGGGATGAGGTTTTATGTTCAGGAGGAGAGCCAAAGGGCATGAGGAGATGTTTCAGTCATATGTATGTTCCTAACTTGATTGTGGTGGTTTATCAGGTGTATACAAGTATCATAGATAGATAAAAATGCATTTGGCAGTAAATAGTGTTACCATTATACATCAGTAAAGCTGTTCAAAAAAATAAAAATTCCAGATAGATGGGAAACCCTAGAAATGTTGTCAACAACATTAATGCACTAGAAATCATTATTGTAGTGCAAATAATAGCAAGTATAGTTCATAGTTCAAGGAGATTTTTAACTGTTGTTTACAGTTGTCTTTTGCTTCCTCTGTGCAAAAGCTATCACAAGAGGTTTTCTCACTGAAATAAGAATAAGACAAAAAAGAATGGGTGAAAGGCAAAATAAGCCATAAAAACTTAATCCTCATGTTTCTCTGCTTATTTTTTTTTGTCAGTGCAACGTATAAAGGCTGAATCTGAAGCAACTACAAGAAAAATATTGGAGGAAGTACAAAAAAAGAATGAAAGGTGGAAAGAAGAGAGAGAAAAGAATTATCAGGAACATATGAAAAG
>NW_005362080.1:11978-15483 GCF_000412655.1 Myotis brandtii | reverse complement strand
AGGTATTAAATTATGTCATCACCATTTTAACTTCAACTGTACAGAATCAAAAACATTGCTTAAAAGGTAGAGCATTATGTCACTTTTCCAGCCCAATCACTAGTAGACACTACATTCTCTTACTGCTTCTACCTGTTACCATCTCTGGTTACTAAAGGATAATACTTGCAGGATAAAATCTCATGGAATCCTTTATTATTAGATCACTAATAAATAATAATTGTTCATTACCAGGCACTGATCAATGGCTTTACAGTCATTCTGTCATCTAATTGTTCTATTATGTTGTAAGTACTATTATAATCTTATTTTTAAATGAGAAAATTGTAATATCATGTGAGATAATTATCATTTCTGAGTCCTGCCTTGTGGAAGTATAGCTGGTCTTTCTATCTGACTGAATGTAGTTCAAGGTATTTTTGTTTCCTCAGTACCTGGTATAACTTTATCTCTGCAGGCACCCTCATGAAGTAAGTCTCTGTGACCAGCTACAGAATTAACCATGTAATTACATACCCAGGCTGCCTGTATCTTGCTGTTCTCCAGGCTCTACTATGAGTCATTGTTGAGTCCAGATGTCCTCCCAGAAATACAATATGGACTGGCACAGGCCCTGATCTCTTCAACTTATTTCTGTTACCTTGCTACCAAGTTTTGGAGAGTTGTATTAAGTTCCCTGATCAATCATCTGCCATGATTCTGAATTATGTAGTAAACTTCCCAATGGAATTCACTAATCTTTCTCACCTTCTTAGATATATATTTGAGAATCCACACCACCTAGATCAGAGTTGAAGGAAAAACTGATATATTTTCCAGGAACACTATGATGCATGTGGGTGAAGAAAGCCAAGAATAGGATCTGTGTCACTAATATTTTAGAAACTATGAGAAAGAACATTTCTGTAGCTAAATAAAGCTCAGAAGTATTATTGGTTGGCATAGGAGAAAGTAATATAGTAGAAAGAAGAAAGGCACATAATTAAAAATAAAATTGAAAAACTCATAACAGGTATGGGCAAGGAAAATAATTTCGCAAATGTGAGAAACATTTTAAATTGTGTGAGTTCAGTCTCCACATTTTCTTTTAGGAATTTGAGCGGGAAATTGAGCGGCTTCAGGAGAAGAACAAGAAACTTGAAAATGAGTTACAGTCCAAGGAATCATGTAACATATCCTAAAAATCCCAGGATCATAATTTCCTAACTAGCTCCCTCCACTCCCCACCCCGCAGAGGGAACAACTTGAATGAGCAACCTCTGAATGTCAAAGAGTTGCCTCTCAACTAAAATTAGAAGCATGATGTTTGCAATTTTATTTGTTTTCTTAATCCTCACCCAAGGATATTTCTTCCATTGATTTTTAGAGAAAGCAGAATGAAGAGGGACAGGCAGAAAGAGAAACATCAATGTGTCTGCGAGCCAGTGCTCTATTCACTGAGCCAAATTGGCTAGGGCTGATGCTTGCAATTTTGTTGAACCATAAAGTTTGTAAAGAAGAAATAAACTGTGAGGACAATGTTTTTTTTCTACAAAGTGATTCAATTTGTGCTTAATTATAATAAGAGTGATTAGCATGGTTCTTAAATGGATCCAATATTTGAAATCAGGCATATTGAGTCTAGAGACACATTAAATTGTATAATGGGATGCATTTTGCAATGAGGAGATAGCAGGATAGACTTGCTCTCTCTCACATACCTCACCCTTCCAAACATACTCAGTCCTATACTATTGCTCAAGGGTTTGCTTTGGTTTGGGGATAGGGTTTGGGGAATTGTGAACTTAGGACAAAGATAATGGAAGTGAACAAAGCCATGGGACACATTGATCATCACTTCTGCCAAGTAGTCTATTGCTCATGGGCTGGCAGCAAATAAGGGAGACCTGGGACAATTGACTGAAAGGTGCAGACAGAGCACAGTTCTTAGTGGCTGTACTTGATTGGGTGGTGGCTAATGGTCTGTGGGCACAGATGGGACTCTGTGATACTAGTAGAATAAGTACTTGCCTCTGTGCAAAATGGATTTATGTGTGGATGCTTTACCCTCCCTTTCTACAAAATTTTTCTGGGTAATTACTGTCCTGTCCACAGGCCACTCACCTCTTTCTCTTCTACTCTCTTTACTTAGTCTATTTTCCCTCCCATAGTTCAAAGAGTAGCTTCTATAGTCATACAAAGGGGAGTATTAACTCAAACTTGAAATAAATTTATTTTTATTCCTCTGAGACCCATAACTATAATCCTGTAAAACTTAAACTAGATTATTGTTCTCTTTGTTTTTCTGATTTTGTGTTGGGACAATATTTTCAGGGGGGGAATGAATATTGACACTCAAATCACACAATATGCAAAATTAATTTGAGATGAATCATAGTCTTTTTAAAAATATATTTTTATTAATTTCAAAGAGGAAGGGAGAGGGAGAGAGAGATAGAAATATCGATGATGAGAGCCAGCAACCTGGGCATGTACCCTTGACCGGAATCAAACCCAGACCCCTCAGTCTCCAGGCCAACGCTTTATTCACTGAGCCAAACCAGCTATGGCTGAATCATAGTCTTAAATGTTAAAGTTAATATCTAAAAGAAAGCTTCTAAAAGAAAACAGAAGTAATTTTTCATCTTGGGGGAGATAAAAGTTTCTTAACACCATATAAAATGCACTCTACTTATAAGAAAAGCAATTGTTAAATTAATCTTCATCAGAGTTAAAATATCCCATGGCTATTATCAACAGTACAAGAGATAACAAACACTGATGCAAAGGGAACCCAGTGCACTGATGATGAGACCGAAATTGGTGTTGCCACTATGAAAAACATGAAGGTTCCTCAAAAATCAAAAATAAAGCTACCATATGAGCCCTTGACTAGAATCAAACCTGGGACCTATCCATCGATCCAAACCAGCTACGGCTGAAAAGACTTTTAAAAATAATACTTAATCATTTATTTGGGGGCATCAATTCCTATAACCTGATAAAACATGTTTAAGCTAGCTGACATTTAAGCAAACGCTTGCTCTTCTGCCTTGTCTTATAAAGAACAATTTTCTTTCATTTTATAAGTGACTAGTGGCACAGTGCACAAAATTTGTGCACATTAAAAGGGAATTAATTAGAGAGGGTAGGGACGCAAGCCTCATGTCCCTGAGCCTGCGCAGAGGGGCACAGATGTGAGCCTCACATCCCTGGGCCCATTGCCAGGGTCGGGGACAAGAGCCGCATGGGTTCGTTGCTGGGGATGGGGATGCGAGCTTCACATCCCAGGGCCTGTTGCTGGGGTCAGGGATATCATCCTCATGTCTCCGGGCTGGCGCAGGGGTGGGGACGCAGCCTGCTGATCAGTTGTTATGTGTCGGCATCCCCACCAATTTGCATATTATCCTATTATAAGTATAGACTAGAGGCCAGGTGCACAAAAATTTGTGCACTCGGGGGGATCTCAGCCCGACACCTGTGCCCTCTCGCAGTCTGGGACCCCTCAGGGGATGACCACCTGCTG
>NW_005362080.1:2371-11776 GCF_000412655.1 Myotis brandtii | reverse complement strand
GCAGCCATCAGACTGGCTTGTGGCTGAGCAGAGCTCCCCCTGTGGGAGCACACTGACCACCAGGGGGCAGCTCCTGCATTGAGCGTCTGTCCCCTGGTGGTCAGTGTGTGTCATAGTGACCAGTCATTCTCAGTTGTTCTGCTGTTAGGGTCAATTTCCATATTACCCATTTATTATATAGGATAGAGGCCTGGTGCATGAGTGGGGGTCAGCTGCTTTGCCCTAAAGGGTGTCCCGGATCAGGGTTGGGGTGCCTGGCCAGCCTGGATGAGGGACTGATGGCTGTTAACAGACTCTCCACAGCCCCTTCAGGGTGAAGGTCCCCCCTGGGGTGCCTGGCCAGCCTTGGTGAGGGGCTGATGGCTTTTTGCAGGCTGGCCACAGCCCCTTCAGGGTGGGGGTCCTCGCTAGGGTGCCTGGCCAGCCTAGGTGAGGGGCTGATGGCTGTTTGCAGGCTGGCCACAGCCCCCAGCCACCCAGGCTCCCAGTGGAGGCTGGCTGGAAACAGGTATCTGGGATTTATTTATCTTCTATAATTGAAACTTTGTTGCCTTGAGCGGAAGCCATAGCCGGCCAGGGCAGGCAGGAAGCTTGGCTTCCTCCATCGCCGGGGCAACCAAGCCTCCTGCTTGCTCCATCTCTGTGGCTGCTGGCCGCCATCCTGGTTGGGTTAATTTGCATATAATTTCTCTGATTGGCTGGTGGGCATGGCTTGGGCATAGCAGAGGTGTGGACAATTTGCATGTTTCTCTTTTATTAGATTATATTATTTACTACAGAAGCTAAAACTCATCATCTACTTGACTTTTTCTTTCACAGAAATCTTATAATGAGCACATCTGGATTTCCTTGTTAGTTGACTGTAATTTTGAAAAATTATAAATATACCTCCTCCCCATTTCCTTATAGCCAGTGCCTGCGAGATCATCCAGGTACAGATAGATAAAACAGAACTGCTTGGGACCAGATAATTGCAAATGGCGTAGCACCAGGGAATCAGAAAATGCCTAGTTCAAGCCAGGTCCAGAAAGAGCGGATTCCATGTGATTTTACAGATTCAAATGCCAAGTTTCATTTCTTTCTAATTCACTTCCCATGCAATATTAGAATCTTATCTTGTGAAGTTCTGTTTGTCTGATTTGTATATAGCAGGGGTCATAATATTTTTAGATTAGAAAAATAGGAGGACTGGCAATGATGATCTACAACAATTAGTTAGGAAAGCAGAAGGTACACAATCTAAATCTATTTGCGGATAATGGGGGCTGACAAGATACTGCATTTCAGGATGTGGTCACTAATGGGAGAGAACTAATTTGTCTAAATTCTCAGACTTCCCAATGAATAACATTAGATCTGTATATCTATATTAATAAAATATAGATCTGTATATCTATATTAATAAAAGTGTTTTATGGATTGTTCCAAATTGTTATCTGGAACAATTGTTATCTGGTTTTAACAATTGTTCCGAATTGTTATCTGGTTAACATTTTTAATACTTTCAGGAAAGCCCAGTCTCCAAAATCTTTACAAATTAAATGTGTTCAAGTCCTATACTTACCTATTGCTCTGCCTTTTATAGCTTAGGCTGTGATGTGTGCTCTGAGATGCATTCTTAGAGGCCCATTAACTTTCATCAATGAAAACAATGTAAGAATGCATTTCACACACACATGCACACACACACACATACACATACTTATTTTGGCTTTAAAGTTAGTCACACCTGATTTCCAATCCTAGCATTGCAACTGGATATCTGAATGATATCGCATTTCACTCAACACTCTAAGTCTGTTTTCAAAAGAATGGAAGTAAATAAGTTAATTAATATCTATTTATATCAGTAGTATTGAAACCGCCATCCTTTATGAAACTACTCTTTGAAACTCTCTGCTATTGTTAGATAGTCCCTAGTCCTGCAAACTCTGTCATTATAAACTCTGCCACTTTAAGACAGACTAAAAAATGACTGTTTTTAGTTCAAATAATAGAAAAAGATAAACTTAACTGTCTGACCTTGCAAGCTAGCCATCCAATGTAATAGATAATTCCCATATTCTTATGCCAAGTACAAACTCATTGGCTGATTAAGGCCTCTTGTCCAGCTCACTGATTTGCGATACAACAGTACTGCTAGCTTAAGAGAGAGAGTGACAGAGAGAGAGAGAGAGACAGAGAGAGAGATACAGAGCCAGATCTGTAGGAGCATAAAAAGAAATCTGTAAAGAAGGAAAATGCCAAGAAATCTTTTTTGAAGGCTCAGAAGTGCTAGTGATGGGGATTCTAGAAGAAAATATTGCTATTTTCAGCCATAAAATTCTAGTTGTGTTATTTTTAAAATTGTTGTTTGCTTTCACTTTGATTTGTGTTGTTCCTTGGTTTGAATTTGGAGGAAGAGGAAAAGGAATTTGTCTCTTATCAAGGAGACAAACGGGGAACTGAACAAGAAGGAGATGCATGGAGCTTGTGATAAGAAATTCAAAGGAGGAGAGAGTTCTGAGGAGTAAACAAAATTACCAGGCTCTAATGAGGGACAGGTTGCGCCAACTGTTGAAGCAAGTGATAGTAATAACAGAGGCATTAGACTAGTAGAAACAATCCAACATAAAGGGCCTTAAGGAAAGAGTGGGTGCCAAGAAATCAAAACTAATTGATTCATGCTATTTCTAAAGGAAGAAATCCACCTTCAAACAATGTCCAAGACTATGACTAAAAATATATAGTTGTTTTCATGAAAGCTCTTTATTATTCATTTTAGCTTTTAACTTTTTTTGGCCTTAACGATGTAAGCCAGCTATTTACATTGCATATCCTTCATTGCTCTTTCTCACAAAAAAATAATAGTTATAGCTGCTGAAATTTTCAGGATGACGTTTGAACTGACTTAATCAGGGTTTATCAAAGATTAAGATAACTGAAGTGGCAATTATGATCCCCATAGGTCATAAATTGGCAAAGGAAGAAAAACAGTGTTAAGACATTTCAAACTCCGGTTAGTCTCTACACATGCTTCTGTGTAGCTCAGCAGTAAGCAAATGTAGCTGGCACTTAATGAATGCTGCTTCCTGTCTGACGGCACCTCAGTTTCGTTTTTAATTAAGTCTGATATCACACACCTGTCCTGGATATAATGTTTTTAAAACCTCCCTTTTACCACCCTGGCCCCAATCTTACCTTGACTATAAAATCAACAGCAGGTATCTTTTAGAGCTGGTAACAAAGCTGCTTCACGAGATTGTTGTGAGTCCTAACTCTGTCTCTCAGTTTAGCTGTGCTGTTTTCTGGTAAACTTCTTCCTGACCAAATCCTGGCGATTTTATTTTTCTTTATAGTCCCCTCCCCCTCACACACAGAGAGAGCAGAGGATTAGAAGTTGGTTTCCCAACTTCACCAAAGGAAACTGAAAGACCAGGAGGCAAGCTCACTGACTGGGCAGTTCATGTCCTGAGTGTTGCCTAGTGGATGTATTTGACCTGATTCCTCAGAAATTGCATAATGTTAGTGAAAAAGAGTTTCAATTTTCTTTTCTATTTCAAACTGTCCTCAGGGCTATGAGAATCCATAATTCTACAGTTAATAACTCTAAGTATGTCTGAACTATGTAAATATACATGTTTTCCTTTTTAAGAAAGCGACCATGCTTGTATTTTACATTAAAGATTGACATATATAGAATACATTGCTGTATAATGTCGATGAAAAATTAACTTACTAAATAGATAAGCCAAATGCTGAACAATTTTAAAGAATTGAAAGAAAAGTTTCTTCAGTAAGTGGTATTGAGAAAACTGAACAGATACATGTAAAAAAATAGATGAGATTTTTACACCATATAGAAAAATAAATTCAAAATGGATTCAAGAATTATGTGTAGCAACTTCTAGGAAAAAATATGAGCAGTAAACTCATTGATATCAGTCTTAGCCATATATTTTTTTGAATATGTTTCCTCAGGCAAAAGCAACAATAGTAAAAATAAACAAATGGACCTACATCAAATTAAAAATCTTTTGCACAGTAAAGAAAACAATTAACAAAATGAAATGCAACCTACTGAATAAAAGATATTTGCAAATAATATATCTAATAAAAGTTTAATATTAAAACATATAAAGAACTCGTACAGCTCATACAACTCAACATCAAAAACACACACACACACACACACACACACACACACACACACACACACACACATTAAAAAATAGGCTGAGGATCTGGATAGACATTTCTCCAAAGAAGACATAGAGACAGCCAATAGACACATGAAATATGCTCAACATCACTAATGATTAGGGGAATGCAAATCAAAATCACAATGAGATGTCACTTCATACCTGTCAAAATGGCTGTTATAAAAAAGATAATCCTATCTAATAATAGACAAACATGGTAATTAACAGTACCTTCGCTATTATCGCCATTGGCTGATCAGCACGATATGCAAATTAACCGCCAACAAAGATGGTGGCAAATTTGCATACTGCAGGCAGGGCGGGACACCAGGAGCCACCATCCAGGCCCCCTTGTGTGACCCCAGGAGCCGCGGGAAAGCCAGGCCGCAGGCAAGGCAGCCCCCCGGAACCCAGGAGCCACCTTGCCTGCGGCCTGTGATCGTGATCATGATCGTGATCATTATTGGAAAGCGGGGCCACAGGCAATGCGGCCCCCTGGGACCCAGGAGCCCGTAGGCGAGGTCTGCAGGCGTGGCAGCGATCAAGCTATGAGGGGGAGGGTGGGGGGCGGAAGGAGCTACAGGAGCAGCTCTGGCCGGAGACTGAAGACTCCCACCAGAGCGAGGAGCAAAGACTGAAGGTTTCAGCCACAGTGAAGACTGTGTCCAGAGCGAAGATGGAAGGCAGTGGCCAGCGTGAAGGTCTGGGTCCCGGATGCCAGAGGAAAACTGGTGCTGGCAGCCAAGGGAAAGAAGGCCTTTGAACAAATGGTCATGCAACGGGCCTCTAGTTCTATATAATAAAGAGGTAATATGCAAATTAACCCTCATGCTCTGACAAGATGGCTGCCTATGATCAGGCTGGCAGGGGGGTTAGTGAGGGATGACCAATGACAGAACAAGGGAGGGAATTGGGGGTGACCAGGCCAGCAGGGGGGCAGTTGGGGGCAACCAGGCTAGCAGGGAGGGGCACAGTTAGGGGTGACCAGGTCGGCAGAGGGGGGCAGTTGGGGGCAGCAGGCCAGCAGCAGGGAGCAGTTAGGGGCGACCAGGCAGGCAGGCAGGTGAGAGATTAGGAGCCAGCAGTGCAGGATTGTGAGAGGGATGTCCTACTGCCATAGGGTCCCTGATTGGAGAGGGTGCAGGCCTAAACTGGCAGTTGGACATCCCCCAAGGGGTCCTAGATTGGAGAGGGAACAGGCTGGGCTGAGGGAACCCCTGGGCACAAATTTAGTGCACCAGGCCTCTAGTATAGTCAATGATATTGTAATAAATTTTGTGACAAATGGTTATTAGATTTATTATGGTGATCACTTTGTAATGTATATAAATGTCAAATCACTATGTTGTACACCTGAAACTAATATAATATGTCTACTATAATGAAAATTAAAT
The DNA here is from genome assembly GCF_000412655.1 of Myotis brandtii. Classification (NCBI taxonomy): domain Eukaryota; kingdom Metazoa; phylum Chordata; class Mammalia; order Chiroptera; family Vespertilionidae; genus Myotis; species Myotis brandtii. The sequence goes on along the minus strand of NW_005362080.1, from coordinate 6,201 downwards.
TAAATTTAAAATTTTTAAAAATGATCAGTCATTTTAGTGAGATTTTTTTTAATCATAAATGGGTGTTGGATTTGTCAAATGTGTTTTATGAGTCTATTGATATGATCATGTGATTTTTGTCTTTCAATTTGTTTATGTGGTGTATCACATTTATTGATTTGCAAATATTTTCTTCCATTTGATAGGTTGTCTTTTCATTTTGTTGATGGTTTCTTTTGCTCTGCTGAAACTTTTTAGTTTGGTGTAGTCCTGTGACTGACTATTTCATGAAGTGATCACTGCTGCACTATGCGCTAGATCCAGGTCACCAGAGATTGTATTACAAAACCCAAGTTTGTGAGACCAACGCTTCAAAACAATGCTCAAAATGTCAGAGTTTGGAGTAAGAAAAAGTTTATTGATCAAGGCACCAACTGACATGATGGGAGACACAGGTTGAGATGTCAAGCAAGTAATTGAATTTCCACGCATACCCCCTGGTAGTCAGCACACGTCATAGTGAATGGTTGTTTGGTTGTTCAGTTGTTTGGTTGTTCTGCCATTTGGTCTATTAGCATATTATTTATATAGAAGAGATATTATAGATTATATTCCCTATGTTGTACTTTACATTCTCATGACTATTTTGTACCTGCCAATATGCACTTCTTAATCCCTTCACTTTTTCCACCTATCCCTTCAACACCTCACCCATCTGAAAGTCATTAATTGGTTCTCTGTACCTATGAGTTTATTTATGTTTTGCTTGTTCATTTATTTTGTTTTTTAGATTCCACAATTTGTGGGGAAGTACCGGACTTGGTTGGAAAGTCTGTAAGGGGGAATCTCTGAAAGGTTGGGGGCCTCTAGGGGAACCTTGCTAAAGACGGCAACTCTGCCTTGACTTTTCCAAACAAGTCTCAGCCCCCGGGTGTTTTACTGGAATCTCTATGTTTAGTCCTTAGATGTCCTTGCTTAAAGGATGCTGCAGACGCAAGTGTCTTCTCAAGGATGCTTACCCTGCTGATAGTATCTAGAAGTTAATTTTAGTTCAAGCTGTTGCTACAATAAAAGCCTAAGGAGGCAAGTGAATGGAACAGTTTGGTTTCTCAAGCCAAGCAGTCCATTATCCCTCTCTGTCACAGAAACGAGTATCAGAGTAATTATTCATCTGTCGCTCAGGATCTGCTGGTCAGCCCTGGCAACATAGAAGGGAATTCAGATGATACCTGATTTCTCTGTCTCACTGATTTCACAACGGTCAATGAAATGAGCCACAGTGACCAGGGAAAGTATGTTTTAAGGATATGCATATGAGTGCCAGTTGACAAGGGGTAAACTTGTAATGGTTAATTTTAGGTGTCAACTTGATTGACTATGGAGTTCCCACATTAAACATTATTTCTGGGTGTGTCTGAGCAGCTGTTTCCAGATGAGATTAGCATTTGGATTGGTGGACTCAGTAAAGTAATTGCCCTCTCCATTGTAGGTGGGCATCATTCAATCCACTGAGGACTTGAAAGAAGAAATAGTGGGAGGATGAATTCATATGTCTTTTGTGTGTGTGTGTGTGTTTTCAACCTCTCACTGTTGAGTTGGAACATCTCATCTCCTGCCCTCAGACTGGGATATACAACATAGGCTTCCCTGATTCTCAGGCCTTGGGACTTGAATTAAGTACACAGTCAGATTTCCCGGGTCTCCATCTTGCAAATGGCAGATCATGGGACTTTTCAGCCTTCATAATTGCATACTGATTTCAGAGAAATGAAAGCAGAGAGATAGAAACATCAATGAGAGAGAAACATCAATCAGCTGCCTTCTGCAAATCCCCCACTGATGATCAAGCCATCAACCCAGGCATGTGCCCTGACAGAGAATCCAACCAGCAACCACCTGAGCCACACCAGCCAGGTATCTATCTATCTATCTATCTATCTATCTATCTATCTCTATCTAATCTATCATCTCCATCTTATTAGTTCTGTTTCTCTGGAGAAGCCTGATTAATAAATGCTCCAAAGGGAAAATCAGATCAAGGGTGAGTCCATTACATTTCTATGATCTGAGATTTGGGTGGTTTTCCCAGGCTAGCTGAGATCATACTGGGTCATTGTTTGATCCCTTGCAGCATCACTTTTGCAGTCATGCTGAAGGTGACCTCTCAGTTTTATATGATAATTCATCTAAGATAGAGTGAAAGACAACAGCTCCTATAAACCCCACTCCGAAATGCAGCCTATCCAAAAAGCATTGGTGAATGTACCAGATGCCTCTGAAGAAGTGTGGAGGGGGCATCTTTTTTTCCCTAAGACTTTTTGCCCATCGTATCCTGAATGGAAACACAAGCCTTCCATTCCCCCAAAGATCATTCTCTTTCTCCCTGATGCCTCTATTCTTTCCTCTTTCTTATTCTACTAGTATCTGCTTTCCTCTATCCACTAACTTGCTTTTTGGAGGAAACATAATTACTTTCACAAAGTAATTTAGAAGTCATTTTTTATTGCTTAGGTTTGTGCTAGATTCACATCCCTGTATTAGCCACCTCTGCTTCAGTAGGCATGTCAATTAATTTTTTCAAACATGCAAATTTTCCTCTATCAGAGAAAAACAGCAAAATAGAGGTAGTAATGTCAATAGAGCAATGTACAAAGGAGCCAGAGGCCTCCAGGAAGCTGAGATGAATACATGCACTACATGTGATACTGAACTTTTCAAGTGGGTTAAACCAAACTCCCACATCCTGATACAGTTCTTGGAACTGGCCTACATCACTGAACTCTGTGAAAAAGAAGTTTTTCACCTAGCAAGAGACATAAGCAATCAATCACGTACAGCACAGTTTGAATCTGCTTGAAAGCACCAATCAAAACTATTTCAAAACAACTTGTGTTAACTCTTTGAAATCTCACCTTTTACTGTTTTCATAAACTCTGTCCCTATTTTTCCCTCTTGGATTTCTATCTAAATCTTTGTCACCTAGATGGCAATTCTTTTAAAGGATATTTTTGCCATGCAGTTCTTTGTTGAAATTGATTGATGCCACTCTAGCAAGAATATTGGAGTAAGGTGTTAAAATAATAAATATTTTATTTATATTTTTTATTTTATAATAGAGGCTTGGTGCATGAACATTCATGTACTGGAGGGGGGAGTCCCTCAGCCCAGCCTGCTCCCTCTCACAGTCTGGGACCCCTCAGGGGCGGGAGGTGACCCAGTGATCAAGAGAAGGCGATACCCCAATCACACCTCTGCTGCTGCCACTGCTGGCAGCATAAGCCTTGGCTGGCCTTGATAACCTGAGCCTCGGGTGGCCCTGGGCATCTCGGAAGCTGCCATCCGAGGCTTGCCCGTGCCTTGGGCTCACTCTGGGCGCCTGGGCAGCCGACATGATATCCAAGGCTTGCCTGCACCTTGGGCGTTGGCTGGACAGCCGACATGACATCCGAGGTTTGCCTGCACCTTGGGCAATGGCTGGGCAGCCGACATGACATCCGAGGTTTGCCTGCACCTCAGGACAGCCGTAGGCGGCTGGGCACCAGACATCCAAGGCTTGCCTGTGCCTCGGACCGGTCCTGGGTGGCTGGGGAGCTGAGGTCGGGCATAGCAGCACTGGGAACCTGCCACCGCCCAGTGGTGGTGAAAGGACTTGGGGACTCCAGTGGGGCTGAGGGAACTGGGAACAGCCATCTTGTGGCTATGGGCACTGCCATCTTTGTGACAGCACGACGGTCAATTTGCATATTCCCGCTTTATTAGATAGGACTAGAGGCCTGGTGCACAAATTCATGCACATTGAAAGGAAATCAAGTAGAAGAAATATTTTAATATCGCTATTTTCCCTTTCTCTA
>NW_005362080.1:0-1804 GCF_000412655.1 Myotis brandtii | reverse complement strand
AATAAATATCAACATGAAGCAGATTATTATTGTGGATCACACAGGGAGAAGAAAGAATAAAATATTAAACTGCATTAGTATTTGATTATATTCTGTGCAGTGAGAAAACTTGAAGTCATTTTCAAGGTCCACCATTTCTTTTTTTCTTTTTTTTTTAAATATATATTTTATTGTTTACAGAGAGGAAGGGAGAGGGATAGAGAGTTAGAAACATCGATGAGAGAGAAACATTGATCAGCTGCCTCCTGCACACCACCTACTGGGGATGTGTCCACAACCAAGGTACATGCCCTTGACTAGAATCGAACCTGGGACCCCTCAGTCTGCAGGTCGATGCTCTATCCACTGAGCCAAACCAGTTAGGGAAGGTCCACCATTTCTTACTTCTTTTCAGTTGGGTCAAGTTTCTAAGCTTTCTAAATCTCTGTTTTTCGGCTAATGAAAAGAAAATAGGATTCTACCGAGTCTCCTCTCTACCTACTCCAGGACTTCTGTGAGGATCAAATGAGATGAGGCACGGGAAAATGCTTCACAGACATTTGGTTAAAGTGTAAAATGTTTCCACCTGGCTATAAAGCAAGTCATGTTCCTGGGCTGAAGAAACTCCAATGGGGCTAGTTGCTATAGAGAGGAAGCGGGGTGTTGCTACAAGACGTCATTACGCATCACCCACAGCCACTGTTTCTGGGCTGAGCTGGGCTGTGGGATGCATTTTGCGCCATGGGGTCTCTACAGTGTTGGCTGTGATTTGGTGGGCTGTTGCTCAAGGGTGGTCACGGGGCCTGTGTGTTGCTTTGTTGGCACAAGGTTCTTGGTGCCGTTTCTTTGTAAATGGCCAATACACATCATGGCAGCTCCCGCATTGAGCATCTACCCCCTGGTTGTCAGTGCAAGTCATAGCAACCGGTGGGACTATCAGAGGGACAGTTAGCATATTAGCGTTTTACATATGGAGATTATTCTAGTACCTCTACCATTACAAGGCAGAAGGAGGTTGTATTAAAAATGGTGAGAGTTGTACCCTGGCCTGTTGGCTCAGTTAATTGGATCACGCCCAGTACACCTCGGGTCTGATTTCTGGATAGGGCATATACCCAGCTTGAAGGTTTGATCCCTGGTTGGGCATGTCTGGGAGGTAAGCAATCGATGTTTCTCATGTCAATGTTTCTCTCTCTCTCTCTCTCTCTCTCTCTCTCATCTTGGTCACATTGATGAAGTACATTGCCATGGTAGAAAAGCTCACATGGAAAGGAATTGAGGGTGCTCTCTCGACAACAGCAAGTGAGAAACTAAGGACTTTAGTCCAACAATCCATATTGAAATTAATCCTGTCTATAACAATGGGAGCGAGCTTGAGAAGTGGATCCTTCCCCAGACAAGGTTTGAAATGACTGCAGTCCATATGGGCACTTTGATTGCAGCCTGGAGAGACCCTGAAGCAGAGGGCCCAGAGAATCCACACCCAGATTCCCTCTTTTTGTTGTGCTTATTCAAGACTCTTGCTTATTTTTCTAATAGATTGTTTGGCTTATTTTTTCTTGATATAAAGATTGGTTTATATATTCTGAATGTGAGCTGTGTTTTAAGTTCTTAATTTTAATGTATATTCATCAATATATTTTTTCTGTTTAGTATTCTTTGTCCTGTTTTCCACCCTGGAGGACATAGAAATAAAGTCTTTAATATTTACTAAACCTATTTTCTTTCATATTTTGACCTACAACCCTGCCTGCAACTAATTTTCTCTATTTTTTAATTACAGTTTATATACAATATTACATCAGTGTCACATGTGTAGCATAAT
>NW_005362079.1:997-1453 GCF_000412655.1 Myotis brandtii | reverse complement strand
CTCCAGGCTGCCCTGCATGCTGGCCGAGCTCTGAGGCGGGAGCAGAGCCCAGGAGCCCCTATATCTGCGGGCACCCCAGCTCATTTGCCTGCGTCCTGGAGGCCGCACCGCCCCAACCGCCGGCCACACACAGGGGCCATTGTCACCTTGGGCGGGTGGCTGGCTCCCCTTGGCTGGCTGGAGACACTGGGGGAGGGTCGCCCCTGCACCCAGAGAGGGAGGGGAGGGGATCCCCGAGTGGCCCACTGGCCTTGACCTCTTTCCCCATTTCTCTCAGCTCAACACCAGCCCTGAGTGAAGTCCACAGCAGGGCCGCTGCGCAGGAGGCAGGGGGTTTAAATTCTATGCATGGCCCGGCCGGTGTGGCTCAGTGGTGAGCGCCGACCTAGGAACCAGGAGGTCAGGGTTCGATTCCCGGTCGGGGCACAGGCCCGGGTTGCGGGCTCCATCCCCAGT
>NW_005362079.1:0-922 GCF_000412655.1 Myotis brandtii | reverse complement strand
TCTCTCTCTCCCTTCCTCTCTGAAATCAATGAAAATATATTTTTAAAAATAAAATAAAGACCAGCCCTGCTCACCTCTCCGAGAAAGGCTGTTTCCCCAGGTAGGGATTTTTCCCTGAAGTTAGGGAGGGAATAAAACCCCTTAACTAAGTGCCAGGCGGGTAGTTAATCACTTTAACTACCAACAATCACGCTTAAGCTACATAATCTTTACTCCCCGGAATGGAGATAAGAAACGCCCTAACCTTTGGAGTAGAAATTGACGGGATTAAAAGCAACTGGTATAAATACAGATGTAACCAGACCATAAAACACAGAACCTGGGTGAGTGGCCTTGCTCTCCACCTCTTTCCTTTGGGTTCTGCCAACGCTGGCCGGCTCTCCTCAGCCTCCGGCCCCCTCTCTCCGTGAGATCGAGCACCATGCCTTCGATTAAACTGCAGAGTTCTGATGGAGAGGTATTTGAGGTTGATGTTGAAACTGCCAAACAATCTGTGACTATCAAGACCATGTTAGAAGATTTGGGAATGGACGATGAAGGCGACGATGACCCAGTTCCTCTACCAAATGTGGATGCAGCAATATTACAAAAGCTCCTTCAGTGGTGCACCCACCACAGGGCTGACCCTCCTCCTCCTGAGGACGATGAGAACAAGGAAAAGCGGACAGATGACATTCCTGTTTGGGACCAAGAATTCCTCAACGTTGACCAAGGAACCCTGTTTGAACTCACTCTGGCTGCAAACTATTTAGACATCAAAGGTTTGCTTGATGCTACATGCAAGACGGTGGCCAATATGATCCAGGGGAAAACCCCGGAAGAGATTCGCAAGACCCTCAATATAAAGAGTGACTTTACTGCAGAACAGGAAGCCCAGGTCCGCAGAGAGAACCAGTGGTGTGAAGAGAAGTGAAACGTTGTG
>NW_005362078.1:0-485 GCF_000412655.1 Myotis brandtii | reverse complement strand
TCCTGGTTGCTGAGACTTAGGTGTGGCCCTATCCAGGGTATTATTTTTTTAAATATATTTTTATTGATTTCAGAGAGGAAGGGAGAGGGAGAGAGAGATAGAAACATCAATGATGAGAGAGAATCATTGATTGGAGGCCTCCTGCAAGCCCCTTACTGGTGATCGAGCCCACAACCCGGGCATTTGCCCTGACCAGGAATAGAACTGTGACCTCCTGGTCCATGGGTTGACGCTCAGACCACTGAGCAACACCAGCCAAGGTGGGCTATTCTTTTACTACTAGAGGTCCAGTGCATGGCAACATTTATTGAGTTGGGGGGGGGGTGTCCTCAGCCCAGCCTGCACCCTTTCGAGCAGGCCTAAGCTGCAGTCGGACATCCTTACTGTTGCCGAGGAGGTGGGCTGCTGTGCTAGCCAGCCATCAGCCCAATTTGTGGCCGAGCAGCATTCCCCCTGTGGGCGTGCACTGACCACCAGGGGGCAGC
>NW_005362077.1:0-513 GCF_000412655.1 Myotis brandtii | reverse complement strand
AAATACATATCTATCAACAATTAATTTAAATGCAAATGGATTAATGCCCCAATCAAAAGACAGGTAGCTGAGGAGTAAACAAGAAAACATGACCTATATATCTGTTGTCTACAAGAGACCCACCTCAGAACAAAGGACTCACACAGACTGATGATGGAGGAATGGAAAAAGGTTTTTCAGGCGAATGGAAATGGAAAAAAAAAGCTGGGGTAGCAATACTTATATCTGACAAATTAGACCTCAAAGTGAAGGCAATAACAAGAGATAAGGAAGGCCACTTAATAATACTAAAGGAAGCAATTCAACAAGAAGATATAACTCTGGTAAACATATATGCATCCAATACAGGAGCACCCAAATACATAAAAAAAACTTCTGGAGGATATCAAGAGAGAGATTGACAGCAATACAGTCATAGCAGAGGAATTTAATACCCCACTAACACCACTGGACAAATCCTCTTAACAAAAAATCATCAAAGAAACATCAATCTTAAATGACTCACTAGATCAG
>NW_005362076.1:0-841 GCF_000412655.1 Myotis brandtii | reverse complement strand
TAAGGTATTATAAATAGTAGTACATATGTCTCTCTTTCTTATCCCCATTGACCTGCCCCCCGCCTCTTTTACCTCCTGGCACTTGCCACCTCCCCTTGCTTCCCCCAGTGTTTTGTGTCCATTGGTTATGCTTCTATGCATGCATACAAGTCCTTTGGTTGATCTCTTACCCCCCAAACCTCCCCTGCCTTCCTGCTGTAGTTTGACAGTCTGTTCGATGCTTCTTTGCCTCTGTATCTATTTTTGTTCAACAGTTTATAATGTTCTTTATATTCCATAAATGAGTGAGATCATGAGGTATTTATCTTTCACTGATTTCTTTGCCCATTTTTAAAAAAATTTCGTTTTATTGCTTAATATATTACAAAGGGTGGTACATATGTCTCTCTCATTTTTTTTCCCTTGACCTTCCCCCTGCCGCCCCTACCCCCCAGTGTCTTGTGTCTATTGGTTATGCTTCTATGTATGCATACAAGTCCTTTGGTTGATCTCTTATGCCCCCAAACCTCCCCTGCCTTCCTGCTGTAGTTTGACAGTCTGTTCGATGCTTCTTTGCCTCTGTATCTATTTTTGTTCAACAGTTTATAATGTTCTTTATATTCCACAAATGAGTTAGATTATATGGTATTTATCTTTCACTGACTCTTTGCCCATTCTTAATGAAATTATTTATTTACTAGAGGCCCGATGCATGAAATTAATGCAAGAGTAGGATTTCGCAGCCCCGGCTTCATCCGGAAAGTCGTCCGGATGGTCATTCTGCTGTTCGCAGAGTTCAAAGGGGGAAAAGGAGACGTATGTAATACTTTCAAAAATGAAGAATTAAAAATAAAATCCAGCT
>NW_005362075.1:2823014-2828583 GCF_000412655.1 Myotis brandtii | reverse complement strand
TAGAAAATGGTGATACATCTACACAATGGAATATTATTCTGCTGTTAAAAAGAAGGAATTCTTACCATTTGCAACAGCATGGATGGAACTGGAGAGCATTATGCTAAGTGAAATAAGGCAGTCAGAGAAAGATAAATATCACATGATCTCACTTATTTGTGGAATATAATGAACAACATAAACTGCAGAACCAAAATAGAACCAGAGTCATAGAAGCATTGAACAGACTGTCCAACCTATGAAGGAAGGCGGGGGTAAGGGAGTAAGAGATCAACCAAAGGACTTGTATGCATGCATATGAGCAAAACCAATGGACACAGATAGGGGGGTGGAAGGTGAGGGCATATGCTAGGGAGTGGGGGTGGCCAGGGAGAAGTCAATGGGGGAAAAGGGAGGTTTATTTAATACTTTAAATAATAAAGAATTTAAATTTTTAAAAAAAAGATCTTTAAAGAGCTTTTAAAAAAATAGAATACTACACATTCCGGTCCATAGTCCTTATGCAGAAGCCATTGTCTTTGAGAAGCATTTTCTTTTATATCTAATTCATTATGTCACTACCAAGCTTTTCAAGTATTTGCCTTATCATTCCTTTCTCTAAACAAGCCTTTAATTTAAAGTATTCATAAGGAGATACAGTGAGAATTAGATGCATCGTTACACATGGTTTTGATGATATTGTTCTGAAGCTGTGTCAAGTTCTGAACATACATATTCACTGTGAATTAAAAAAATATATACTAATGATACGTTCATTCTCAGACTGTATATATCCAATTATAGTTTTGTAAATATCTTGTGTTGTAAATTGTATCCTCTCTATGAGTGTTTTCATTTTGCAGAGTACATTTTCCTTGTAATTGTGAAAATTTGTTGTAACTGCTCGTTAACTGGGACACTTATTTATATAGTCGGGCATAACTTGTAACATTAATTAAGGCAGTGCATGTTTCAAATATATGTGCCCTTCCCAATAATTGCTGAATTAGTTGAGGGGTGCATATCTGTTTGGTATAATAAAATTTATATACTCTGTTGTTCTTTTGGTGCTGTAACTTGACTTCACAGACGTGGGGCATTATGCCTAGTAAAGGGATATAAATAGATCTTTAGTAATTTATTTATAATTCCAAAACTCACAAAGGCTCTGAAAACTGGAAGCCTTGTTTTGTAATTCATTTGGCAACAAGACCTAGCCTGATCTGAATTCTTATAATGGTAAAATGTGATCTGAACTGATATGAGCTCATTTAACTCACTTAGTGTGATTATTCACACATTTTACTGAATAAATATTGAATACAGCACGCTACTCCAGACCATGATGGGCTCTTATTACAAAATACACATATTATATAAAATTGGCACTACCTTTCTTGTCTGAAATCCAAAACATTCTGAAACACATTTGGTATGATATTTTCAAATAATGGATTGTGGACCTATAAAAGCTAGTACAAGAAACTTTTGGAATTTTTTTAAATGACAAAAATATCCATGAATTTTGGAATTTTACAAATTGAATCAGGAGGACATTCATAAATCACAATTATACTTTGTTGTAGGAAGCTTAACAAAAAGTGAATATATGTGATATTATCAAAATTTAAGGATAGTAAATATAATGCAGTAGGGAGTACTATTATTTTTAAAACATATTTTGAATTAAATTATAAATTAAATAATAACATCACATTTATAGCCACTAAAATATGGTTTAAAAACTAGAAGAATAAGCTTCTTAGAGCTACATAAATGTTTGTGGTCTTCAAATTTTAACCCTGGGTTTCCCAAGAGCAGTGTTACTGATGTTTGAGTCCAGGGAATTTTTCTTATGAGTGGCTATACTGCACACAGTAAAATGTTTAGCAGCATCTCAGGCCTCTACCCACTAGATGCCACCAGCACACTTCCTGCCCCCCATCTCTACCCTCAAGTTCTTACGATAAAAAATGTCTCCTGTTACCCTAGTCAGTATAGCACATTTGGCTGTGCATTGTCCTTTGTACTGAAAGTGTGCTGGTTTGATTCCCAGTCAGGGCACATGCCCAGGTTGTGGGCTTGACCCTTGTTCAGGGAAGTGCAGGAGGTAGCCTATTAATGTTTCTCTCTCTCTTTCCCTCTTCCTTCCTGTCTCTCTGAATACTCAATTAAAATATATTTTTAAAAAGTCTAATGTTATTGCCAAAGTTACCCTACAGGGAAACTCAGTTGGAAAATATGGTCTTGTTGTTGTTGCCAGTATTACAGATTCCCCCATGTGCCCCTCCCTCCTTTATATCCCTCAATCTAACAACCACCTCTCCCCAGGCATTCCATACCCTATTGTCTGTGTCCATGGGGTGTGCATATGTGTTCTTTGGTTAATCTCTTCCTGTCCCCTCCAGCCCCTGCCCCTCTGAGATCTGTCAATCTGTTCCATGTATCCATGCCTCCAGACCTATTTTATTCATGGTTTTTTTTTGTTCATTATTTTCCAAATATAAGTGAAATCATGCGATATTTGACTTTCTCAGATTGGCTTATTTCACTTAGCATAATAGTCTCCAGGTCCATCCATGTTATCCCAAAGGGTAAGAGATCATTCCTTTTTACAGCTGCATAGTATTCCATTGTGTAAGTGTACCATAGCTTTTATCCACTCATCTACTGATGGGCACTTGGGCTGTTTCCACATCTTAGCTATTGTAAATAAGGATGCTATTAACATAGGAGTGCATATATTCTTTCTAATTGGTATTTTGGGTTTCTTAGGATATATTCCCAGAAGTGGGATCACTGGATCAAACAGCCACTTCATTTTTAATTTTTGAGGAAACTCCATATTGTTTTTCATAATGGCTGCACCAGTCTGCATTCCCATCAACAGTGTACTAGGGTTCCCTTTTCTTCACATGCTTGGCAGCACATGTTGTTTATTGATTTATTATCGATGGTAACCATTGACAGGTGTGAGGTGATACCTCATTGTAGTTTACTTTACATCTCTGATGATTTGTGATATAGAACATTTTTTCATATATCTCTTGGCCATCTCTATATCCACTTTGGAGAAGTGTCTATTTAGGTCCTTTGCCCATTTTTTAATTGGATTGTTAGAATTCCTGGTGTTGAGTTGTGTGAGTTCATTGTATATTTTGGAAATTAACCCCTTATCAGATGTACCATTGGTGAGTATGTTCTCCTATACAGTGGTTTCCCTTTTCATTTTGTTGATGGTTTTGTGTGTGTGTGTGTGTGTGTTTTCCCCTGTAGAACCTTTTTAGTTTGATGTAGTACCATTTGTTTGTTTGTTTTTTTCCTTTTTTTTTCTTCCATGGGAGATATAGTGACAAAAATACTGCTACATGTGAGATGTCTGAGATGATACTGCCTATGTTTTCTTCTAGGATTTTCATGGTTTTGTGATTTACATTTAGGTATTTTATACATTTTTAGTTTAATTCTCATATATAGTCTAGTTTCTTTTCTTTTCCTCTTCTTTTTCTTTATTTTTCTTTATTATTGCTTTTTTTGCATGTAACTAGCCAATTTTTCCAACATTGTTTATTGAAGAGATCATCTTTACTCTATTGCATGCTTTCACCTCCTTTGTCAAATACTATGGGACCATACTGGCATGGGTCAATTTCTGGGGTCTTTGTTCTGTTGCATTGGTCTATACCCTGTTCTTGTGCCAGATTTAGGGTGTTTTGATTTAAATGGTTTTGTAAAATAGTTTGTTATCTGGCATTGTAATCCCTCTAACTTTGTTCTTCTTTCTCAAAATTGCTTAAGCTATTCAGGATCTTTTATGGTTCCATATAAATTCTTAGAATATTTGTTTTAGATCTGTAAAATATTCCATTGTGATTCCAATCCATGAGCACAAGATATGCTTCCACTTGTTTGTATCTTCTTCTATTTCCTTTTTCATTGTTTAAAAGTTTTCTGAAGATAGATCTTTTACCTCCTTAGTTAAGTTTACTTCCAGGTATCTTATTTGTTGTTGTTGTTGTTGCAATGGTAAATGGGATTGTGTTTTTAGATTTTCTTTCTGAGAGTTCATTATTGTTGTATAAAAGTGTCATCAATTTTTTGGCCGTTAATTTATTAAATCTAGCAGTTCTTTTTGGTGGAGTATTTAGGGTTTTCTATATAAAATATGCCATCTGTGAATAATGACAGTTTTACTTGTTCCTTTCCAATTTGGATGCTTTCTATTTCTTCTTCTTTTCTGATTGCATTGGCTAGTACTTCTGTGGTATGTTGAATAAGAATGCTGAAAGCATATAGCTCTGATTTTTCCTGATCTTAAAGGGAATGATTATAGTTTTTACACATTGAGTATGATGTTGGCTGTGGGTTGGTCATATATGGTCTTTATTATGTTGAGGTATCATCCTTCCATTCCCATTTTGCTCAGAGATTTTATCATAAATGAGTGCTGGGTTTAGTTCAATTCTTTTTGTGCATCTATTGATATGATCATATGATTTTTATCCTTCATTTTGTTTAGGTGATGTATCATGTTTATTGATTTGTAAATATTGTACCAGCCTTCCATCCCCAGAATAAATTCCACTTGGTCGTTGTGTATGATCTTTTTAATATATTGCCGAATTAAGTTTGCTAATATTTTCTTGAGCATTTTAGAATCTATATTCATCAGATATATTGGCCTATAATTTTCTTTATTTGTAGTGTCTTCATCTGGTTTTGGAATTGGGCTAATTCTGGCCTTGGAAAAAGAGCTTGAAAATCTTCCCACTTCTTTAATTTTTTGGAAAAGTTTGAAGACTATAGGTGTTAGTTCTTCTTGGAATGTTTGGTAAAAATTGCTGTGAACCCATCTGGTTCAGGAATTTTGTTTGCTGTGAGATTTCTTTTTTTATTCAGCACTCAATTTCATTAGTTGTTATCAGCCTATTCAGATTTTCTGATTCTTCCTGGTTGAGTTTCTATGAATTTTCACATTTCACCCAGGTTGTCCAGTTTATTGGCATATAGAGGTTCATAGTATTTTCTAACAATCCTCTGTATTTGCATGGTGTCAGTTGTTATTCGCCTCTTTCACCTCTGATTTTATTTATTTGGGTCTTCTCTTCTTATTTTTTGATTAGTTTGACTAAAGCTTCATCAGTCTTCTTTTTATCTTTTCAAAAAACCAGTTCTTGGTTTCATTGATTGTTTTTATTGTGTTTTCAGTCTCTCTATCATTTATTTCCACTCAGATCATTATTATTTCTTTCCTTTTACTTACTCTAGCCTTTTCTTATTCTCTTTCTAATTCTTTTGGTTGTAGAGTTTGATTATTTATTTAGCTTTTTTCCATAATGCTATGAATTTCCCTCTCAGGACTGCTTTTGCTATTTCCCATAGATTTGGGGTTGTTGTGTTATCATTTTTGTTTGTTTCCAGGAAGTATTTTTTCTTCCTTGATCTTATTGGTAACCCATTCATCCTATCTACTAATAGACAAACATGGTAATTAACCTTACCTCCGACATGCTTCCCATTGGCTGATCAGGGCGATATGCAAATTAACTGCCAACCAAGATGGCGGCTGGCAGCCAGGCAGCTGAAGTGA
>NW_005362075.1:2791673-2822269 GCF_000412655.1 Myotis brandtii | reverse complement strand
TCAGCCACAAGCCAGGCTGATGGCTGCCAGTACAGCGGTGGTGGTGGGAGCCTCTCCTGCCTCCTCAGCAGCGCTAAGGATGTCCGATTGCAGCTTAGGTCTGCTCCCTGCTGGCAAGTGGACATCCCCCGAGGGCTGCCAGGCTGCCAGAGGGATGTCTGATTGCCTTCATAGGCCCAATCCCCCAGGGAGCGGGCCTAAGCCAACAGGTGGTCATCCTCTGAGGGGTCCCAGACTGTGAGAGGGCACAGGCCGGGCTGAGGGACACCCCCCCCTCCCCACCGAGTGCACAAATTTTTGTGCACCGGGCCTCTAGTTGTTTAATAATATGTGATTTAGCCTCCATGTGTTTGAATGTTTTTGAGATATTTATTGTCGTTGATTTCTAGTTTCATGCAATTGTTATCCAAGAAGATGTTTGATATGACTTCAAATCTTCTTGAATTTGTTAAGACTTATTTTGTGTCCTAACATGTGGTCTATCATTGAGAATATTTCATAAGATACTTTGGGATAACATATTCTGTAATATCAATTAAATCCATCTGATCTAGTATGTCATTTAAAGTCACTGGTTCCTTGTTGATATTTTTGTTTGGAAGACCTCTCCAGTGATATTGGTGGGTTGTTAAAGTCCTCTACTATGACTGTATTGCTGTCAATATCTTCTTTAAAATCCATCAAGAGAATTTTTTATGTACTTGGGTGCTCCTATATTAGGTGCATATATGTTTACAAGGGATTTATTTTCTCGTTGGATTAATCCCTTTGGTATTATGTAGTGACCTTCATTGTCTCTTACTATAGCCTTTGTTATGAACACTATTTTGTCAGCTATGAGTATTGACATACCAGCTTTTTTTTCATTTCCATTTGCATGGAATATTTTTTTCTCATCCCTTCACTTTCAGTCTGTGTGAATTTTTGTTTTTAGGTGGCTCTCTGTAGATAGCATATATATGGGTCATGTTTTCTTATCCATTAAGCTACCCCTTGTCTTTTGATTGTAGCATTTAGTCCATTGACATTTAAGGTTATTATTGATAGGTACTTATTTATTGCCTTTTTATGTTCTTCTATCTCTTTTTTTTTTTAAATATATATTTTATTGATTTTTTACAGAGAGGAAGGGAGAGAGATAGAGAGTTAGAAACATCGATGAGAGAGAAACATCGATCAGCTGCCTCCTGCACATCTCCTACTGGGGATGTGCCCGCAACCCAGGTACATGCCCTTGACCAGAATCGAACCTGGGACCTTTCAGTCCGCAGGCCGACGCTCTATCCACTGAGCCAAACCGGTTTTGGCTGTTCTTCTATCTCTTGATTTCTTCTTCTTATTACATCAGTCTCTTTACTATTTCTTGCAATGCTGATTGTATGGTAATATAATCCTTTAGCATTTTTTTTGTCTGGGAAGCACTTAATTTAGACTTCAATTTTAAATGATAACCGTACTGGATAGAGTAGTCTTACATTCAGGTCTTTGCTTTTAATTCCTTTGAATGCTTCATGCCAATCCCTTCTAGCTTGAAGTGTTTCTATTGATAAATCTGCTGACAGTCTGATGGGAACTCCCTTGTAGGTAACTCTCTCTCTCTCTCTCTCTCTCTCTCTCTCTCTCTCTTCCTGCCTTTAAGATTCGTTCATTGTCTTTAACGTTTATCATTTTAATTATGATGTGTCTTGGTGTGCATCTCTTTGAGTTCATATTGATTGGCACTCTCTGTGCTTCCTGAGCTTTTGTGACTTTTTCTTTTACCTGGTTAGGGAAGTTTCCTGTCATTATTTTTTAAATAGATCCTCTATCCCTTGATCACTTTCTTCTTTTTCTGGGATCCTATGATGTGGATGTTGTTATGATTCATGCTCTTCCAAAGTTCCCTTAAACTATCATTTTGTTTTTTAATTCTTCTTTCATGTTGCTTCTCTACATATTTTATTCTACCTTATCTTTCAAATCACTGATTCAATCCTCTGCCTCATTCAATCTACTTTAATTTCTTCCAGTGTATTCATAATGTCAGATATGGTATTCTTTATTTCTGATGTGGTTCTTATTCATGTTTTCCTTTTTTTATTTTTCCATGCTGTTGTAGTTCCCAACAAGTTCCTTATAATTCTCACTAAGTTTCTTGAGCATCCTTATAACTATTACTTTGAAGTGTATATCTGATAAATGGTTTGCCTCCATTTCATTCAGTTCTTTTTCTGGAGCATCATCCTTTTATTTGGGTATTATTTTTTGTCTTCCATTTTTTTTGCTATCTCTTTGTCTTTGTTTATATGAATTAGCTAGAACTACTATGCATCCCAGTCTTTGTGAGGTGGCCTTATGTAGTAAGTGTCCTGTGGGATCCTGTGGTGCAGTCTCTTTGATCTTTTAAACTGGATGATCTAGTAATGTCCCTTGTGTGTGTAATTTTGACTTTCCAATTGTAACTGGATCTTGATTCTTGTTGTCCCATTCGTGGGTGTGATCTTGCCTCAGGCTGGATGCTGTGAGGCTCAATCCTAACCACATCATGAGAGTTGCTGTGCAGATATTAACAGAACAAAACAGAATACAATAAAACAAATAATAAACAAAACAAAAAACTTACAAAAGACCCATACAAAGTCAACAAAAACAACCACAAAAACAAAGAAAATTAGGAAAGACAAATGAGAATAAGAATAATAAAAGAAAAGGAAAAAATATGAGAAGGGAAAAAGAGGGAAGAAAAAAATACAGAAGGAAAGAAGGGAGAGGACAAAAGTCAGAATAAAAAAGAGGAGAAAGAAAACCTATACAAGAAAAGAGGAAAGGAAACATTATAAAAAAATTAAAAAAAAAAGACAAAGAAGCAAAAAAAATAAGAAAAGGGAAAAAAGACAAAGGAGAAAATAATAGAGTAAGACAAGGGAAGAGAAAAATAAGAAATATGAAAGAAAAAAGAGATATAAAATAATCCTATTTAATAAAAGCCTAATATGCAAATTGTCCCCTCAGGCAGTCATTAACCTGGGAGTTCAACTGCTTGCTATGATGTGCACTGACCATCAGGGGGCAGTGCAGAATATGGCAGGTGTAGGCGATTTGGCGCTGGCAGCAAGCAGCAGTGGAGGCACTGCCAGCCCTGAAGAGAGCAGGACCACAGGACCACAGCAGGATGGTGGAGCAGGTGAGCAGGCGGCACCAGGTCAAGGCAGATGCGAGCGGGGCTGATAGGGGCCTATCACTCCACAGACAGAGACCAGTGGCAGCAGCAGGGGGTGAGGGAGACGAACGGGGGGATCGATTGCCCCACAGGCAGGATGGTGGAACAGGTGAGGGGGCGGTGCCAGGCCAAGGCAGAGTGCCAGGTAAGGTGACGGGGCTGCAGGGCTGCAAGGCTGCAAGGCTGAGGACACAAGCTGGAGCCCCGATCTCTGTAGGCCACCCTAAGAGACCCCACCCGTGCACGAATTCATGCACCGGGCCTCTAGTAACAAATAATAAAAAAGAAAAAAGAAAGAAAATAATGCAAAACATTGAGTTTTTCCCTGCAGAATTTAGTGCCTCCTGGGAACTCCCTTTGGATTCTGCTCTTATGTTGACATAGGCTGACTGTTCTGTATGCCATTTCTGGGAATCCCTGGAGTACTCTGGTGCTAGCCACTATCAGAAGGTGTCCACATTTGGCTCAGAACTTCAACAGATCCATAGCTTGTGGCTACCTCCACAGGGCTTGGCTGTGCAAGAAAGGGGCCAACTGTGCTCTAGAGCCAGCTTTTTAGCAGCATGGGGCCCAGGGTCAGGTTAGCAAACATTCCAGGGTACCTCAGGATCTGCCTTCCCCTGCCTCCCTCCACCTGCCAGACAGCTGCCAGGCTTAGTCACTAAAAAGGCTCTTTGAAAGGGTTTTTGGTGGAATCAGGAGTCTAAGACTCTTGGTCTCCTGTGAGGGGGAGGTGCCATTCGGATTTCAGGGAAGATGGTAGGTGTGTTCCCCATCCCAGAGCCACATGTCTGAATCTGTCCCAAAATATTTCTCTAACCTCAGCAGGGCAGAGGAACTCCTGTGCAGTCTGGAGGGGTCTGCTGAAAGCTGGGAGTTTCTATCTGCTCTCCCCTTGGGGGAAGCACCAGCCAGGTTCCTGGGACAGTAGAGGGAATGACCTCATCCCAAAGCCAGTTACTGATGTCCCCCCTGAGACTGTCCAGACCCATAGCCTTGGTCTCTGCTGCTGGACATGCAGGGTGGGGCAAGCTGTATCCCCAAGGGCAGGGTACTTGTCTTTCTCCAGGCTGTTGCTGCTAGGCAGGGCTTGCACCTCTCAGGGGAAAAATGGCCTTCATGGCTGCTGTGGTATGGGGGGTTTGGGGCAGGGAGGGGGAAGTGGCAACTGAGCTCAGGTTTCCTGGCCACCGCTGCTTTTTCCCATCTTCCCCCAATGCCTCCCACTCCAGCCCTTCTCAGACCACACCACCTTCCCTCCACCAAAACCTCAGGTGAGTAGATGCAAATGAAAATCCTGTGCTCTGGTATTTCTGTGGTTTTTTGTTTTTATGTTATTTTATTATTATTATTATTATTATTTTAAGAAAAAGTGACTTTATCTCCGACAAGTTCAATCTTTTTCTGGAGGTTAGAAGACCTGTTGCCTTTCATGGTTGAATGTTATGTGGGCCACTGTTCTTAGTTCTGATGCTACAGCCCAGCCTGGAGTCTGGAGTCTGGGGCTAGCTCCTCTTAGGGCGCGCGCGCGCGCGCACACACACACACACACACACACACACACACTCTGCAGCTGATATATCCCTCCTCACCTTAGGCCTCCGCCCATGGAAGCTGAGCCACCCCCTCTCACAATCCTGCCCTTCCTACCAGTCTCTACTTGGTTTATGTCCTTCCTTGTTAAAAGTTTCCTCTTCAAAGTTTTCAGTTGGTAATTCAGGGTGAATGTTCCGCAATTTAGTTTTATTTTTTAGTTTGGTTCTGGGAAGAGGTGCAAGAAAGATCCACATATTCCGTTGCCACCGCCCCCCCCACCCCCCCAAAAAAAACGGTCTTAAGCCAACTCCTGTATAAGACTTCATAGTTTCTGAAAGCAGTTTCACATATATGCTGTTATTTTTTTAAATAATCACAGAACAAGTCTGTGATATATATATTATACCCAATTACAGATGAGGAAACTTGAGGAACTTGAACTTGCCCAAAGAGAATAGTTAATAAGTGACAAGCTAGGACTCACCAGTCTGCTGAACAGACTGCTCAACCAAATTATCCTTTAACATCATTATGAAAAGAGTATTGGGTCAATGAGACATGATGCATATTATCTCTGGGGTTTTTTTCTGTTTCTTTTTTTTAAAGGTAAACAATGTATTTTGAAACGTGTTAAATTATTCCAGCACACATGGCAGATAATAGATCCTCTATTATCTAAAAAATAATGTATATTGCCTCATGTAGCCCCCTACTCTCTGCTCCTAAGCCTTCATTCATGGGCATGCCAGTTAGAATCATGTGTTTTCATACTTGTAAGTGTTGCTAGGCAATGATTCTTGTGGGTAAGAAAAAAAAGCAACATAGGCTGGTTTTAATAAGCTTGTGGCATAGAGATCACTTTGTAGTTTATTACTAAAAATCCACAACTCTAAAATCACCTAAAATAATTCCAAATTTATATTTTAAAATGGAATACTACAATGAAGTGAATTAAGAATAATCCAGGAAAATTAGCATTAACCCAGGAAATTAGTTTCCAATAGTTCCAGCTGTTTAAAATTCCGTTTAGAGAACAGGTAGGATCACATTGCTTAAATGCATAAGGAGAGCTCATTTTCAATTGCACACTTATCTCTAAGGCTTTAAATCTTCATGGAGTTTATTTGACACTGTGTCTGATAAGGAGCAGCACAGCTACTGAGGCGGGTGCACAGCCTGTCCAGGCTCTTTTCCACATCATTATTGAGGATTCCAATGAAACCTGGAGGACTCACCACATTATTGATGCAATTTCATTCTCAAATGTCACATTTATGTCAAATTGTTTATTCCCAAGAGATATTTGTAATTCACAGTTCAGAGACGTAATTTTCTTATCCATCAAACTAAAATGATTAAGTAGTATTTTGTATGACAGCTGTATTCTACATTGTTATTCTTATAAGCACACACCCCAAGCATTTTGTAATAGTCAAAATTAGAGCATTTTATCAAAAAATAAAAAAGATTAGTTGATTGGATTCCCTATCTGCCACATATAAATCCTTAACTGAAAACTAACTGTTTTCACCTATTTAAAATTTTAATATATATAATGACAACATAAAAATACAAGTGTATTACTTAAAACAGTTTTACTAGGCACTCCAAAATCTGACATTTCCTACATTCTGGGTTAGTTTTGGTTTTTAGTAAGTCTTTATTTTTTAAAGCTCTCTCTCAGATTCACAACAAAATTGAGAGGAAGATACAGAGATTTCCCATATACCCGCTGCCTGCACATACACATAGCCGCCCCCATTATTCACATCCCCTACCAGAGTGGTACATTTGCTATGATTAATGAACCTACATTGATGCTTTTGATCACCCAAAGTCCAAATTTTACATTATGATTCATTCTTGGTGTTGAACAGTCTACAGATTTGGACAAATGAATAATGACATATATTCATCATTAGGTTATTATACAGTGTTTTCACTGCCCTAAAGACTTTCTGTGTGCAACCTATTCATCCTTAGCCTCCACACCCCTAGAAATCACTGATCTTTTAACTGTCTCCATAGTTTTGCCTTTTCCAGAATGGCATACAATTGGATTTATACAATATGTAAGCTTTTCAGATAAGCTTTTTAAAAATTTAATAATATACACTGAATGGCCAGAATATTATGACCAGCCAGGTTATTATGACCACCCCATCAGTACAATGAAGTGAATTAGTTATGCAAATAATAATAATAAAACCTTGAGAGTATTTGCTTAGGAAGTTTTCAATATTCAGTATTTTTGGAAGTGTCAATGAAGTACTGATGGGGTGGTCATAATAATCTGGCCACTCAGCGTACAATTAAGTTGCCTTTCTGTAT
Source organism: Myotis brandtii (assembly GCF_000412655.1). Lineage (NCBI taxonomy): Eukaryota > Metazoa > Chordata > Mammalia > Chiroptera > Vespertilionidae > Myotis > Myotis brandtii. The sequence goes on along the minus strand of NW_005362075.1, from coordinate 2,815,203 downwards.
TTTAATGGTTTGATAGCTCATTTCTTTTTAGGGATGAATAATATTCCATTGTCTGTATGTACACAGTTCATAGGGGTGGGCAAAGTGGTTTACAGTTGTGAGTATGGAAAGCACAGAGTTAATAAAGCTATTAAAATATTGTAATCTGCGTGTATTTTTTCATATGAACAACTGTAAACATACTTTGCCCACCCCTGTATTTCTTCATTCATCCACTAAAGGACATCTTAGCTGCTTCCAATTGTAGGTAGTTATGAATAAAGCTGCAATAGATATCCATGTGCAAGTTTTTGTGTGGCTTAGATACCAAAGACCACTATTGCTGGATTGTATGATAAGATTATGTTAAGTTTTATACAAAACTTGTCTTCCAAAGTTGCTGTATCATTTTGCATTTCCACCAGTACTGAATGAGAGTTCCATTGCCACCCACCTTTGCCAGCATTTGTTGCCAGTGTTCCAGGTTCTAATAAGTAGGTAATGGTGTTTTACTGATATTTTAATTTTCAATTCCCTGATGCCGTGATGTGGAGCATCTTTTTTTATGCTTGTTTTTCCATTGTGTATGTTCTTTGGTGAGGTGTCATTTAAGGTATTTGGCCAGTTTTTGAATTGAGTTTTTGTGTTTCCTTACTGTTTAGTTTTAATTATTTGTGTATTTCAGTTAATAGTCCTTTATCCAATGTTTCTTTTTTAAACATTTTCTTTCAGATGTGTGATTTACCTTCTCATTCTTTTCAAATATTTTTTTCTTATTTTTAGAGACAGAAGAAGGGAGAGGGAGAAAGAGAAAAAAATATCATGTGAGAGTGAAACATTGATCAGCTGCCTCCTGCATGCCCCCTACTGGTGATAGAGCCTTCAACCCAGGCATGTGCCTTGACCAGGAATCAAATTGGCAACTTTTCAGTGCACGGGAAGACACCAACCAAGTGAGCCATACCAGCCAGGGCTATCTTCTCATTCTTTTGACATTGTCTTTGACAGAGTAGAACTGTTCCATTTTAATGAAGTATGACTTATCTATTATATCATTCATGGAATGTACTTTTTGTGTTGTATCTAAAAAGTCATTGCCATACTCAAGGTCATCTAGGTTTTCTCATATGGTCTTCTAGAAGTTTTTTAGTTTTGCATTTTACAATTAGGTCTGTGATCCACTTTTAGTTAATCTTTGTAAAGGGTGTAAGGTCTCTGTGTAGCTTCACTATTTTTGCATATAGATATTTCATTGTTCCAGAATCATTTATTGAAAATATTATCTTCACTCCATTGTATTGCCTTTGTGCCTTAGTCAAAAATCAGATGACTATTCTTGTGTGGGTCTACTTCTGGGCTCTTGGTTATATTCCATTGATATATTTGTATATTCTTTTGCCAACTTCACATTCTCTTGATTATGTAGCTTTATAGTAAGCCTTGAAATCAGGTAGAATCAGTCCATCAACTTTGTTCTTATTCAATACTAGAGGAAATTGCTTCGAGCCACCGCAATCTCAACACGAACAATCGATACCTAGTGTAAGCCCTGCTAATGCTCAAGGTCCATTGGCCTCCTGCATTCCTTGGTGCACGTTCATGATACTTCTGGTATGCCGTGGCTTCCAGCATTTTATTATCTATGTAATGTCCATAGGATCTGTAGTGTTGCACCCCTCTTTCACTTCTGATATTAGTAACTTGTGTCTTCTCTCTTTTTCTCAGCCAGCTAAAGATTTGCTCTTATCAAAGAACCACCTTTTCATTATTGATTTCCTGTTTTTAATTTTATTGATTTCTATTCTAATTTTTCCTTCTTCTGCTCTTTGGATTCCATTTGCTCATTTTATTCTAGTTTTCTAAGGTGAAAACTGAAAACCAAGATTATTGAGTTTAGATCTTTCTTCTCTAATGTATGCATTCAATGCTATGAATAAGCACTGTTTGGGTTGTATGCCAAGATGGGAAAGATGGAAACCAGTTCTTTTGGAGGTCCCTAAGAAAAATTGAGGTGCTGAACATGTGAACTAATTCTTTTCTGCCGTGAGAGGAACTGGGGAGCTGATTGTGTGGTGATGTGCCAGGCACAGGAATTCTGATGAGAGTATATCCCAAAACTTCATACTGACTTGGGTTTAATCTTGCATTTGTCTGGAGTGTAGCTGTCTTTCAATTACTTTCTGGATTTCTCAAAAATATAATTTGTCCATGAATTGTTGCTGAATCAGTGTGTTTGTTGGGGGAAGGAGAGTCTAGGGCTCTTTACCCCATCATCTTATTGATGTCACTCTCCCTAATAATTTTTATAATATACTTTATTGTAATATTGTAGAGCAAAGAACTTTAGCACATATGTTTTTTACAAACTTAAGGGCATACAACAACTATTAAATGATTTATTTCATTCAATTTCATTGTTCCTCCACAATTTGAGTAATTTCACTTATAAGTTTTGGGGTTTATAAATTCCAAGTGTAAGATCTAACTAACCTAATGTATTACTGTTCCATTAAGCTTGTCAAATCTATTATTACATTTCTTCAAATAATTCCCCCTACCCTACAGATTTTGCAGTTGGAATAGTGGAACAAAACTGAACTGAGTGTTTAGAGATGAGTCACTCATCCTGACTTCACCATTATAGTTACAGGAGGTAACTTTGAGCCAGTGTCTTAATCTGGAAAAAGAACTTAACAAAATGTGAACTACTTTTCTCAGCTGTCATAGAGAAGATTTAATTAAAAAGTTGCTTCTAAAACACACACTTATATACACATATATTTTGTGTACATATACACATAAAGAAACTTTATACAAATGTAATTTTTTACCTAACATTACTTTCTTTACATTCCAAAGTGAATGATTTTGTATTTCCTCCAATCATGTTCTTAAATCACCCCCAAAATAGCAATATTTCCTCAAAAATATGTTTAAAAGATTGCATCCTAACAATTTTCTAATTCTAACAAGGTAGTAGAAACATTCTATTCATTATATAGATATGAATATCAAATTCTTAGGAAATATGAATAATATTCATTATATTTAATAATAATAGCAAAGTATACAAATTCCTAAAAAATGGATCAAAATGATCCTGTCTTCTATTTACATAACTCCCAGCCAAGAGCAATTGATAACAACATTGTTGAAAATTACCTATAGCTGTCATATGAGCTGTTCACCATCCTCAAATAACTCATGCTCCAAAAAGCAAAACCTCACTTTTCTCAATGGGAAGCTTCACAAATAAAGATAACCCTTCAGCTATTGTTCTCACACTGACTAAAGTTTCAGGCCAATTGATGAATAAAAGAAAGCAAAAGAAATTAAAAATATCAGGATTTTTTGAATACTATACTCTAACAGGTTTAGAGGCATATAACTTGTAAATTATAGTTTATATATTGGTAAAAACACTGCCAATCTTTTAAAAAATAATATCATATAAGCTTCTTTATATTTTACTAGAGGCCTGGTGCATGAAATTCATGCACTGGGGGAGGGGTGTCCCTCAGCCCAGCCTGCACCCTCTCCAATCTGGGACCCCTTGGGGGATGTCCAACTGCCAGTTTAGGCCTGATCCTTGTGGGCCTAAACCGGCAGTCGGACATCCCTCTCACAATCTGGGACTGCTGGCTCCGAACTGCCTGCCTGCTTGCCTGCCTGATTGCCCTAACAACACCCCTGCCATCCTGATCAATACCTAACTGCTCCCCTGAAGGCCCGATTGCCCCAACTGCCTTCCCCTGCCAGCCCGGTTACCCCCAACTTCCCTGCCCTGCCAGCCCGATTGCCCCAACTGCCTTCCCTCCCCTGCTGGCTTGGTTTCCCCCAACTGCCCTCCCCTGCTGGCCATCTTGTGACCACAATGGGGCAGCCATTTTGTGCAAGGGTGTGACAGTCAATTTGCATATTACCTCTTTATTATATAGGATTTCCAATGACCATCACAGTACATGTAGGATTAGGGAATATTTAACAGATCTATTCCAATGACTAACAAACACTAAAAATGTAGCATGTCCCAAACTACATTTGTGCTTTTTCTCATATCCAATCCGTATCCCCTTATCATTTCAGTTCTCTCTAAAATTGCAAATGTTACCAACAATCCAACTATGTAAATTTGAAATTAGAATAATTCTTGACACCATCCTAGCTTTCAACTCTAATAAATTTCTTATTCATTGATTCCTCTTTCTAAATCTTTCTGATTAACCAATTTTTATCCATCACACAAGCCATACTGACTCTTTGAAATGACTTGACATTCCACCAGTGTGGATTCTTTAAGGTTTATGGGAAATAAGGCCTACTGAAAACAAATCCACATTGCTTGGCACAGTCATTTAAATCCACAACTGAATTTCTCATGGTTGTCTACATTAAAAGTCACCAAAGGTATACTGTGTTTAAATTTTATTTTACTTTATTTATTTATTTATTTATTTATTTATTTATGTTGTAGGTCTGTTTGTATTGTTTTCCATTTTTCCTGTTTTTCCTAATCTGTCTTCAAGTAGGTGTCTTGGACACTCTTTGTATTCCATTTTTATTTATCTCCATTTTTTTAGTGTATCCCTTTGTACAGTATTTTCAGTGGTTACTCTGGGGATTGCACTATACATATGCAGTTTATCACAGTCTACTAGTACCAACATTTACCTTTTCAAGTAGAATGTAGGTACTTAACCACCATATGAATCCATTTTTCCTCTCCCTTTTCATACAATTGTCTTAAGTATTACCTCTACATACATTGAGAACCACATAAGACAATGTTATCAATTTTGCTTTTAACTTTTAAATAACAACTCAATGATACACAGGTCTTCCATAACGAGCTCAGTACACATCTGCTTATTTACTCAATATCCAATAATCTATGAATTTAAGATGTTAACCACTTTCTTTAAATTTTAAGAATTCACCTAGGAAAATAGAGTATGTAGAAACATTTAATGACCTCTCAACTTATCCCATTTAGAATATTAAAATTATTTTATACAGTAGGGAGATCAGAGTCTATTTTTTTTTGTTTTGTTGTGTTTTTTTTTGTTCTTTTTTAAATTTTTTTCCATATCCCTCTTACTGATCATGGTTGCTATTCAAGGAGAAAACAAAATGAATTATAAATGTATCACATCTATAAATCTTCTGAGAGAGAGAGAAAGAGAGAGAGAGAAAGAGAGAGAGAGTATAGAAGCAACTCTAAGAGACTGAAATCTCAGGTAATAGTTCAAATTAAAATACAGTTGACCCTTAAACAACATGGGTGTGAATTATGTTGGTTCACTTATCAATAAATACATACAGTACTGTAAATTAACTTTTTGTTCCTTGTGATTTTCTTAATAAAATTTACTTGATTGTAAAAATACAATACATATACAAAATATGTATCAAAAGTATACTATTTATGTTATTAGTACTTAAGTTTTGGAGGAATCAAAAGTTATTAAAGATACCTATAATTTTTAGTTTGGACAATATCTTCAATATTTCTTCTCTTTTTGGGAAACTAAAGATATACAGCTCAATAGAGTTCTTCTCCTGTTATTTTACCAATAACACTCTCCAATCAGTTTTAGTGTCATAATTTACATGTACTGGTAAGAGCTTGGAAAGCAAAATAGAAAAATCTATAAAATTTAATGTTTCAAAAATTGTTTCCTAGAAGCGAATTAAATTATTTTTAAGTTGTTCATTTTCAAATTTCAAAATCTACAGTTCTTAATTTTCAAAATCTATAGTTCTCTTTAATAAGCTTATATAAGCTTAATTTTCTAATTCATACTGCTTAATTTTTTAAAAAATTATCTTCTGTAATAAATGTTATTGATATTCTCTAGTGTACCTCCCTTCCTCATTCCATTTTTAAGAATTATGCTTTGTTATACCCTCCTCCTCTGAATACCATTTGAGTTCAGTCTGTCACTATAACCACACACTGAGACTTCCAATTAAGAGTACCCTCACTCACTTCTGAGCAAATTCATTCTCCTGCCCTCCTCCCCATCAAGGGAAAAAAAGCTCTCAGTACTTAATTATGCTACAATATATTTCCAACTATTGTCTATATTGTGCTCAGCTTCTGGAACAAATTACCTTATTTAAGTTTTAGGTACAATTAGATAGTTATATTTTTTTCTTACAGTTAAAACTTGTTTCAATAAAATGTTATAAACTTTAGTCCCTAAATGAAAATATTCTCTAACCTATTTAAATTCATTGTGCATTGACAACATTTAACAATACAAACAAAAAATAAAATATAGTGTTCTTTTTTCCATTCATCAGGATATTCCTCTTTGACATGAGTGCACACCTGGAATAGCTTTATAAATGTATTTTTGTAAGCATAAAAAATAAAATTCCCAGTAAATATACATTATAATATTTCCAGACTTATATTTAAAACCAAGAATGTTATCAATATTCACTAGTGTTTTCACAAAACATGAGTTTTCTACAATGTCTACATAAAAATAAAAAACTATTTAGAAAGAAATGTGCTGAATTTGAATATCTTTATATGAACAGGGAATCTTTCCATATAGAAATTTTAAAACATTTTTATATGTTTCCTAGAAAAATATGAAAAATGTAATACAGTCAGTGCTGGAAAAAAAAAACCCACAACTGAACAGTTCTTTAAGACTTCATCTTTCTTCCAATTAACCCAATAAGCAATTTACACAGCGATAGTAGACTAGTTTACAAAGAATGTTTTCAAACTAAGAGCTTACCAAGATGAAGCAAAGTTTCCTTGGGACATACATACTTCCCCAGAGGTGGTAGAATATAAAGATCCCTAAGCTTTAGATTCTTTTTTTTAAATATATTTAATTGATTTTTTTACAGAAAGGAAGGGAGAGGGATAGAGAGTTAGAAACATCAATGAGAGAGAAACATCTATCAGCTGCCTCCTGCACACCCCCTACTGGGGATGTGCCCGCAACCAAGGTATATGCCCTTGACCGGAATCGAACCTAGGACTCTTCAGTCCGCAGGCCGACACTCTATCCACTGAGCCAAACCAGCCAGGGCAAAACTTTAGATTCTTGAACTAACATGGTAGCGTGTTAGTTCTTGAACCTGCTCTATCACTTAGAGTCTCATGACCTTTAACCAATCATTAAACCTCCCTGAGGCTCAGTTCCCAAAGGTATATCATGGGAATAACAATGTTTACCTTCACTGCAGACACAAGAAATACGTTAAATTTCCATAACAATTCAGGCACATAATACACCTGAAAATGTGTTAGTGCTCTTCAACTAAAAAATAATCTTTCAAGTTGTACCCTGAAAGTACCTGGGTAGACCCCTGGGGATGCGGGCCTAGCAAGTTGTACCCTGACGGTACTGACATACTTCACTTGGGTTTATATATTACTTGAAACTTTTCATTTTACTTCAATAAATTAATGAGATCAAGTATGTTATTTTGATAGGTCCTACTCTAACCAACAAAAATTATTCAATAATTTTAACATAAATGCCAACATTCCTAATAATAAGTGAAATGTTTAACAAATTGAAGTATTTAACAAATACTTATTAAGTGCTTTTTAATTTTACCAACTGAGGTTCTTATCCTTTCCCTCCTTTGATAAGGCTCTGTCTTGGCAGAACAGGCCTTGGGGCTTTGATGGTACAGAAAGAAAAATGAGGAAAGAAAAAGGGGTGAATCAATCAGGCTCAGGCTGGGGAAAATGTGTCAGAGAAGCAGACTGGGGAATGTGAGGCAAGTGAACTGGGGAGAAAATGGAGACTTAATAAGTAATTCTGTGGTATGTGTACCCTACCATGCAGTTCAGGAAAAGCAAGTAAAGTTCACAAATTGGAATTACTTTTGGATTTAAGATTGTTTTTTAATCACTAACTGGCTTTGAGATTATGAAGTGGAAGTGGAGTAATCAGAGTTTACCAGAAAGGACTTGTTCTGCTGTGGATGAGTCTGAGGAAGAACACAGAAAACTTCCCTGAGTGAGGGGAAGAGTAGGATGTGAGAATAAATTTTGTTCTTAACAATAGCAAGCATGTATGTAAGGCACCAGGTTCTGCTCTGAGCATTTTTTTTTTCAATTGACTCTTCTAATCCTCCCAACCATCCTATGAAATAGGTAACATTAGTTTATGCATTTTACAAATAAGGAAACTGAGTCACAAGGTAGGTAAATAAATTATACAAAATCATAGAGCCAATAAGGGCTTGTGCTAATTCAGAATTGGCTCCTTATTTTGGACTAGTGTTTCATTAACTGAAGTTGAGCAAATTAAAATCTCTTAAGTAATCTATGCCTAGTTTAACTTGGTTAAATTCCTTTCAATATTTTAAACTGGATTTATACATATAATACATTTAATTTGTAAACACTTCACCTACCTGATAAGTGCTTTCTGAAGCACTTAGTCCTTGTAAATCTAAGAAATTAAATACTGTGTATATATTTAGATTTTATGTTTCCTTAAATTTTACAAACATTTAAAATGAAACACATCATGGTCATTTTGAACTGAACACAAAATTTTCCCATTACTTGCTGGTTGGGGTATTTTTGTACTGAATTCTTTAAAAATTTTCCTACTATTATATAGCCCAACTGCAGGGGGTTGGGAGAGGTACACGCTACCATGTTAGTCAGGCTCCTAGGTCAAAAATTCAGTTAAACTGTATTATTGTTCAGTGGTTAAAGATTCAACACTAGACATATTTCTTAAGGTATAGCAACTTCCAACATTATTTTACCTAAGTTCTTACATATAGTTGCTATATTAATAGGGGCTTCAGATCTATGTTTATCAGAGATTGGTTTTATTCCCTATATCCTCTGACTTAAGTAGTTACATTGATACACAATGCTTTTTAACATCTTTAAATTTTTATTATCTAATTATTATAGGAAGAACTTTCATCTCATGCACGTTACTTCTAATTTCCTTCTTGTCTACATTCTTCTCATTTTTTAATTTTATTTTAGGGATTTCACTACAACTTTATGGGTAATCATTACACTGACATTTTTGCTGAAGATTTCACTTTTCATTCATTATAAATAGAGTGGGCCTAAAGATGCTTCTAGGTGGTATCATGATCAAAGGTTCAAAGGACCCCAGATTACAGCCACTCTCTCTAAGTGGACCCCAGAGAAGCCAGGTTTACAGAATAATCTATATATATAAAAGCCTAAGCGACTGTTACGGTGGAACAACCAGAATGACCAGAATGACCGGTCATCCAGTCGCTCTGATGTGCACTGACCATCAGGGGGCAGATGTTCAACACAGGAGGAGCTGCCCCCTGGTGGTCAGTGCGCTCCCACAGGGGGAGCTCCGCTCAGCCAGAAGCCGGGCTTACGGCTGGCGAGCACAGCTGCGGCGGTGGAAGCCTCTCCTGACTCCGCAGCAGCACTACCTAGCAGCGGTAGCAGGCACAGCAGACCAGGATGAGCATGAGTGGTGCAGCACCTGGCCCCAGTTCTGGCTCCTCCCTGGCCGCCTGCTACCTGGTGCACTGATACATCCCTCAGGGGATGTTGGTCTGCTGATTTATGCCTGATCCCCACGGGGTTGGACATCCCCTGAGGGGTCCCAGATTGCAAGAGGGTGCAGGCCAGGCTGAGGGACACCTCCACCCCAGTGCACGCATTTCATGTACTGGGCCTCTAGTAATAAATAAATGTAGGTAAAGTCCTACTTTATTAATTCGTTTTGAAACACTCTTAAGCCATCTTCTACTTAAGGGCTTAGAAAGAAGAGAAGAGGAACTGTATAAACCATGCCCACATATGCCACACTTCTAACCTCTTTGAAAGCCCCTCTGCTAAAAATTGAGCTAAATCAGTGAACCGAACTATGTTGACAACACAGATCACTGTTTCTCTTAGGGAAGAACCAGAGAGAGGGTGGAAAAGATCACGAAGTGGCCTTGAACGACTCCCCCTTGTGGCCTTCACTGTCCTTAGTTGTGTTCCTCTTAAAGTTCAAGACTTAAAATAACAAAATGAGAATCATGCTCTTTTTTTATAAACATTCTCTCCAGAATCAATTATACTTTATCAGTCCTGAAAGGCACCCACACACTTTAGAGGTTAACAGACTAGATAAGTCACTATAGTTGATTTATCCAGTTTGTGATATGAAACAATGTAACTACTTCCTGCCTGTGAACAGTCATGAATCTCTAGCTAATCTACCTGTAAAGGTGATTATGTCATTATCACTTGCTTCTCTGAATTTCAAATGTATATTATTACCCAAGGCTTGTTCATTATTCTAGTTTTAAAGTAAATAAAATAAGGCCATCTACGTTCAGATGGGGAGAAAGCCCTGTCACTATGTAAGTGATATAAACCATTCTAATTAGAATTTGTGGTGTATTTAATGTTAGCAATGTTAGCTCCTAGTAGCTGAATGCTTGATGCTATAGACCTTTGCTAATGTGATTCCATGGTGACTAATGACAACTTGCTGATGGAATAGTTTCATAACGCCCTTCTGTAAGCATGTGCAGACCTACCTGTAGACAGTATTTTTCTTTGTCTCTTTTCCTGTTTTTATCAAAGTTAGAAAAAGGTTTCATTCTCATAAGAAAATAAAATATTTATATCCATCACTTTTATGCTGCAAGGGTTTTTAAAAACAAAATTATATGAGACCAAAAGAGGGCTTATTTATGACAGAGTCATTGGAAGTAGGGCATGAATTACTCATTATTTTAAAATATACCCCCATCTTACTTTACACCCATGCCTTACCACAGGAATGCTCAATTGCCATTGAGTAGGACAGATTTCTCACTGCTTACTACACAATTTCTTGCAAGTATATACTCCCATGGCTTCACTTCTTGGCTGGATGCCTTCAAAAAGGAACAAAACTTATAATGCTGCCCTCATCTTTTAAACCAAAAGCCAATTGCCACAGCAGAGCAAAAAATATCAATACAGATAAAAAGAAAATGTTCCATTTTACTTTGAGGACTCTCAAATTCACATTTCCTCTTCCCCACATATAGTTAATAATTATTCTTAAATGCAAATTTCCATAAATACAGCATGATTGGTCTATATTTCTGACTGCCTTACTTTGCTGTTATAAATGGTGAGCATGGGCACAACTCATTCTACTTGGAAAGAAAGAAAAAAGCAAGCACACAATTATCTACAGAAGGCCAGGTTACCATAGTGACATGGCAAGGATAAAACGATCTTTTAAACTTTTTCAACACCATGTGTCAAAAGAAAGTTTGAGCTCTTTCATCCTTCTTCCTGGAATAGAAAATGTTCATCCGAAAGGAGTACCTACTTCTTTCTGATCCTCTCCTAGTGACTTGTAGCTGCAAAAATGAAGGCACATCAAGTAAAGACTAAAAAGAGTGGAATATTTAGGATACCATGGATACCAAGCTCACTTCCTGACCCAACCTCAACTAGACTCATCTTCCTAGCTCCATGGGTCTGAAAATCCTGCTGTGATACACTACTATCATAAATAGAATTGGGACAGAAAATTCCAGGACTTTGGGAACTTTTCAAGAGGACAGAACATATAAATCCAACAAATGTTGTATATGAAACTTGCATAACCATGACATAAAACATAAAAACATGGTTTAAGAGAAAATAAAGAACACTAGGCCCATCTCATTTATTGGATATAGATGTAATAAACTATTAAAATGCTTGCAAACCAATCTTAACATGTTAAAAAGAATAACACACAAACCAGGAAAATCAGTACTTCATAATATTATGAAACAGAAGAGTAGAGATTACAAATATGGCATAAATTAGAAATTATTAGAAACTGACATATAGTGAATAATTGTTCAAATTAAAAGGCAGTGATAATTTCAATAGGTCCTGAAAAATTATTTGAAAAGTTTGGTACCAAATCTATATATAAAAGTAACCCTCTGAAATCAGAAAGAGAAGAGCTACTTTGCTAGCTCTTAAGTAGAACTTTGCTGTGATTTCATAGCTGTTGCTGAAGTCTAAATCTGAAAATAAAGATTGGTATGCCCTATGTACCCTCCAAACTCAATCCAAATAACTATGGGAGGGCTTCAGAAAGTGTGGGCATTATCAGAAGAGATTAACTGTCCACCCCAAGCTGATTATTTTCTTAGCTGCAGAAATCTGAGCTTCTCTTTCCCCCAGAACCTTTGCCAAAAACTCAGATGAAGCACTGAGCAAAATGCAGACCTGCCTTGTGCTCCTCAAAAGTAGAGCTAGAATTTGTATACTTGCCATGCCAACAGGATTTCAAAACCAGATTGAAATTGTACCAAGCAAGAGCTCCCCTATCCTTATTTGTCCTCTCTCCCTAGCTCCACCTCACATCATGATGGGCAGTGAAAGGTAGATGAGCAAGAAGGGTTCTGGTGAAGAAATGGCCATATCTGTTAGAGCTCTTGGTCTTTGGGAACTGTGGATAGATATGAAAATTAAATATCACTTACAGAGTGACAGGGCTTTCTCCCTATTGAGTCAGTAGGTCTAGAAAGGGGCTCAGAAATCTGAATTTTTAATAACATTCCACCATCAAAGTGTGGGAAATATTATACTATGAAAAGAGAAAAATAATGGGTTACAGAGTACTTCTCTACTTATTTCTGAGTAATATATAGGGAAATGCATGTTGGAGGATGTTCTTTGGGAGAGAACATCACATACCAAATGCTTAGGTCAGGAGCTCAGAGTGCTCTCCAAGGCCAATACCTAATAGTAGTGAGCAAAAGCACATAATTATCAGTTGTATAAATCTGCCACCACATTAGTAGGTCACACTGTGGACAGCAAGTTACATTAAAATACCTTTTGGAGGGGGAAAAATCACAGCCACTATCTCAAATTAAGATCAACTTGTAGTAAAAATCTCACAAACAAATTTTAAAATAAATTATGATATGGAGTACTTGTGCTCTTATTCACCTAATCCATCTCTGAGCCTGTTCCAGGTGATACTTCCAGAGATGATTAAATAGAAAGAACAGGTTGAAATGTGTTTGCACTTGCAAAGTTCTGATGTGTGTGTTGTCCAGAACTGGCAGAAATCCAAAATTTGCTTCATTAATTCTAAAGGAAGTTCAGCCTTATAAAAATGCCTAAAATTTTAACTAGCAGAACAAAAGGAAAAGCACAAATTTTCTTTTGCCCATGAATTTTCCACATTTTCAACCAAAAATGAACATTGCCCTTTCAAGTGTGGTCATCAAAGCTTTCTGACCCATATGCCCTCATGCAACCCATTCCCATATGCCCTACATTTCTAAAAACTATTGTCCTCAGATTGCTTTAAAAAAATTGAAAATAAAAGCAAAGAACAAATAAAACCATGCTTTCTCATCTTATACTCTATCATCCACCTTTTGGGAGGATAGAAAAGCCTAGTAAAAAAGAATAAAACTATCTTTGTCATTACTCTTCCTATTAAGGAAGTTTAATGGGGAAAATTGCCGTTTTGGACCATAATTTCTGGGAGTTTTTTCCAAAGGGATTCTTTTGTTCTGAACATCCAAATATGTTTTGTGATTAAATAACAAGAACTCAGTAGAACTAGGAGCAGGGAAACAGTACATTGCCTTATAAAAAAAAGAATAAGAAAAGTTTGGAGTTACCTGTGCTAGGGACAAAGAAATGGAGTCAAGATGGTGTATAGCCAGAATCTGAAAGGGGAGGCCACTGATGAAATATCTCAGTAAAAATCTCACCTATAACCAAACAAATTTTAAAATAAATTACAAAACAAACAAAAAAATTCTAAGATAATTTGAGATTGCATTGCAACATGATTAATCTGTTTGCATCCCTCCCCCAGGTTGCCAGCATAGTCATTATATCTGACCTGTAAGAATAGTTTTTAATGGAATTTGGGAAAGGGCTCAAGGTTCATATATGGGATTCCACATAGTAGCATAAAGACAGCAAGCAAAGGTTGTGGGGGGAGGAGTGGAATTTAATCCCCGATTAAGTGAATTCTGAGAAACTAAGAATATACAGTCAGACATGAACACAGAATAGAAAACCCTCAAGAGACCTTTGGAAAACCACATTGTATGTAATGGGAGGCTCTAAGCAATCTTACCTAGATTATAACAGAAGACCCATGCTAACATCTTAGTTTCCAGGAAATAAAACATAATAAATAGGGAAGAAAAATTTTAATCACTCAGCAATAAGACCACACTATTTACATTTGGGTAGATACTTTTTGAGTGATACTTTCCCTTTTCTCTGTTTTACTGGTATTTAAATAGACTAATGGAATTTTGTGATTGTGAAGTTTGGAATTCCCAATCTCTTCATCAGTCTTGCTCAGTTTCTCTCCAAATACTACAGAATTTTACCAAAAAAGATTAAAATAATTATTGCAATGTCAGAAACAGAAGTTGACACTCTCATATCATGATCTGGGGGGAAATTACAATAATTTATGGAGTTGGATTTGACTATTTGGGTTTCAATACATTATATAATCTAAATTTGCTTCATCAGGGATTACCTAAAAGGTATAAATATTTTTTCTTTCCCCACCAAACTGCCCTCAACACAGAACAAAGAGCCTAGACCAATCAGAGAACAGAGCAGTTAACTCTGTAACAGTTCTTTTTTTTTTTTTTTTAATTTTCCACCTGCTTTATTAAGGTACTAGAGGCCTGCTAGGTGCATGAAAATTCATGCACTGGAGGGGGGGGGGTCCCTCAGCCCAGCCTGCCCCCTCTCACAGTCTGGGAGCCCTCAGGGGCAGGAGGCAACCAGGTAATCAGGAGAAGGTGACACCCCCATCACACCTCTGCTGCTGCCACTGCCAGCAGCACAAGCCTCAGCCGGCCCTGGTTACCTGAGCCTTGGATGGCCCTGGGCGACTGAGCAGCCGCCATCCAAGGCTTGCCTGCATCTTGGGCTGGCTCTGGGAGGCTGGGCAGCTGCCATCTGAGGCTTGCCATGTGCTGCTACCCTGGTGGGGCGGAGGGGACTGGGCGCCGCCATCTGTGGCTGTGAGCACCACCATCTTTAAGAGCATGGCAATCAATTAGCATATTCCCTCCTTATTGCCTGTGGGCACTACCATCTTTGATGGCAGGGCAGTCAATTAGCATATTCCCTCCTTATTGGTTGTGGGTGCTGCCATCTTTGAGGGTGGGGCAGTCGATTAGCATATTCCCTCCTTATTGGCTGTGGGTGCTGCCATCTTTGTGACAGCGTGAGGGTCAATTAGCATATTCCCTCTTTATTAGATAGGATAATTGACAAATAAAATTGTAATATATTTAAAGTATACAATGTGAAAGGGTTTTTTTACCATCTAATTAATTATCATATTTATCACCTCACATAGTGAACCTTTTTGGGGAAGGGAGTGAGAATACTTGAGATATGCTCTCTCAGCAAATTTTAATGATGTAATATATGGTATTATCAACTATACTTACTATGTTGCACATTAGATCCTCAGACCTTATTCATCATATAACAAAAATGTTGTATCATTTTACCAATATCTCCCCATTTCTCCCATTCCCTGGTCTTTGGCAACTCCCATTCTGCTCTGTTTCTATGAGTTCTTCTTTTTTTTTTTTTTAATTATGCCATGGAGTATTTGTCTCTTTGGCTGGCTTATTTCACTTAGCATAATGCCATCAAGGTTCATCCATGTCTCAAATGGCATCATTTCTTTCTTTCTCAAGGCTGAATAATACTGAATAATACATACACAATATCTTCTTTATGTATTTATCAACTGATGAACACTTCAATTATTTCCATATGTTGGCTCTTAAGAATAATGTTGCAATAAATATGGGAGTAAGATATCTCTTCAATATCCTATGTTCATTTTCTTTGGATATATATTCTGAAGTAGGATTGTTGGAACACATTGTAGTTCTATTTTTAATTTCTGAGGAGCAACATACTGTTCTCCGTAATGGTCATACCAGTTTACATTCCCACCAACAGTGTACAAGGGTTCCCATTTCTCTACATCTTCACCAGCATTTGTTATCTTTGTCATTGTGATAATAGACATACAGACAGGTAAGAGTTGATATCTCATTGTGGTTTTGTTTTGCATTTCCTTGATATTAGTGATACTGGGTACCTTTTCATATACCTGTTAGCTATTCATATATCTTCTTTGGAAAAAAATGTCTATTCAGGTACAAAGCTGTGGAGAGCAGCTACCATGTTTGAACAGGTTCAAGCCTCAGACTAATGAGAGGGCACAGTCCTCTCATCTCAAAGCCACATGCAGGTCCCAGCTTGGAGGGCAAAGACCTCCCAGCACAATTATAGCCAAAGGCTGTGGTTGTAAGCTTGACCTTATGGTCTGAACCTATGGTCCCAGGTGGCTGAGTGATGTGGGCTGCAGGAGGTGCAGCAAGTGCTGCCAAAACAAAGCTTGATAGAGTTCTGAGGTGCATGTAATCAAGTAGCTTCAAAACTCACGAGAACATTGTAAACATCTTGACCACGCCCTTGCTTTACCTCGTGGGATCTAACTATAAAATAAAGACTTGGCTTACAGGCTGTGTCACTGTCTCTCCATCTGAGAACAGTGTCCCACCTGGCCCCAGCTATATTTTCTTGTTTGTTTTCTTTAATCCTTCACCACCTGCCCACCCTCAGGTTCACCACTGACTGTGCTGGACATGGTTCACAAAGCCCATTTTCAAATTAAGTTATTTGACTTTTTTTGCTATTGAATTATAAGCATTTCTTATATATTTTGGATAATAATCCTTTATAAAATAAACAATTTTCAAATATGTCTCCCATTCCATAGGTTACCTTTTCATTTTGTTGTTGATTTTATTTGCTATGCAGAAGATTTTTAGTTTGATATAGTATCACTTATTTATTTTTTCTTTTGATGTCAAAACTAAAAAAACAATTGCCAAGATCAATGTCAAGGAGCTTATCTCTGTTTTTCTATTAGGAGTTTCACAGTGTCAGATCTTACTTTCAAGTCATTAATCCATTTTGAGTTGACTTTTGTATATTGTGCAAGATAGAGGCCCATTTTATTTTATTTTTTCACGTGCCTATCCAGTTTTCCCAACACCATTTATTGAGGAGACTATCATTTCTCCATTATGTTCTTTCAGTGCCTTTCTCCACAATGAACTGTCCATATATTTGGGGGTTATTTCTAGGCTCTCTATTCTATTCCATTAATTTATGTGTCTTTTTATGCCAATATCATACTGTTTGATTCTGCTATTTGGAACCAGCAATTGATTATTCCCTCATCACCTGGCACATTGGCACGGCCTCCTGCTGACACTCATGACTTCAAAGTGTGACTTTCTGCCCCAAGCTTCTTTAGGAACCATGCTTTCAAACAAAAACAAGTCTCTCCTCAAGAGGAATACTGGTGCCAGATGTAAGGATAATAAATTGTCCACTATATTACCAAAATCTAATAGTGAGAACTTTTCTCTACGAAAGAAAGTGAGAAGAGTTCTGAGATGGTAAAGATGAGAAAGTATTTTCTGCAGTACCAGTATATATCCTTCTAAATACTCTGTTGGACAAAGGGCAACTTCATAATGAAGTTTCTTGCTCTTCAAGTGGAAGGTTATTACTAGTATATGGAAAGGTATCCAGCCTATTAATAAATTTAACTAGCATAAATATCTAAGTTTTTGGAAAACAAAGTTCTCTTGAAGAGGCTCATATCTTGCCTTCTACAGAAAGAGCCTGATTTAAGTAGGAAATTTTAAAAATGATTTATTAAATGTATATTAAGTATCTTCTGTAGGGTTATCTAAGAAGTTAGAATGAGCAAAACATACCTTTCTTCTGACTTTGAAAATTTTATTTTCTGAAGGGACATAACTAGAAACACAGATAGCTAAAGTAAAAACTATTACATACGTAAAAATTAATAGCAAGAAAAGTAAGTGGAGGTCAAAGGAGCAAACTAAAGTTCAGTAACAATCAAAATCAGATAACTGAACAATAAGGAACACTACCAAAACAAGCCCTTTATTATTTGATGTTCCTGTTTCCCTTGAAAGAACAGATAACATATGATTTTATTAACCTTTAGGGTTCTCCTGAACTTGTCTTCCTTTTTCCTCTACTCTCCACTCATATTTAAAATAGGTTCAAAGATAATGTGTAAAAATTAGACACAAAAATTAGCAACCAACATTGATAATGCAGAATCTGAAGCTAACACATTTTTAGTACCTCAAGGCCTCTTTGTGAAATATTTTAATACAAATTATACCTCAAGAACATGAGTTCAACTACAATATAAATGCATACTACTATATTTTCACTGTGTGAACTATATTAATTTTTTTAAATATATTTCTTCTGGAAGCAGAGGTATATGTATTATGTTGCTACCAAATAAACTAATATCACATTTTCTGTTTTTAATATTCACATACATTTCACAGCATTTCCTTCTCATATCACTCTAAGTTGTTCTGTTAATTACACACACTCAGTCACCATTACTATCATATCATAATTATAGCTAAGTGACTTGACAGTGCACATTCCCATTGTGAGAGTGTGAATTCTGAGCTTGTTTTCTGAACTATTACCCATCATTAGATATGAGAAATTGCAGTCAATTTTCACTATGTTACCCAATGTGTCATTCAAGGATTCAACAAATCCTTAGAAATATGCTTAGATCATAATCTAAACAGTATTTTCTTGATGAAATTACATTATATCAAAAAAAAACACAAGCCTGTGTGTAAAACACATATTTCTAAGTATGCAAGCTTTTGATGCTATAATAAAAGTCTTTCATCACATATTTAGCACACAATTTGTGTTCATGCAAAGAAATGATGGTTTATTCACTAAGAAAAAGAAATAGGACAGTTAATTTGTGAAATTCGGTTATTTTGTCTATTTCTTGGTAATCCCCAAAGTCAGAAAAATAAATAAAACATATTTCAGTTTATTAAAGGTTCATTTATATAAAAATTTTTGATCAAAGTATTCAAAAGTTTATATCATATACAGTTATAGCCTTCTTTTAAAAATATACAAATATTTACCATAAGAGTGAAAATCAGCATTTTAAAGACATTCTCAGTCTGTGAAATATGCCATTGGTATCTCAATGGGGATTGCATTGAATCTATCAATTGCTTTGGGTAGTATGGATATTTTAATGATGTTGATTCTACCAATCTGTAAATACTGTATATTCTTCCATTTGTTTATGTCTTCCTCTATCTCTTTTTTCAATGCCCTGTAGTTTCCAGAGTACAGGTCTTTTATCTCCTTAGTTATGTTTATTCCTATGGAATCTTAATTTTTTTTGGTGCAATGGTAAATGGGATTATTTTTGTTTGCTTCTCTTTCTGTGCAGTAATCCCATTTCTAGGAATATATCCCAAGAAACCAGAAACACCATCACAAAGGACATATGCACCCCTATGTTCATAGCAGCACAATTTACAGTAGCTAAGATTTGGAAACAACTTAAGTGCCCATCAGCAGATGTGGGATTAAAAAACGGTGGTACTTCTACACAATGGAATACTATGCTGCTATAAAAAAAAAGAACTCTTACCATTTGCAACAGCATGGATGGACCTGGAGAGCATTATGCTAAGCAAAATAAACCAGTCGGAGAAAGATAAATATCACATGATCTCACTCATCTGTGGAATATAATGAACATAATACACTGATGAACAAAAATAGATACAGAGATAAAGAAGCATTGAACAGACTCTCAAGCTTCAGTGGGAAGGCAGGGGAGGGAAGGGGAGTGGGGATAAGAGATCAACCAAAGGCCTTGTATGCATGAACATAAGCATAACCAATGGACACGGACACTAGAGAGTGAGGGCATGTGCCAGGGGTGGGGATGGCCAGGGGGAAGTCAATGGGGGGGAAAGGAGACATATGTAATACTATATGTAATACTTTAAACAATAAAATAAAACTTTAAAAACGTAAAATAAATAATAGATTGTGCTGTGACATTAAGTTATAAAAATTAGGTAACAGACCAGTAAAGCAAAATATGATACCTGTATTCTTTGATAAAAGAATTCCTCAAGCTCTGGCCAGTGTGGTTAGGTCATTTGTGTGTCATTCATGTGTTGTATTATTGCAGGTTTGATTCCTGTTTAGGGTACATATCCAGGTTGCAGGTTTGATCCCCGGTTTGGGCAAGTAGGGGAGGCAACAAATTGATTGTTTCTCTGTCACATTAATGCTTCTGTCTCTCATCCTCTCTCTAAAATCAATGAAACATATCTTCCAGTAAGGATAAAAAAAAGAAAAAATAATAATTCCTCAAGTCAATTTTTAAGTATAACACTTTGCTAAAACAAAAAACAAACAAACAAAAAAACCCTTGTAGATGTCCAATATTTTCAAGATTTGAAAGGCAAGTTGGTTGGTTGAATAAATGGTGGTCAAAATAGCTCACTTTGCTGTCCCCTTCTGACCCTTAAATTCAGCACAAGAAGGCTTCTAATAGCATATTGGAAACACAGTTTTTTCATAGCAGACTTGTTAACTAAAAAGGGAATATGCTTCTGGTTCATCAAATCCAACATGAGTCTTAGCACTGAGTGTGACCCTCCATTTCCTTATTGTCTGGGTGTGTAACAGAGCTATTCCAGATCACGCTTTAATTTTCTACATTATTTCAACTGAAACTCTAAATGTTGAATTAGTAAAAGAGAACAACTAAGGCATTACCTGTTGTTCCTCCCCTGGCAGCAATTAAAAATTAATAGCAGCTTACCAGTTTATTTACTCAGGTACAATAGTCCTCCCTTATCCATGGAGGGAACAAGATCCCCAGTGGATGCCTGAAACCATAGATGGTACCAAACCCTATATATTATGTTTTTTCCTACACATATATACCTATAATAAAGTTTAATTTTTTATGTTTTTATCGATATCAGAGAGAAAGGAAGAGGGAGAGAGAGATAGAAACATCAATGATGAGAGAGATTCATTGATCAGCTGCCTCCTGCATGCCCCCCACTGGGGATTGAGCCCACAACAAAGACATGTGCCCTGATGGGTTCATAAGTCAATGCTCAACCACTGAGCCACACCGGCTGGATGATAAAGTTTGATTAATAAATTAGGCACAGTAAGAGATTAACAACTAATAATAAAATAGAACAACTATAACAATAAACAGTAATAAAAGGTATGTGAATGTGATCTCTCCCTCTCTCAAAATATTTTATTGTACTTAAATATTTTATTTCACTTAAAAGAAGCACTTTACAGTTTCTCTTTGGCATATCTGAATCCACATCATCACTACTCTTGTGCTTTGGTCCAATAAAGGTAACTTGAACACAAGCACTGTGATACCTCAACAGTCAACCTGATAATCAAGAAGGCAACTAAGTTACCAACAAGTGGGTAGCATGTATAGGATGGACACACTGAGCAAAGATTTCATCACACTACTTAGAACGGTGTACAATTTAAAGCTCAAGAATTATTCTTTTCTGGAATTTCTCATTTAATATTTTCAGACCATGGTTGACCACAGGTAACTGAAAGGGTGGTAAAGGAAACCACAGATGAGGAAGAGCTATTACGGCTTTGTTTTTTGTTCAATGTCACACTTGAAAAAAAAATTGAATCAATGCATTTTCATCTTTAGTAATCATAAGAGTAAGTAGATTGATTTCAAACTTAGGATGAAGCCACTTTATTGCTATCTGAGACTGCTCATAATAAAGTCAGTATATTAAGAGACCACAATACAGCTGTCCATTAGGGGATGTACAATAAAAGAATCCTAAATCCAATCTAAAGCTGCACCTAAATAACTAGATGGTGAGTCAAATAAAGTTATTTTCGTGGGTAAAACAAAGTTTGTCCACTACTTCTTTTCAAGTGGACCGATATTTGTATTGTGGGATCCTGATAGCATACAGAGATGTCAGCACCTCCCAACACTGTTAGGGCAAGCTGGCAAACACAAGGACTCACCTAGTTTTCAGATCTTACAGGACATAACTCAATCTCATAACTATTAGGGAAAACAATAAACCTTTATTCAACAAATATGTATTCAGTCCCTAATATAGTGTCAGACTTGAGTTAAAAGAGTGAACAACACAGATAGTCCTTCCCTGGTACAGTTTGCATTCTGTCTGGAATAAGAGGACAGTAGATATTAAATAAATAAATTCTATGCTATAAAGAAGGTGTTAATCAACAATAAAAATACATTTTAAAAAGAAGAAAGTGGCCCAACCGATTTGGCTCAGTGGATAGAGCGTAGGCCTGCAGACTCAGGGGTCCCAGGTTCGATTCCGGTCAAGGGCATGTACCTTGGTTGCGGGCACATCCCCACTGGGGGGCGTGCAGGAGTCAGCTGATCGATCTCTCTCATTGATGTTTCTAGCTCTCTATCCCTCTCCCTTCTTCTCTGTAAAAAATCAATAAAATATATATTTTTTTTTAAAAAAAGAAGAAGGTGTTAAAGCTATACGAACAAAAATCAAAGCAGCGTAAGGGGAAGTAGTGTATGAGGATACTAGGGGTTGCAAGTTTAAAAAAGTAGCCCTCATTTAGAAGATCACATTGATCAAAAACTTTGGAGGAGGTTGATGAGTGAACCAGGCAGATATTTGAGGAAAGAACATTCTAGGCACAAGGAACAACCAATGCAAACACCTTAAGATAAGAACCTCATTTGCCTGTTTATAGAGTAGCAAGGAAGCCCAGGTGGCAGAAGAAGGAATGACAAGAGAAGAGTAAGAAATACATTTTGGGGTCTTGCTTTATGTCCCAACCAGCTTCCTACTCCAGTAGTGCCATCTTCCTCCACACATTCCTCCACTCCCCGAGGTAAGGAAGCTCTAAATGCCCTTTAGACACCCTCAGGAGATGAAGTAGTTTTATCTTCATTTTAAAAATGTATATTCCCAATTCTTTACTGCTCATATAATATTTTCCTTTAGGAACATGATATTATATAGAAGTTGTATTTGTTTAATTATTTTTAAAATATTTCTTCAAGAGCTTTAGATGCTGTAGATACATAGTTTTGGGAAACCTGGTCTACCAATTTGACAAAAAATATTAGGCTAAACTATAAGAAATTGACCTATTTATAATTTTAAATGGTCAAATGTTGATACCTCCAAATGATTTGACCTAATAGGAGTAATCTTGGATTGCTTTAGTAATCAGAAATATATGTGGCATATATTTCAAAACATATGTGACACAGACTGCTGGTTGCCTATACAGTGGCCACTTCCTCCTTCTTCTTTAGTAATATAATAGAATGCTGATTTAATTCAAGATGGTACTGGGCACAGTTAAAAGAACATATTCCCACCCTCCTTTGCAGCTAGGTGTAGTCTTTGACTAAGATCTGTCCAATGACATAAGTGGAAGTGTTATGTAGGACTTTAAAAAGCTCAGCAGGAAGGCAGGTGAGGGTTGGCGGGGGTCGGGGGGGGTCGGGGAGGGAGTAAGAGATCAACCAAAGGACTTGTATGCATGCATATGAGCATCACCAATGGACACAGACACTAGGAGGGTGAGGGCATG
>NW_005362075.1:2780349-2791295 GCF_000412655.1 Myotis brandtii | reverse complement strand
GAAGGAAAAATTTCTTATAAAGGAACTTAATTGACTGAGAGATTTTTAGTTTATTTCTCTTCTCTTTCCTTATCTCTTTCTGGAAAGTTAGTGCAATGGCAGGAACTTCAGCAACCATATTAAATTGTGAGCTATCGTTGAAGATAGAAGCCACAGGCAAAGATGACACAGAAAAGGACATCAGGGTCTCAGAGTCCTTGATAAGCTTATGGAGCTTTCATAAATAGCCCTGGACTAAAAACAATATCCAGGTATCTTTCATGGAATAAATTAGCCCTTTTGTTTAGGCCACTGATATTTCTGTGTGGCTTTCTTTTTAATGTTTTGGGGTTTTTTTTTCTGTTATGTGGGGCTAAATCTAATTTTAAATAAATACAATAAAAATCATTTAAAAATATGAATTCATCTAAATGTGATGGAAGATAAATTATTTTATATATTTTTTCCATTGAGTGCTCCAACAGTCAGTTATTTATAAAGGAAAAATATCATCTATCATTGCTTACAAAAGATATAGATCTAGAAATGTGTAGGCCAAATAAGTTATTAAATTTTTGTTTGTCCTTGGAAAATATTTTGTAGTCTGATATATCAAATTTGTGATTATACTGTTGGTCATCATCTTAACAATGTTAAAGCAGGTATGACACAGTTTATGAATTATATAGATGAAAAGCTTTAAATTTTCAACTTATTCTACATAAAATATTTAAATTTATCTTTTATCTCTGAAAAATGAATGTGCAATTTCTTTTTTATTTGATTTATCAAATTTAATTAATTAAGGTTGTATACCACTACAACTTAATATATGTTACTGAGTAAAATCAATATAAAACATGGGGCTACTAAGATTAAAAATACCATTACAACAAAATTCAAACATTTTGAGAACTGTTTACTATAAGATACCTTACATTTTAGTTAGACTATGCTAATGCATAAACCACTGTGGAGAAAGTCCATGCACCTTTTACTACTTCCAATGAATATTTCTAAAGTCAGTAAAGAAATAATAAAAATACAAATTTGTAAATTCAAATAAATTTATATTTCTATAATCCAAATAATAATTATAAAATTTGAAATAACTGAAATATTTAACAGGCTTGCAAATTTTAAAATATAAGAGTAAAAGAGTTTTCATACATTAAAATGAGATTTTATTTATTTTTATTTTTTTATTTTAATATATTTTCATCGATGAGAGAGAAACATCGATCAGCTGCCTCCTGCACATCTTCTATTGGGGATGTGCCCGCAACCCAGGTACATGCCCTTGACCGGAATCGAACCCGGGACCTTTCAGTCCACAGGCCGACGCTCTATCCACTGAGCCAAACCGGTTTCGGCTAAAATGAGATTTTAAAATCTCACATTAAGTCAGTCATTATCTGATTATTTGAATCAGTTATTCCATTCTTGGAAATGAAACCATCTATTAACATTTTCACTAGTCAATAGTAAAATAAGAAGAACCATGTAGTGAGTTTTTAAGAAAGCTGACCTATTTCAACCTAAAAGAACGTTTTTTATTCTAAAATGATGCTCTATGTCTTCTGATATGCTGTCAATCACAGATGGATAGTTTATTGTTGCTGCTACTTTGTTTAATTTTTATTTTATGTTTTAATTAAATTTATTGGGGTGGCATTGGTTTTAGGTGTGGGTTTCTATGTTACAAGATCTGTACATTGCACCATGTGCCCACCCACCCAAAGTCAAACTTTTTCTGTCACCATATATTAGGGACCCCTTGTCCCAACACCCA
This sequence comes from Myotis brandtii, assembly GCF_000412655.1. Classification (NCBI taxonomy): domain Eukaryota; kingdom Metazoa; phylum Chordata; class Mammalia; order Chiroptera; family Vespertilionidae; genus Myotis; species Myotis brandtii. The sequence goes on along the minus strand of NW_005362075.1, from coordinate 2,789,524 downwards.
ATTCCCTCTGGCAACCACCACACTGCTCTTTGTGTTCATGAGTTTCAGTTCTATATCCCATACTAGAGGCCTAGTGCATAAGATTCATGCAAGAGGCGAGGGTGGGGAGGGGGGGAGAAGAGGGTCCCTCAGCCCGGCCTGCACCCTCTCATAGTCCAGGACCCCTCGGGGATGTCTGCCTGCCGGCTTAGGCCCGAAACTTCAGGTATCGGGACTAAGCCGGCAGGCAGACATCCCTCTTACAGTCTGGGGCTCTTGTAGTCCAGTACCCCTCACTTCTCACCAGCCACCTGCAGCGGAGGTGGGAGAGGCTCCTGCCACCGCTGCTGCACTCGCCAGCAGTGAGCCCAACTTCTGGCTGAACGGCGCTCCCCTTGTGGAAGCACACTGACCATCAGAGGGTAGCTCCTGCATTGAGCATCTGCCCCTTGGTGGTCAGTGTGCATCATAGTGATCAGTCATTCTGTCATTTGGTCGATTTGCATATTATGCTTTTATTATATTGGATATGAGTGAAATCATATGGTTCTTTGCTTTTTCTGACTGACTTATTTCACTTACCATAGTACTCTCAAGGTCCATCCATGTTGTAAATGGTTCTATTTCATCTGTTCTTATGGCTGAGTAGTATTCCATTGTGTATATGTATCACATCTTTATCCAGTCCTCCATCGCAGGACAATTTGTTTCCATGTCTTGGTCATTGTGAATAGTGCTGCAATGAACGTAGGGGTAAGTATATCTTTGCGAATACATGATTTTGAGGTTTCCGGGTATATACCTAGGAGGGAGGTTGCTGGATCATTTAGTAGCTCTATTCTCAACGTTTTTTAGAATCACTAAAGTGGTTATACCAGTCTACAGTCTCACCAGCAGTGAATGAGGTTTCTCTTTTTTCCACAAACTCTCCATTTGTTATTGCTTGCCTTATTAATAACCAGGGGTCCATTGCACAAATTTGTGCACCTTGAAGGGAACTGTGGGCCCAAGGCTGTGATGGGCACAGGGGCAGGTCTCGGCCCATCCTCTGTGCCCCCTCCCAGGGCCTCCCACCTTGGCCCCTAGTCCCCTGTCTACTGGCAGCCCCGCTCCCGCTGCTGCTGTTCCCACTCACTGACAGAGCCAGCTTTCTTGCAACCGCTGACGGTGTGGAGCAATTGGGGCCAGTGCCAGCAGTGGGAGCAAGCAGGGCCGGTGCCATCAGTAGGTGCAAGTGGCGGCTGCTGCCCCAATTGCCCCTCGAGCAGAGGGAGGTGGAGAAGCCTTCAGGGGTGATCGGGGCCAGCAGCCACTGCTCACACCCGCTGATGGTGCTGAGCGATCGGGGCTGGCACAGGACACCAGCAGCAGGTGTGAGTAGCAACCCTGGTACTGGCAACAGGACCGCGGTGTGCGGGAGCAAAGAATTTTCAGTAACCACCAGAGGCTCACCCCGATGACAGCAACCGGCGCCCTGCCTTGGTCTGGTGCCCCTGCTCACCTACTCCACCATCCCATCTCAGCCAATGTCCACCATGTTCCACGCACGAGCCCTGGTGGTCAGTGCACGTCATAGCGACCAGTTGTTCGGTTGTTCAGTTTTTCTGCTATTTGGTCTATTTGCATATTAGGGTTTTATATAGATAGATAGCCACTCTAACAGGCATAAGATGGTGTCTCATTGTAATTTTATTTGCATTTCCCTAATTGTCAGTGAGGTTGAACATCTTTTCATACATCAATTGGCTGTTTGCATGCTATCTTAGAAGAGGTATTTTATCAGGTCTTCTGTTCAATTTTAAAAAATATTTTGTTGATTTCAGAGAGGAAGAAAGAAGGAGAGAGAGAGCTAGAAACATTAATGATGAGAGAGAATCATTGATCAGCTGCCTCATGCATGCCCCACATTGGGGATCAAGCCCGCAACCCAGGCATAGGCCTTGGCCAGGAATCGAACTGTGACTTCCTAGTTCATAGGTCAACGCTCAACCACTGAGCCCTGCTAGCTGGGAAGTTTTATGTGTTCTTTATATATTTTAGTAATTAAACCTTTGTCGGAGCTACTGTTTGCAAATATCTCCCATCTGCTTGGCTGCTTCTTTGTTTTATTGTCAGTTTCTTTTGCTGTTCAGAAGTTTTTTAGTTTAATATAGTCCCATTCATTTATTTTTGCCTTTACTTCCCTTGCCTTTGGGGTGAAGTTCATAAAATATTATCTATGCCTCAGGTCCTTAAGTTTGGTACCTATATTTTATTCTATGTAACTTATTGTTTTGGCTCTTATGTTTAGGTGTTGATCCATTTTGAGTTAATTTTTGTACATGGGGACACACTGTAATACAGTTTCATTTGTTTGCATGTGGCTTTCCAGTTTTCCTAGCACCATTTATTGGAAAGACTATCTTGGCTCCACTGTGTGCTTTTGGCTCCTTTGTCAAAAATTATCTGTCCATATATGTGTGTTTTTATAGCTAGGCTCTCTATTCTGTTCCATTCATCTGTGTGTCTGTTTCCCTGCCAATACCATTGTAGCTCTGTTGTATAATTTGAAGTCAGGTAATGTCATATGTCCAGCTTCATTCTTTTTTCTCAGAATTGCTTTGGCTATTCGGAGTCTTTTGTGGTTCCATACAAATCTGATGATTTCTCGTTCTATTTCTTTAAAAAATGACATTGGAAATTTGATGGGGGTTGCATTAAATCTGTATATTGTTTTGGGCAATATGGCCATTTTACCTATGTTAATTCTTCCAATCCATGAACACAGAATATTTTTCCATCATTTTATAAATGAAAAACCTAAGCGGAGGTGCCCAACAAAAATGTAATATGAGCTACATGTGATTTTTTAAAAAATTCTTCTAATTGCCACATTTTCAAAAGTAAAAAAAAAACCAAAAACATGTAAAATTATTTCAAGTAATTTATTTAATTTAACCTAATATGTCCAAATTATATTTTAATATGTAAAAATGTAAAATATTATTAACATATTTTACATTTTTATCTTAAGTCTTCAAAATTCAGTGTGTATTTTGCACTTAAAGTCCATCTCTATTCAGAATAGGTACCCATGAATTGTTCAATAGCCATCTGTGGCTAGTCACTACCATATTGGACAGCACAGGCCTAGTGGAATATTACTTTTTACCCTGACATGGTTATAGACCACAAGTCTGTGACTGAGGAATGTAAGCTTGTGTAAGGTAATCAGAGTGAATTGGAACCCAGAGTTTTTTATTTGAATGTGGTTATTTCCAGACAGATGGACTATTCAGAGCCTTCAAAATGTGATTAATCCCAATGAATAGGAGTCTTCTATTCTCTTTAATAACCTAACTAGAATCATTGTGCAAGCAATGAACAACCAATTTATATATTATTCTTAACTTAAATAGAGGGAGGTAAAATAGGTAAGGCAATAAGTCTGGTGTGGGTTTGAGAATTGGTAAGAATAAAGTTCTTGCCTTGGTCTACATCCAACCAGCAAGTAATCAGAGATCAAGGATATAGGTGTGTGGCTATGACTCAAGTTCCTTAGGTTGACATTCTTAGGTGGGAATTTCACAACCAAGCTTGAGCATATTTATATCATTTAATCTAGACTGGGATGTCAGCAGTCATTAAGGACCAATCCTTTTCTAACATAAGGAAATCTTTTATATTTAATAGGTATGAGTTTTTCTATATATTTGTTCTGGCCCAAGGCTCAGTGCTACAAACCTAGCAATGATATCCATAGGAGACATTATTCTTAACTCAAAATCTCTTAAAGACAAGACACAATCGCCCCACAGATTGCTTTTCAATTGCAATAGGAAAAGAAGTAACTATGCAATGAAGAAGCCAGAGAAAATTTTAACCAGGTGATCAAATTAATATCTCCACATGAGAAACAGAAGGAATATATGTGCCTCCAAATGTGCTACCCTGAGAAGGACACATCATTGTTGTAGCATTCTGAGTAAGAACATAGAGCCTCACTATAATCGTATAGACCAGTGGTTCTCAACCTTCCTAGTGCCGCGACCCTTTAATACAGTTCCTCATGTTGTGGTGACCCCCAACCACAAAATTATTTTCATTGCTACTTCATAACTGTAATTTTGCTACTGTTATGAATTGTAATGTAAATATCTGATATGCAGGATGTATTTTCATTGTTACAAATTGAACATAATTAAAGCATAGTGATTAATCACAAAAACAATATGTAATTATATATGTGTTTTCCGATGGTCTTAGGGGACCCCTGTGAAAGGGTCGTTCGACCCCCAAAGGGGTCGCGACCCACAGGTTGAGAACCGCTGCTCTAGACAAACACAAATTAAGGAATATTCTATAAAGTAACAATGGCATTATTAAAAGAATGTCAGCGTGATGAAAGACAAAAAGCAATTGAGGAACTGTCTTAGATGAAAGGAGACTATATGTGATCTGTAATCTTGGACTGTATCCAATATTGGAGGGGACAAATTCTATGAAGGACATTATTAAAACAAGTGACAGAATTGGAACATGACTCGAAGATTAAATGAGTATTGTATTGTGTTAAATTTCCTGAATTTGATAACTATACATGGTTATCTAAAAAATACCTTTGTTTTTAGGTGACATACACTGGAACTTGGAGGTTATAAAGAAGTATGTTGTATGAAAAGTACTTTTCTTAAAAAATAGTAAAATGTATATGTGTATATGTGTATATACATAGAAAGAGACAGGGTGAGAGAGGATGATAGAATAAATGTAGCAAACTAAAACTTGGGTGAGAGTCTAGGTAAATTGTTTACAGGAATTCTCTCTATTATGTTTGCAACTTACCTAAAGTATGAAATAACTTTCAAGTAAAAAGTTTGAAAGGGGAAGACACAATTGTAGGTGGAGCCATAGTCTCCCTTATAGTATAGAGACCTGAGTTTTAGAATACTTTTAAATTGGCTCTTTATTTGGGGCTATTCCAACTTAGAAAGTATCTAAATTTCCAGTGTTATAATTCTTCCTTCTATAGATAAATTTCACATGTCCAAAAATATAAACAAATCTTAATACAAAAGTGGAAAAGCAAAGCTTAGTAATTTAACAGAAATTAAGGTAATAAATGTGCCTAACACAAACATACATATGAACTAGCTACTTCGCAAAAAATTTAATCCTATATAATAAAAGGCTAATATGTAAATAGACCAAATGGTGGAACAACTGGAACAACTGGTCATTATGATGTGTGCGGACCACTAGGGGGCATGCGTGGAACATGGCAGTCGCTATCATCGGGGTGAGCCTCTGGTGGTTACTGAAAATTCTTTGCTCCCTCACGCCATGGTCCTGCCTGGTGCTTGCGCCTGCTGCCAGCACCAGCACCGCTCACACCTGGTGCCCAGTGCCAGATGCCAGCTCCAATTGCCCCTCAGGGCTCCTCCACCTCCCCCTGCTCCTGAGGGGAGATCAAGGCAGCTGCTGCCACTCGCACCCACTAACAGCGCCAGCCCCATTTGCACCTGCTGCTGGTGCCAGCCCCAATCTCCATGCCTTCTGTGGGTGCAAGCAGGGCCAGCGCCATCAGCACGTGAGAGCAGCGGGAGCAGGGCTGCCAACAGACAGGGGACTGGATCCATGGCAGGAGAGGCCAGGCGGGGATGTGGAGGATGGACCAAGACCCGCCCCTGTGCCTACCACACCCTCACAGCCCACAGTTCCTTTCAAGGTGCACGAATTCATGCACTGGGGCTCTAGACTAATATAAAGAGAAGACCAACTTCCTACTATCTTGTGAAACTGTAATTATATAATGGATAAAATATCACTCTAAAGTATATTGCATTAGATAAATGTGAAGTTCATGCTATTGCTCACTATCAAGTGCTGACTATGTTTACATATACAGTAGACATTCATATCCAGCTGCCTGGCTGTTGAGCTAAAACTGGTTTTTTCCTGCCTTCAGTCTCAAACTGAAGCATAGTCTCTCTTGGTTCTCCGGCCTTCAGACTCAGACTGGAACTACACCATCGGCAGTTCTGGGTCTCCAGCTTGCCAACTGCAGATTTGGAGACTTCTTAGCCCCATAATTGTGTGAGCCAATTCTTTTTTATGTATATTTTATAGAAAATACATATTCTATACAAAAATATATATGACATATATATGACATATATATCATATATAATATATGTCATTTTTATTGTTGGTTTTGTTTCTCTGTAGACATTACAGAACCATTCTGATCATAACTTCTGGTAGAACAAATCTTTTGTTACAGAGAAATGTCTTCACAGAAATGCTGAGGCTACTGATGATTCATCCAAAACAAAATTATAGTCAGAAGGATTCTGTAATCTTTTGGCTACTGTGCCTATAGAAAGAATTATAGTAGAAGATTTAAGTTATTCTTGGAAAAGAAATATCAAGGTTTGAGGTTTTATTTGTTTGATTGGGTTGATTAGTTTTTGTGTTTCCAATAGATTTTTCTGCCATTTTCTCTTCTTAGTTTGAAGAATTAATCTGTTAAGAAAAATAAGAATGGTAGACTGACTACTGTTCTCTAGGAGGAGTTCTTCTTTTTAGTAACAGAAACCTCAGGACTGTGGCTGGGCATGTGCCTTTCTAGCTACGGATTCTTTTTCTGAGACATATAGGTGTTGCTAAGAGCTAAATTTGGGGCAATGAGATGTGAATAGGGTGGTTTTTGACTTCCAGATTGTCTTCTTAAACATACTTGTCCTAGAGAGTCTGCTCCCAATCCTTTTCATTAAGCAGGATGTGACAATGACTAGCACAACCTTAGAAGCTATAGATGTTGAGGATAATAGAGATGCTCCACTAACCATAGACCATAGACCATGTCTATGGACCATTAACTCCTCCAAACTGTTATATGAGAAAAATATATTTGTCTCATTTCTGCCACCACATTTTGGAGTCTCTGCAGTATAACCTATCACCCTAATGTCTACTGAGAGTAGATTTGTATAACAAAAACATCATATTCAATGCTGAGAACACACTCTCCAACACTGCTTTCAAATTTGACCAAAGAAGATGACAGAATAACATCCCAGAGGGCAAATCCAATGGCCAAGGAAGTGACTCTAGGAGCAGAGCCAGGAATATGGAGCCACCAAAAAACTCACCTTCCATCCAGAGCAGAGAGGCTTCATAATTTCCACCAAGTAGGATCTGATAACTGCTCTGAACCTATATTGCTGGATGTTCCCACTCTCCCTCTTGAATATGGAAGTTTTATTATCCTATTGGTGCTCTACCATGCATATCAGGTATGGGGACAGGCAGGAAGATACCTTGCTTTTTATTTTATAGAGTAGGGGCCTGGTGCATGAAATTCATGCACTGGGGGGGGGGGGGTCCCTCAGCCCAGCCTGCCCCCTCTCATAGACTGGGAGCCCTCAGGGGATGTCCTACTGATGGCTTAGACCCGCTGAAAGCAGGCCTAAGCTGCAGTCTGGCCTCCCTCTATGAGAGGCGACCTGGCTGATCAGGGGAAGGCACCAGCCCCATCACCCTGCTGCTACAGCCACTGCCAGCCACCGCAGTCACCAAGGTGTTTTCATCAACACGGACTCCAGTCCCTTCACCATGAAAAAATGGCAACTTTCTTTAGGCATTTTCAAGATGTGTCTTTCATAGGATATGACATTTCTTTCTTTTTTTTATCCTCACCTGAGGATATGTTTCTATTATTTTTAGAGAATGTGGAAGAGAGAGGAAAAGACACAGAGAAACATCAATGAGAGAGGGACACTTTGATTTTTTGCCTCCTGCATGAGCCCTGACCTGGGCCCAGCCCAGGGAGGAGCCTGCAACCTAGGTACATGCCCTTGATCAGAATCAACCCGGATCCCGCGGTGGGCAGGCTGAGGCTCTATCCACTGAGCCAAACCGGCTAGGACAGGATATGACATTTCTTAGCCCTCCAGCAGCAGACCTTCGTTTTTTCCTCCAGGAGTGAGGTGGAAAAACCCTAGATCACCTTTTTGAATTCTTGTTACCCAAGTTACCAAGAACATTACCAGGGGCATACAGGGAGCTTAGGCAATGAGCTGTCAGAAAAGGTGTTTCCCCTGAAGCTCACCCACAGAGGCAGGACTGCTGGCAAGCCTAGGCTGGCACACCCCCTGTCTCCGGGCCTGCTCAAGCCTCCAAAGCGGCTTGGGCAGGGCCCCCCAGCTCTGCTCAAGCCTCTGTCCGAGGCTTGGGCAAGGCCCCCCCCCCTCCCCTCCACTCAGGCCCTGCTCAAGCCTCTGCTGCAGCTTGGGTAGGACCCCCCGCCAGCTCTGATCAAGCCTCTGCCATGGCTTGGGCAGGGCCCCCTGGCTCCGATCAAGCCTCTGCCACGGCTTGGGCAGGGCCCCCCACACACCCCCAGCTCTGATCAAGCCTCTGCCCTGGCTTGGGCAGGCCCCCCACACACACCCCCTGCTCCGATCAAGCCACTGCCCTGGTTTGGGCAGGGCCCCCCTGGCTCCAATCAAGCCTCTGCCGGGGCTTGGTCAGGGCCCCCGCTCCTCTCTGGCCCTGCTTAAGCCTCTGTTGCCCCCCCCCCATGGCACCAAGGCCAGTAGGCCAGGAGTGGCCAGGGGTGTTCTGGGACCGAGGCCACTCAGGGCCTATGCTGGGGCCTGCAGGCTCTGAGCTGCCTGAGTTCCTAGGATGTTCCCGGGACCTAGGCCGCTGGGCGCCTTCGTATGCAAATTAACCCACCATCTTTGTTGGGTTAATTTGCATACTCACTCCTGATTGCCTGGGGACATGGCTGGTGGGTGTGGCTTGTCAGCATAGCGGAGGTATGGTCAATTTGCATGTTTCTCTTTTATTAGATAGGACTAGAGGCCCGGTTCACAAAAATCTGTGCACTCTGAGGGGTCCCTCAGCCCGACCTGTGCCCTCTCGCGGTCTGGGACCCCTCAGGGGATGTCCACCTGCTGGCTTAGGCCCGCTCCCCAGGGGGTTGGGCTAAAGCTGGCAGTCAGACATCCCTCTGGCATCCCAGGAGCCCTCAGGGGATGTCCACTTGCCAGCGGGGAACAGGCCTAAGCTGCAGTCAGACATCCTTAGCACTGCTGAGGAGGCGGGAGAGGCTCCCGCTACCACCACTGTACTGGCAGTCGTCAGCCTGGCTTGTGGCTGAGCAGAACTCCCCCATGTGAGAGCACACTGACCACCAGGGGGCAGCTCC
>NW_005362075.1:2765219-2779859 GCF_000412655.1 Myotis brandtii | reverse complement strand
TGAGGGGCTGATGGCTGTTTTCAGGCTGGTCACGGCCCCCAGCCACCCAAGCTCCCAGTGGAGGCTGGCTGGAAGCAGGTATCTTGGATTTATTTATGTTCTATAATTGAAACTTTGTTGCCTTGAGCGGAGGCCACAGCCGGCCAGGGCAGGTGGGAAGCTTGGCTTCCTCCATTGCCAGGGCAACCAAGCCTCCTGCTTGCTCCAGCTCCGTGGCTGCCAGCCGCCATCTTGGTTGGGTTAATTTGCATATAGTCACTCTGATTGGCTGGTGGGCATGGCTTGGGCGTAGCAGAGGTTTGGTCAATTTGCATGTTTCTCTTTTATTAGATTAGATTGTTTAACCCTAAAGAGCTGATAACAAGTACAGGCATCACTCAGAGATCCTGGACTTTGAGCTGGGTATAATAACTGGATGGGGTTTGTGGTTATCTCTCTTACAGAAGGGGTGAAGAGTCAACATGGATACATGTTGTGACATGCATCCATAGTAGCCAGAGTTACATGGGTGGCAAGAGAAGCAGACCATGGTGAAGTCATCCAACTGTCACCCTTTTTTTCTTAAAGTAATAGAGCTCCCAGAATTTTAGCTGGGCACATGGCCAAATATCTATAAACTATATTTTCTAATATCTTTTTCAATGAAGTATAGTGGTGTGACTAAATGTAAATCTATAGGATAAAAGTGGAAGTGTTAGATATAACTTCCCATCCTTTCCTTAATTCTTTCTGCCTGGTAATGCCACTGTAGGGGCCACCACTAAAATCTTGTGTTGGGATAGCACAGCCACTCTTTCAGTCCTGGGTCACTTAGCTCTGGACTATTACATGAGACAGAAATAAACTACTTGTACCTAGTGTCTTTGTTGTAACAGTTTAGCCTATCATTAACTAATGTAAGTTTCATCTAGTTTTGGAAAGCCTTAGCATAAAATAATATTTGACATTCCAAGAAAGCAATAGGAAAGCAGTTGGAAGAATCTGAATATTCTGAATACCCATAACTACTTTAAGAACTAAAAGTTGTAATATTCCCAAAAAAGCATACCTGCCCACTAATTTTTATTCATCATAAAACTAAATTTGCCTTGTTAAGCTGAAGTTGCATTAGGCCAAAATATGTAGACATCACATTGAATTCCTACCTGACGAAAGAGTATAGCTGCTTAAAATGAATAAATTTTGCTAATAAATATGAGAAGTTCTCAAGACAAGAATCTCACTGTGTAGTGTTCCTAAATAATACAGCTATACTTCACTTTCATGAAGTGGATTGTCGCTACTGGAGCTGTTCTCCTGGATGTGGTACATCATTATGGTATGGTTTTGCTCTAACTTTGCTCAACAAAGCTCACTGAAATAATGGTAAGTATGGTAAATAAGTAGTATGTTTGCAGAATAAAAGTTACTTTTCTTCAGCTTATACAGTGAGAGGTAGGACTATAATCAGCTCATATCCAGAGTTCCTGGAGATAAAAGATTATGTTGCAAATGTTTCTGTAGTTCAGTGGTGCTTTTTTAAAAGAAAGCACAAAAAATATTATTTTTGCCAAATTAAATTTTTATATTCTCTCTTACGATGGCACACAAATCTCCAAACCTAAAATCAGACTGAACACAGTATATATTAAGCTTTTGTTTGACCATCCTGCATAAAATAAAGAAATCCAGTAATAATATAATACATTTGGGAATAAATAAATAAATTGTGTATGTCAGTGTGTGTCTGCATATCCTGTCACAAGATACAAGAGGGTTTAGATGAGGTTTGAGGGTTTAGACTTAGACAATACAAGGCCATATGTGAACAATCCCGAAGGAAGATGACAAGGTTATTTTTCACAGAAATGTCAGTAGATTAAATTTGTAGTCACTCTGCCCTTAATATAATAGTTGTCATAAACAAGGAGGCATGAGTTATCAACTGTTCACATAAGCAGCTTTGGAGAATCATGAAGAAAAGTTTAAATGGATATATTTCATAATCCAGGCTCTCCTTAATCCTATGATTTTCAGTACTGGACTTCTGCTGAGCTGCTGGCTGGGCCTCATCACTGACCTTCCCCACACACTGGTTGACATTATACTGTCTTTGCCATTGACCTAGTATTCCTCAGAAGAGTAATACACAATAATGCAAATATAATCTATTAGATTTTCAAGCCATCTATAAGACTTTCACTATAAGAATTGATTTAAAAAAAAACAACTGGCAACCAATTTCTTCCTTAACTCTGTAAGCACATAGAAAACAAACCAGTCATACTTGATATTTCATTTATTATTAATACCTAGTATCCAATTTTTCAGTTGTGTGTGTGCATTGTATGTAAATACATGCAAAAAATAAAAATATTTATTTATATCAGTTTCTCTTTCTGCCTACTACATGATATAATAAACCAAGATTTATAGATAATTATAAGGAAAACAGTAGCATATTACTACTACATTTAGAGATGACTGTTTCCTTCTCCATATAATTTCTTAAATCAAATTATAAATGAAGAATTTTAGGCATCTCTTCCAGAATATATTATTTTAATATCCTAAAGTGTGAACTTTTTCCAAGTACTCTATGAAATAAGTTTACCTATGTATGTGAATGAGACATGAATGATACATGAATAGGATTAACTAAATTAGTCCAAATATAAATTCATAGTCCTTAAAACAATTATTTTAAAGAATATAATAATGAAAACTACCAGTTTTAAAGTTAGGCTTCCTGGATTTGAAACCCAGTTCCCAGTCTACTAGCTGTATAACTCTGGGCAAGTTTCTTAAACTCCCTAAGTTTCATTTTCTTCATCTGAACAAAGGGCATATTAATTAAGTCTACTTTTGTTTTGAGGAACAAATGAAATGAGACATCTCAGCAAAATTTTCAGGAGTTAATAAGTCCTTAATAAGTATTAATTACTATTATTATTCATGTTGATCTTGTTATATCTATATCAAAAAAGTACACATCTGCAATGGGCTGATGTTTGTGTACCCTCAAAATTTATGTTTGTTGAAACCCTAATCCCAATGTGATAATATGAGTAATGCTGTTATACTAACCTAGTTGTTCTTTAATAGGAAAGGAGTGAAAGGGGAGACCAAATAGTATAGCCATGCCATTTGTTCAGCTTTGCTAAAAAGCTGCATTTAACACTCCAAGTCTATTCCCCACTGATTGATGGGGGAAGAGACTGGACAAGGACAGTTTAGATGCATGCCCAACAAGATCTGAGTAACATGGGAGACGAATTGCCTGTCAGTCACACCTAAAAATGAGTCAGTAGCCAGGATGGGTGTGGCCACTGCAAACCCTCGAAATCTCAATATATAAACTTCCACACAAAGGAAGTTCACTCTTTCTTGGCTCTCTTGGCTCCAGGGTACCAGGCCCTCTTGGGACTCCTACTGTAGGGGACTGTGCTCCCCTGTGTGCTCATGTGACACATGGCCGTGTTGGGCTCCACACATGGACTAATGGACTTTAATCTGGCCTGAATGCTGAACCACACCCAGCTGCAACATGAAACGGAAACTCTGGACATTGGCTCTGTTACTGACTTTGCTGAACTCCCAGCTGCCCCTCTTCTAGGATGGGCTTAAGGGGCAGGGGACTTGGGAACCCAAGAAATCTAACTTTATGCAAATAAAGCCTTCTTCCACCTTCCATCCTCCCAGGGATTCAGAAAATTCATTTTCTGAAGATATTGCCTCATTCCCACTCATGTCTGGGAAATCTGGCCCTTTAATTCCTCTGGCAACATTAGGAGGTGAGCCTTTCAGAGGTAATTAGGTTATGAGGTTGGAGCACTCATGAATGGGATTATAGTCTTTATACAAAGAGGCTGGGGAGCTAGCTATTCCCTGCCGGGTGAGGATATAACAAAAAGACAGCCGTCTACAAGTTAAGAAATGGGCTGTCATCATGACACCAAATCTACCAGCACCTTGCTCTTGAACTTCCCAGCCCCCAGAACTGTAAGAAGTAAATGTTTGTTGTTGAAGCCACCCAGTCTATGGCATTGTGTCATAGCAGCCTGGACTAAGACACCACTCTAAAAAGTGACAAAAAGAAAAATTTATCCTTCTTTATCAATCTTGAGCAGGACTAAAAAGAACCACTTATTACATATAATTGCTATGTGAGATAAATACATTTTAAAACATCCAAATCCTGTGATTGCTCATTCCCACACTTTGTTCTTTCCAAGGGTCTTTGCATTTGGAATATTCTTTGTCCCTACCATATCCTTTCTTTCCTTAATATTCTACTTCAAAATCATACTCTAATTTACTCTCTGCAGAACAATGGCATTTGACTTCCATCACTCTGCAAACCTTATCACCCTACACCCATTTTCCCCTCTTTTCCTATGTCCTTTCACATGATGATCCTCCCTCAGTCATCCAAATTGAAAAATTTGGAGTTATGCTTGATTTTTCCTTTTCCTTCACCCCACCCAGCACACTCACTCACCAAGTTCAATCTAGTCCACTATCAAAATATTTCCTAATATGAACCCCAGCTCTTCCCTACCTCCCTAGGCAAACTATTACTAAATAAGTTATTTTAAATGCTTATTTTTTCTTTCTTGAAATAATGTGATATTTTCTAATTTTCTTATCTTTTAACATAAGTTCCATTTCTTATAAGTCTTTTCTGTTGTTTCAGAATGTTAGGTATTAAATGTACATACCCACAGTCTCAATTATAGGATTGAATTTAGATACTTACAATTTGTATTTCTATCACATCATTAAAATGCTTCAAGAAATTATTAAAATTATGTATTAAATAACACAGTAGCCTCTGATGCTTAAGTGTTCTTATATACATGAGCAGTTTGAGGTCAATTCTCAAATGTACATTAGTAAGGAATCAGCCTGCCCTCTAAGCACATTACAATATGCCCTTTCTTAATAACTTGATTGTAATATCACATATAAACCTGCTTAATAGTCAACTTCCCATTTGAATTTAGATTTTAAAAAGATTAGCAATATATCTAGTGCTTTAGAAACTGTTTTATTTAATAGCCAAGAATATATCTATTTATATATAGGCTGAGGCTGTGGACACAACATGGGTGTAAAAGAGTAGAAAACTACCTAAAGGTCAACCTCATGTTAAAAGACACTGAGCGCTATAAAAAATTAGTTTATTCCATATGAATATGGTATATTTATCTTTGGTGAAACTTTTGCTTTAAGGAAGTGTTGCCTTTTAAAATGGATACAAAAGTTACTGTTTTGCAAATGATGTGAAAAGTTATGGTGGTGGTTTACCACAAGTTGATAATTTAAGAGCTCTTCTCCTGAGCATTGTCTCTCTCCTCTCACATTAGTATCATTTATAGCACCCAAAATGCATTTGAATTCAGCAGGTTTCCTGAAACCCCAGAAGGGACACATTACATATCTTTTCCAAAGTTAATGTCTTTTTATTTGCATAAAAATACAATTCCATCACAGCTTCCAATCAGAGGCAATAGGGGATTATTGTGGATGTCTTGTCTAGAGATTTTCATATCTGAATAGATTGTGAGGATGGAGCTTCACATTCATTATTGACCTTTTGCCTTTTATCACTTGATTATACACACTACCAAAGAATATCCGAGCTTAGAAAAATCATCTTTCACCATGATGCAGGAGCTTATTTGGAACATATATTCTGTGATGTATTTTATAACAAAATACCATCGGCCTTTTTTTCAAAGTCAAGGAGAAATCTCTACACAGATTCTGAGGACGGAAAGTGTTTCCAAACATGACTCTTTAAATTTGTGCTCTAGGTAATTATTCGAATTCCCCTTTTAGGTGATTATATAAAGTTGGCAGCCATGACACTTTGATCTTGCCATTGTTCCCTGCCTGTAAGAAATTGCAAAGGTCATGTCCTTTTCCTCTGTGCTTTAAAATGATGAGTTGCTAGATGAGCCATCCAAGCTCAGGCCCTAGAAATAATGAAATAGTATTGTGGGGGAAGAAATAATTTTTAATGTACCCTTATAGGTTCTTGGCTGAGACTCTTCCAAGACAGATTAACCAGAGGAAAAAAAACACAGCAGAAGCTTAATTACATGTATACTTCTATGTATACGTAGGAAATACCCAGAGAAACTGAGTAACCGCCTGAAATGGCCCTAGCCACTACCTTAAATAACATCTTCAGTGCAAGACAAAAGATGTGTGTTGGGCTGGGTGGATAGGGGAGACCCATTTTGGGAGGTTTGCAGGGAAAGCACAGTAAATGAGGATATGGTTGCTATGCAGATTTAAGTCTCTACCTTCTCCACTGATAAGAGTTTCTAGAGATTTTGAGTCATCCTTCTCTTCAGAGTACGGAGAGGGAGACCCTTATAAATGGAGCTTTCCCTTATAATTATAAATGTCTCTTCAAGTTTTTAGAGCTTTTCTTATGTCTGTTGTTTCATAAAAAGACTCAGTCTAAACTAATTATTATGCCAAAGAAACACATTTTGGGGTGGTAAATTCTGCTCCTCTTCAGTATTTAAGAAAAGAATCACACTGTAATTATACCTACATGTTATCAGTATTTCATATAGTATATAGGTGTACCTTAATGAAATAGCCAATTGCACCTAACCCAGTTCATCTATGGTGCTTAATTAGTCCATTCCTAAGATCCTCCCCACTCCTTCTTGTTTTCCCACTTAAATAATTAAGCTCCTAAATTCTTAAATCTAGGTCCATGTTTAAGCTCAAACCAATCTTCTCAGATGCCAAAACAACAGGCCGAGTGTTGTAGTCCTCTAAAGACACATAGGATAATGAAATTTCGGGTCATGTAAGGTCCGGAAGCATGGGAGCTAGGGCTATTCTTTTAAGAGGTCAAGGAGGCTGGTTTTACCTCAGATGCTTTATATTCAGAGCTGCTGCATAATGTAGTGAAAAATATAAGGAATTTGCAATCAAAAAATTTGGACCTGGGTCATATGTATTAACTGAGCTTAAATCAATTTCTTACCTCTCTGAACATCACATTCTCATATAGGAAATGCAGATTTCACAGGGTTATTTTTAGGATCAAATGAGTTAAAGTATAATTATGGAGTTAAAAATGCTATCAATAAACCCTAAGGATTGCTCGCACATCCTCATTTTCCTCGTGCCATTTCTGATACTTTTTTGCAATTGGTCAGACTTAGCTGTATCAAAGATATTTTTTTCTTCCCTTGCTCATTTATTTTCTTTATCATAAGTGACATATAAGCCAAAGAAATGTGGGTGTCAGTACACACAATTTTTTTTGTGGTTGAATCCAGTTAACTATGCTCTTGGGTTTATTATAAATGTAATTAATGACATTTGTCTAACCACTTCACTTCTCAACTAGTTGTTTTATTGCCATGAGGGAAAAAAGTCATACTTTATTTTTATCTATGTGCTAAAAGCAAATATTTTTCAAATAAACCCAGCTAGTATGATTCTTCAGTCTAAGGAAATAGCATGTTTGCCCTGAGAAGTAATTAGTGACTGCTCGAAGCAATTGGGAATAAGTACACCGATTCATACTGGTTATGATTAGCTGGCCCATATTTTATTTAAAATGACATCTCTACCTGCCAAAATAGTCCTATGGTCCTTTATCTGTATTCTAGAAACCACCATTTTTTTCCCAACACCTGAAAGCATTCACAATTGAGAATGTGAATTTTTAAATAAAAAATTAGAAATTAGAATTCCAATTAGAGTTAAAAATTCAGTTCCATATCTGAGAAAGAGAAAATAAGCCCAAGCCACCAATCTTTAGAAGACAAAAGCAAAACTCCATTTCACAGGCTTCCTTTCTCTATGGTTATTTAATCAGCCATTAGTACTCAGTGCCTGAATCTCTGCGATGCTTGACAATCTGTGCTCAATTATTACGATGCCAATCCCTCAGAATTAGTTCTTCATTATTTTACTGAAAGGCTCAAGCTTTTCACACGTATTGTCTGGTTCATCCTATGCATTTCTAAGGAAATTGAAGACAGATGTCAATATTAACATTTCACAAATTTTACCAAATCATTAGTGTAGTGACACAATTACATAATCACTAGTGACTGGGTCCCAAGCAGACCATGAGAAATTCCCCTTGGTGTTTCACTCACCATTAATATAATTATAAATTAAGTTTAAATTTTATAGTTTTCAATGACAATGATTCAAAAGTACCTAGGTAGTGATGTGAATCTACAAGGATATCAATCCCCACAAGGCTCAGAACAGGCCTCCCCAAGATGTGCCACTTTGGCACGTGAATTATCTTGACAGAGGCATCAAGGCCCTGCAGGATCATGAGAAACTTTCACAATTTCCTTAAAGAATGTATGTTGGAGGCCTTTCTCATAATAAGAGCTATCACCACATATAACCTTGTATGACATATCTATAGGGCAGGGCAAACTTCTAATTACTGAACATCTGCTCCGATAGACCTCCAAATGACCTCCCTCCTCTCTGAAGCCCCAAGGTACCTTACCTCATCCTTCGCTCAGAAGGTCACGTATGCCTCACTTTCCCTTTCTGTCTTTAAACCTCTTATGCATGTGGGGACACAGAGCAGGGTAACAATTAAAAAAGGATAGAGAAGGGTGTTTTTTCCAGAGGCCAACCCAAAAACACTGCCACGGAGGACTCGCCAGAAAAGCAGCTAAGTGATACAGAGGCATGCAACATGACAGAAAAAGAATTCAGAATAAGGGTCCTAGAATGCATACACCGGACGGAGGAAAAAGTCAACAACTTATTCAAGAAGCAAGAAGAAACAGATGAAAAAATCAACAGCTTATGCAAGAAGCAAGAAGAAACAGATGAAAAAATTAACTACTTATGCAAGAAGCAAGAAGAAACAGGTAAACCTCTTATGCATGTGGGGTTCCTAGGATTCCCAGGAGAACATATGTAATTAAATTTGGTGTTTTTTCTTGTTATTCTGCCTCATGTAGGTCTAATTTTTAGACCATCTGACAGAACCTGGGAGGGTAGAGGAAAGTTTCTTCCTTTCCCACAGAGTTAACACACAACACGTATTTATTAAACACCTACTCTGTGCCAAGCACCATTTTGTATTAGTATATATCAGTTAACAAAATTCCTGCCTTTGAGGAGCTCACATTCTACTAGAGACTGACAATAACAATACACATCATAAATGAAGTATATAGTAAGTATAAATGAAGTATCTTGTAAGTTTTAAGTTCATTGAAAGTAAAAATGAAGAGAATCAAGGTTGTGAGATAGCGGGGCATTGTGGGGGGGGGCGGGGGGGGGCATATTTGTATCTTTTGTCAATATATTTTTCACCAGAAAACAACTAATGCTTAAAAATTACTAATACAAATAGCATTTGCATCTCTTAAATCTCTATGAGTTTTTACAGTACAAAATTGTCCATTTTCCTTGACATCTCTTAAATGTATTAATAATTAAAATATACAGCTAAGGGGGGGGGGGGGGGGGGGGGGGGGGGGGGGGGGGGGGGGGGGGGGGCATATTTGTATCTTTTGTCAATATATTTTTCACCAGAAAACAACTAATGCTTAAAAATTACTAATACAAATAGCATTTGCATCTCTTAAATCTCTATGAGTTTTTACAGTACAAAATTGTCCATTTTCCTTGACATCTCTTAAATGTATTAATAATTAAAATATACAGCTAAGACAGAAGCAAAAGAGAAACATGTCATATTAGATCTGATGTTATCTATTTAGTTCCAAAGGTGATGTTATGTCAGCCATATCAATAAAACTGTGTTCTGACATTGTACAGTAGAAACAATGTCTGTAATTACTTCAGGAAGAGCAGCTGCTGCCTGGGAACGGCTGTCGATCTAGTGTAGAACCAATTTATTTCAGTTATGTGGTAACTATAATAGGTTCAATAATGTTCCAACATAGCCGTACAATCGTGTTTATTTTGCAGGTCACTGTTGCTTTCACTGTAGAATTATATTTTGTTTTACTTGCCTCTAATGACTCTATTGTTACCAAGACAATAGGTGTTAGCAACATCAAGAAGATGTTAGCCACTAATGCAGTTATCAAAGCAACAGGCATGTTCTCAATCTCTCTGCAAAATTGCATTTGTTTCTCATTTAGAACTCAATTTAAGAACGCTACTAAATGCCAGGCTTCTTGCAAAGTGCTGTAAGGAATATGATGAACAAATCATGTGCCCCATCCTCCAGGAGCCACCCCTTAGAAGGGTTTGCAAAGGGCACAAGCTGCTACAAATTTGTCAGTAATTAAAAGATGTCAGTAATTAAATATACATACTAGATGTTTTGAACTGCATTCTGATTTGAGCATTGTTAACTAGCATTTTCTAGATTTCAGAGATTATATCCAACTGCTTGGGCCTATATTTTTATATGCTTATTTTTCTCCTATCATATCATACTTGCAAATTTGAAAATGGCAGCAGTGAACCAGGACTGCAGAAGAGGTGTGCTCATAGCTGCAGGCCAAGCAGGCAAAGAAAATCCTTGGCAATGCTGAAGAATAAGGAAAAGAAAGAAAGGGGTTAGGAATCTTTTGTTGGTTTGACAAGAACCAGGCATCAAAGCAGGGGCTGTTAACCTTTTGTGCCAGGGGCCTCTTGTCAGAATGATGTTTTTAAATATATGAAGTAAAATAAACAGCATTAAAAGGAAACTACTGAAATACAAATATCAAAAATTTTATTGTCATACAGTAATATATGTGCTTCTTTATTAGCACATTAAATTATAAAAATAGTTCATCAAATAACACCTCTAATTTTAGTATTGAGTGTCAATGACATTTTGAGATATCTCCAACAACTGTGATGTGATATAAAAACATCTTTGATTTCTTGTGATGTCAAAGTCACAGATGCTGTTATCAGAGTGGTCTGTTGCCTTCAGAGATAACTGAAGGATATGCTAAGTTTCATTGGTTAAGTTTTATTGATTATAAAATACACCAGTCACGCTCCTACCCTCTGCTCCTGGCTCATAGTAGAGACCTAATTCCTACCAATGCTTAGTGTCACTCAGCAATTTAATTTCCTAGAGCCTCACAAAAACAACATCTTATAGCTGCACGCATTTTGCACAGAAGCATGAACCTCATTATGCCCTTCAAACTTCCCTAGCACCAGTACTACTTGGCTCATAATGTGCACTTAGGTAAACAGTTTTATTTACCCAATCTTGGATCTCATAAATGTGCCACTATTAACTGTCATTTTCAAAATCACAAAAATCATGTAACACTAAACATTTCTGCAGCTGGCCGGAAACACACAAAATACAAGATATAGCACCAAGACAGCTCTATGAAGACATGCAGTCAAGCTTAAATGGTTTACAAAGTCTAGACATTATCACCAAATCAAGTGGTTAACAACTGACAACAAAAACACAAACTCCCAAGCTCTCTTATTCCAGGAGTGGGCTGTCAAAGCTGGTGCTCAAAGAAAAAGAATCATGAAAACTGTGTCAACAAAGCTAGAACATCTGCTGGGAAGCAGACAGCCGACTTCATCAGAGCTCAAATGAAAGCGAGTCATGCTGTTTGATTCATGTTTTTGGTGTGGAAACACGTGTCGTTCAATTTCTGGAGTACTTTAATCTATGCCACCTTCAAGAAATATTTATCAAATGACAAAGTAGAGTCATTCACTCATTGAAAATAGAAGAATGAAGAATCAAACATGTAATATACATCTGAGACATCCTAGATTCTCTCAGGCAGGTTAGCAACATACAGACCACACAAACACAGTAGCTTCAAAGCCAACTGTTTTGCTGCTGTGCAGAAACCAGTGCCCTTGGG
Source organism: Myotis brandtii (assembly GCF_000412655.1). NCBI lineage: Eukaryota > Metazoa > Chordata > Mammalia > Chiroptera > Vespertilionidae > Myotis > Myotis brandtii. Next base: position 2,768,043 of record NW_005362075.1, on the reverse strand, counting down.
GGCAGAAAATAGCAGAAGGGATGCCTTTTAAAGCAACTAGAGATGACAGCGATTTCCACAAGACAAACAAAAGAGGTGGAAGGAAATAATAGGAAAGGAGAGGAAGAGTTGTACCCATGGTGCTTAGGGAAAGTGCCCTCAAGGCAGGGAAATGGCTACATAATGTACCCAAGAACATGGGTCCTCGCCACGGAGTCCCAGGTACCTCAGAGTCCCTATACCCTATGTGTTGCTCACAAACACAAAGCTACAAAACCCATAATGTCTTGGAAAATGTGAACATCATCTTCCCCCATGTTTTATGCTCTGTAAACCTCCCAGATTCTGCAGCTACCTCACAGGGAGAAAACTAAATTTTCTGTTTAAAGAAAACAAATGTATCAAATATGTCTTGTTCATCTAATTCTTAAAAAGACTTTTGCCAGAAAGTTTTGAAAAGGTACTCCACCTATTTCTGCCTTCAAAAACTAAACAATTCAGGCATTTAGATGGAAAACAAATGTAAGAAGTCCCATAACATGTTAGTGACAAAATTTGAATATTAGAAGATAATAGAAATTATGTATTTCAAAGAGACTTTGAATAAACCTGAAATAACACCTTCAAACGTATTACCTGATAATTTTTCGTATGAGATGTAAACAAAGTTCTTCTGGCTCTAAAATTACACTACTAGCTCATTTTTTATTTCAAATCTATATATATTTTCTGTGGCTCTTTACATCCATTCCCTCATGCCTTCAATCTGAAATAATTCCATCTGAGCCAAACTTCCCTTCAGATATGTGTGAAGTTATTGTGCAACTCAAGATTTCATAGTCTGAAATAATTCCTTCTGAGCCAAACTTCCCTTCAGATATGTGTGAAGTTATTGTGTAACTCAAGATTTCATAGTTGAAATTAATTTATAATTTATGTGCAATTATGTGAATCATTAAGATTGCAAAGATATTATAAAACAAATTCATTTTCTCTCTTTTTTAAAAATATATATATTTTATTGATTTTTACAGAGAGGAAGGGAGAGGGATAGAGAGTTAGAAACATCAAAGAGAGAGAAACATCAATTTAGCTGCCTCCTGCACACTCCTCACTGGGGATGTGCCCACAACCAAGGTACATGCCCTTGACCGGAATCGAACCTGGGACCCTTTAGTCTGCAGGCCGACGCTCTATCCACTGAGCCAAGCCAGTTAGGGCTTCATTTTCTCTTTAAGAAAAGAAAAAAAGGGGGAGAAGATGGTGGCCGAATAGGCAGACATTTTTTATACCTACTCAGGGCTAGACTGGAAATAAAACTAAATTGGGCAACATTCACCCGGAATTACCAACTGAGGTCCAGCCGAGGAGGAGATGTATATCAAGGAAGGACAGAAAATAACTTGGGAGTGGTAGGAAGGGTGAGGTCGTGAGAAGGGCTGACCCAGCTATGACGGGTGGCAGGGCCAAGAGTGAGGAGGGAACTTTCGGCTATAGGAGGGTTATTTCCCTGAGAAGACAGAAGCCTGGAACCCAGGCTGGGCTCCACAGCCCAGAGCGCCAGAGCCAAGACCAGCGGCCCATGTAACATCCAGCCATGAAAGGCAACATGGCTACTGGCCACTGGGAGTCTGAAGCTGGTCAGAGTTAAAGCTGCAATTTTTTGTTTTTTAAACCTAGAGCACGGGATTTTCATTTGCAGCTTCTCACCCAAGGCTTTGGTGCAGGGAGGGAGATGTAGACCTGAGGAGAGGCTGGGGTAGGAAGCATTGTGGGGAGACGTGGAAAAGCAGCAGCCAGGAATTCTGCCTTCAATCACATTCCCCCAAACCAAAATGGACACTTTTCCTGAGAAGCACTGGTCCCTTCCAAAAGCCACAGCTCAGGAAAAGGAAAAAACAACCTGCCCTAAGTAATCGGGCCTGCCCCACCCTCAGGAGCCCTGCCTGCCACACCCTTTATCTTGACCTTTGCAGAGGAGACAGCAGCAGAGGCCAAGCCTGGAGGTTTGAACAGTATCAGGAAGTGTCAGTCACTGGCTTGGGGGTGGAGCCATCTGACACTCTCACCCAGGAACCTGACTGGTGCCTCCCCCTCATGGGAGAGCTGTTAGAAACTACAGGTTTCCAGCTGGTCCCACTGGACTGCATTTGAGGATCTCCACCCAGCAGAGCGCAAGGAAATATTCTGGGCCACTCTCAGAGGAGTAGCTCTGGGAACCGGGAGAAGCTTACTGACCTATCACTGGGCCCCATGCTACTAACAACCTTGCCTTAGAGATCAGTTTGGATCCTCCCACATGCAGCAAGTCCTGTGGAGACAGACACAAACAGTGGACTGAAGCTACAAACAGGTTGCTAAAGCCAAAGGAGGACAGTTTCTGACAGTGGTTAGCACCTAAGTACCTCCAGGGAAGCCCAGAATCGGCAGACAGAACAGTCAGCCTCAGCCATCAGAGCAGGGTCCAAGGGGAGCTCCCAGGGGGGCACTAAACTCTGCTCAGATGAATGCAACTTCACTTTTTTTTCTTTATCTTCCTTATCTTTCTTCTGTATTGATTTGTTATTATTTTCATCTTTCTTTTTTCTTTCATAGATCTAATTTTCATAGGCCATAAAAAGAGACAAACAAGGTCACTACATAACACTAAGGGGATTGATACAAGAGGATATAACCCTGGTAAACATATATGCACCCAATATAGGAGCATCTAAGTATATTTAAAAAACAAACAAACAAACAAAAACTTCTGGGAGGAGAAACCAAGATGGCAGCATAGGAAAACACCAGAAATTGCTGCCTCCCACAACAAATTCAAAAATACAACTAAAAGACAAAACGGACA
>NW_005362075.1:2757095-2764879 GCF_000412655.1 Myotis brandtii | reverse complement strand
CCCTGTTGATTCTGAGACCCCGCCCCATCCAGGCTGCTGCAAAGCCTTTTGCATATGAATGCCCGGGTCCTTTACAACCTGACAACTACCTAACAAATTGCAGCTGGGCCAGACAGACCCAGAACTTCCAAGAGAAGGCCCAAGGCCCCACAGCAGCTTGCATTGCTTCTCAGCTGGGCCTCATCTGGGCACCCCCAAACCCCCAAAAAAGGAAGGGGAATCTGCATATCTCTTCATAGCTCCTGCTGGGTAACCTCAGGAAGAGGCTTAATTAGCACCTCCTTAGATCCAAGAGCCAGTGTACCCAGTGGTCAGAGTGGGACCACCCAGATTACAACTCCTCAGATTCATAAGGAACACACTCAGGGGGCAGACTCAGTGAGCACCAAAGCCCCACTGAAGCAAGTCTTGCCCCAGAAGGGTGTCTTCAGCACAGAAGTTCTCCCACTGCAGACACAGCTGATTCTCACTGCCAATTGGCCTGGAGGTCAATTCCTCCCAGTGACACCTAAAACAATCAAGGCATAACTACAACAAGACTGTGCACAAAGCCCACAAGGGGGTGCACCAAGAGTGTCCACCTCAGGTAACTGGGGAGGCTGAGCCACTGGGCCCTGTAGGACACCTAGCACACAAAACCACTCTACCAACACAGGGAAGCAGACAAAATGCGAAGACAAAGAAACAGGTCACAAATGACAGAAATGGAGGACAGCAAACGACTGGATATAGAGTTCAAAACCACGGTTCTAAGATTTTTCAAGAATTTTATGGAAACCGCCGATAAATGTATTGAGATCCTTAAGAAATCTAGTGAGACCCTCGATGTTGTGATAAAGGACCAACTAGAAATTAAGCATACACTGACTGAAATAAAGAATATTATACAGACTCCCAACAGCAGACCAGAGGATCGCAAGAATCAAGTCAAAGATTTGAAATACGAAGAAGCAAAAAACACCCAACCGGAAAAGCAAAATGAAAAAAGAATCCAAAAATACGAAGATAGTGTAAGGAGCCTCTGGGACAACTTCAAGCGTACCAACATCAGAATTATAGGGGTACCAGAAGAAGAGAGAGGGCAAGATATTGAAAACCTATTTGAAGAAATAATGACAGAAAACTTCCCCTACCTGGTGAAAGAAATAGACTTCCAAGTCCAGGAAGCGCAGAGAACCCCAAACAAAAGGAATCCAAAGAGGACCACACCAAGACACATCATAATTAAAATGCCAAGAGCAAAAGACAAAGAGAGAATCTTAAAAGCAGCAAGAGAAAAAAAGTCAGTTACCTATAAGGGAGTACCCATACGACTGTCAGCTGATTTCTCAACAGAAACTTTGCAGGCCAGAAGGGAGTGGCAAGAAATATTCAAAGTGATGAATAGCAAGAACCTACAACCAAGATTACTTTATCCAGCAAAGCTATCATTCAGAATTGAAGGTCAGATAAAGAGCTTCACAGATAAGGAAAAGCTAAAGGAGTTCATCACCACCAAACCAGTATTATATGAAATGCTGAAAGGTATCCTTTAAGAAGAGGAAGAAGAAGAAAAAGGTAAAGATACAAATTATGAACAACAAATACACATCTATCAACAAGTAAATCTAAAAATCAAGTGAATAAAAAATCTGATGAACAGAGTAAACTGGTGAATATAATAGAACCAGGGGCATAGAAAGGGAGTGGACTGACAATTCTTGTGGGGGAAGGGGTGTGGGGGTGCAGGAAGAGACTGGACAAAAATCGTACACCTATCGATGAGGACAGTGGGAGGGGCAAGGGCAGAGGGTGGGGTGGGAACTGGGTGGAGGAAAGCTATGGGGGGAAAAAAGAACAACTGTAATAATCTGAACAATAAAGATTTAATTTTTAAAAAATGGGGGGACAAAACGCAAAAAAAAAACACACAAAAAAAAAACTCTGGAAAACTTTAAGGGAGAGATCTGCAGTAATAAAGTCACAGGAACGGACTTTAACACCCCACTGACATCACTGGATAGATCTTCCAGACAAAAAGTCAACAATGGAGCCCTAACTGGTTTGGTTTTGTGGATAGGGCATTGGCCTGCAGACTGAAGGGTCCCAGGTTCAATTCCTGTCAAGGGCATGTACCTTAGTTGCGGGCACATCCCCAGTAGGAGGTGTGCAGGAGGCAGCTGATTGATGTTTCTCTCTCATCGATGTTTCTAACTCTCTATCCCTCTCCATTCCTCTGTAAAAAGTCAATAAAATATATTTTTAAAAATAAACAAAGGAAACAGAATCCTTAAATGACACACTAGATCAAATTAATTTAATTGACATTTACAGAACATTCCATCCCAAAGCTACAGAGTATACATTCTACTCGAGTGCACATGAGACATTCTCAAAGATAGTCCACATGTTAGGACACAAAATAAGTCTATATAAGTTCAAGAGGATTTAAATCATATTAAAGATCTCAGATCACAATGGTATGAAACTAGAAATCAATTTCAATAAAAACACTCAAAAACATTTAAACACCTAGAGGCTAATAAGTGTTAAGTGTCATGTTCTTGTGCCCCTCTCATGAGATCAGATGCCCAAATGTCTTCCATTTGGATATGACAATGAAGCTGACACAGGCAGAATCACAGTTAATTTGGGATAAATAGGTAGGATGAGCAAGAAATAAACCTTTTTTTCTGTAAACCATCAAGATTTGGGGGTAGTTTGTTACTGTAGCATAACTTGGCCAAAGTTGATGATTATAAGACTGATAAATCAGATTCCAATGGTCAAATGTAGAACCAGGGGGAATATCCCAGCAAGTACAAATGTACTGCAACTACCTGCTGCATCTATTCCAGCATCCCCAATGCAAGCAAACTGCTTTCATCTTTGAACCAAGAGATAACTGCAAGGAGATAGCACCAGACAAGTATTACAGGATAGAGTTCACTGTCAATGGCTTCTGCATTACCTCTTTTTATTTCACTAGTTTTTATTGCTCTAGTGCAGTGATTTTTCAACTGATGTGTTGCAAGAATTTTTAAAACATGCAATAGCTGACTGTTTAGTCAGGGGCCCTGACCTCTGCTACCTTAACACTGTCAAATTAAAATTTGACAGCAGCCAATAAAACAATAGGCATCCTGTGTGAATGAATCAAAATTATACCTGTATTTTTTTTTTGTCAGATCAGCAAAGATATATATTTTTTGGTGTGCCACAGAATTTTAGTAAGTAGTTTGTGTGCCATGAGTTGAAAAGGTTGAAAATCACTGCTCTAGAGAATTGACCATCTAGTACTTCTGTTTTCCTGACAATAGTGATCCTCAAGTGTTTGTAAAGCTACGATTTTTCCTCTTCCCTGTGTTAGCAATGAATAGGAGAAGATGAGAAGAGGAAATTGTTCAAAGAGGAAGGAGAAAGGTCTCATGTAGTAAGAATCAAAATTCACATACCCAGACACATGAAAAGCATAACTTTATTTTCTGAAACAATTTACTTTGACTCTGTATTTAACCTATATTTGTTGAGGTCCTTTATCATTGGGTCCAGGCACAGTTTTGGGACCTGCTTTAAGGGTTTGCTAAGGTAAGTAGGAAAGGAGGTCCTGAGTCATCTCATCAATCCACACAAATCATCACTGAGATATTTACCATTCTGGTCTTTAGAGCTCCATGTTTTGTGTGCTTCTGTGGCACACCGGCGATTCTTCGCCAGACTGACCGTAACCTCTCTGCCCAGGTGGATCTCGCAGCATTTCCAGTTTGAGGACTGAGCTGCCTTCCCAACTGCACTGCCTGGGAAACAGCTCTCTGCTCTCGTCACACTCCCCTTTCCTCAAGGGGACTCTCTAACATAGGGAATACCCTGCTACTGTGTATTTGGGGGCAGATTTTCTTATACTAGGCAACTTCTACCCTCTCTTGGGCTAATGTTTTTAAAAAAAAATGCCAGGAAGAATCATAGTCATATTCTGCTTTCCAACTAGCCATACCTCTACTCTAAGACAACAGGAAGAAGACAGAAAACTTGACTGAATAGGAAGAAAAGCAAAGAGAGAAATACAGGAAGATAAAATTTTAAATTAATCTTTTGTTCCTTCTTCCTCAAAATTACAAAATCACTGTGATAGGCAGAATTTCTAGAAATGGCCCTTAAAATTCCAAATCCTAATCATGGGAGCCTGTGGATATGAGAAGATAATCACTCCATGGCTGTTATATTACACTAGAGGCCCGGTGCATGAAATTCAGCCCTGCCTGCGCCCTCTCGCATGCTGGGACCCCTAGCTCCTTACCACCTGCCTGCAGTGGAGGCAGGAGAGGCTCCCACCGCCACCGTTTCACTCACCAACCGTGAGCCCGGCTTCTGGCTGAATGGTGCTCCCCCTGTGGGAATGCACTGACCACCAAGGGGCAGCTCCTGCATTGAGCACCTGCCCCCTGGTGGTCAGTGTGCATCATAGCAACTGGTTGTTCTACCATTCGGTCCATTTGCATATCAAGGTTTTATTATATAGGATGTCACCGGAACTTTTCAAAAGGAAGAGTATTCAAATGGGTCTCATTAAATTCTTTAAGACTTAAAAAGCAAAGAGACTTGTCTTGCTGGTGAAAGAGAGGAAGGTAGAAGAGGGAGTCAAAAGATATTTAAAGTATGAGAAGGACTTGATGCACAGTTGCTGCTCTAAAGATGAAGGGACCTCAAGGAGCTGAGGATGCATCCCTGACTGATATCCAGCAAGGAAACTGGAACCTCAGATCTACAACCACAAGTAACCGAATGCTGCCAACAACTTGAAAACAGATTCCTCCTAAGAACCTCCAGATAAGAAGTCAGCCCTGCCCAGCAACACCTTGATTTTGCCTTTGTAAGCAGAAAATCCAGTGAGCCCACCTAAACTTAAACCTGTGACTTACAGAACTTTGAACTGATAAATGTGTGTTGTTCCAATAAGCTGCCTGTGTGGTAATTTGTTACACACCACTAGGAAAATAGTATAACCATATTCCTTGTACCAACTTCACACCTATAAGTAATGATCACAAATTCCCTAAGCACAATGAATGATTCTTCAGGGACCACTTTCCCTCTTAGTCAAATAGTTTATCTGCCTCCCTTATCTATATTAGAGCATTAAAATGGTGTTTACTAAACCTATATGATGGCCGAAGCCGGTTTGGCTCATTGGATAGAGCGTCGGCCTGCGGACTGAAGGGTCCCGGGTTCGATTCCGGTCGGGGGCATGTGCCTGGGCTGCGGGCACATCCGCAGTGGGAGATGTGCAGGAGGCAGCTGGTCGATGTTTCTCTCTCATCGATGTTTCTGGCTCTCTGTCTCTTTCTCCCTTCCTCTCTGTAGAAAATCAATAAAATATATTTAAAAAATAATAATAATAAACCTATATGATGATTGTACATTGTTTGTTTTTTAAGTTCTCCATATGTGCTCACATTTATTTTATCCTTACTTGGGCTGACACAAATATGATAATTTCATATCATTAACTAAATAACCTATCTCAACAAGGAAAACCATTTCTCCAATGTCAAAAAAAAAAAACAACCTCTATGCTTAGAGAGCTGAGGATGTGGTTCCTTTAATAGTTAATAGGGATGAAATTACAAAAATTAAAAATGAGCTTTTACCAAAAGTACCCTTTTGCAAGATGTACTGTGATCTGAATTGCCCTTGGTTTTCAGAATTCAAGTTAGAAAATTAGTTAATTCTTTAATAATTTGATTTCAGAAATCAAAAATTTTAAGAATTATATGATATACTTCAACTTTGAATATAAATAAGGTCATCTTATCTCATTTATATATTCATTTTCTTTATTTTTATTAAAGGACCTGAAAAGGCAAACTTTTTATTTCAAAACACTTGAAAAAGAAAAAGTTTAGTATTTTTTGTTTCTGATTTTTAGCCAACAAAAAAGTAAAAAGGTGAAAATAGGTATTCATCTTAAGGCACCATGATGCCCTCAGCATTCGTAAGCAGCCCTTCAGACAGGGTTGTCAGCTTTTGTCACCTAAAAAAGGCCTGCATTGGAATGGAAGTACCTCATTCAGGGAAGTTTGAAAATCTTCAAAACTTGTATTCTGTAACTCTGGAATGTATAAGAGCCCTGATGTGCTATAAAAATGCTTTTTGATTCTTGAAATTTTCTTCTGGGTAATTCTGTGTCCCTCCTGTCAGTTTGTCAGTAGTAAAAGCATCACCAGGTTGTATTCACTGATGTTTTGATCTTTAAAAAATGTCTTCAAGACATACAGTTCAGGCAGTACTGCATTACATTCCCTAATGATTTCACATCTGGGCTCTTGTAACATCCTGTGAAGGCAGTTTTAGCTGTCCTTGCTGGGTGGCTGGAAATGGATTGGTTAATATACAATAAAGTGTAGTGGGGTAGATGTTTGACTACGTGATTTATTGTGAACAAGGCAGATCTGTTCCCTTAACAGGTTACCAAAGAGTCAGAACAGTCACTCCCTTTGTCCCCTTTCCTATAAAATAGTTTGTGGCCAAAATTTATAGGCCAATACTCTTTGGGTGATTGCAATTCCTCAGAAGCCAGAGTAAGAAAAAGAAAGATGAGGCAAGAAAGGAGGAAGCAAATAATGGGGAGAAAGTTACAAGTTAGTCTCAGTATCCCACCAGATGCAGTCAAGGGGTCAATCTCACAAGATGCCTTCATGAAGGAAGTATAAACTAGTGTCTCTCTAACAGTCCACAGGGACATGGAAGGGACAGGATTTATCTGCAGGCTTGTTTTACCCACAGGACACCAAGTCTCTCACACTTGCGGGTTACACCACAGTGGCCAATCTGGCCATCCCTAGATCCCAAGGAAGCAGTGGCAGCTCCTGCAGTGCTTATGGCTGACCTGCAAGATGAAGCAAGCCCGGGAATGGATACAAACTCGGGCAATCCCCACCTTTCCACCAGCAACTACTTGGTCTCAGCCTATTGAGCCATGGCACATGGGTGCTCAGCAGGTCCCAGGGCATCTTGTGCTTCAGTAGCAGTAGTGAAGGCCCAGTGCCAAAGGGGTAAAAGCTCTTAGCATGATGCATAAGGAAAGATGATGCCAAGTCATGCCCATGAGCAACCTAAGGCCCTAAGGACAGCTGCTTCCAACATAAGGCAACAATGAACTTTAATGAAGATTAAAACTGCCCTCCCTCTAATGAAGATTGAAACTGCCCCTTTAGGGTCTATAAGAAAGCAGTTGATTCCAGTCAATATTCCTGGAGATCTTTTATAATTTACTAGAGGCCCAGTGCATGAAATTCATGCACGGGTACAGTCCCTAGGCCCGGCCTGCGATCAGGGCCATCTTCCCCGGCAGCCAGCCCTGCCCCCCACCACCACCCACCCCTGATTCCTCATTTGCCATCGGGTGATCAGAGCTTGCCGGCCAGGGGGAGGGACTGAGAGGTTAGCCGTTCCCGCCTGCTCACCGGCCCCGTCCCCCGACGCCAGTCACCCTCTGTGTGTGGTGTGACCAGTGGGGCGGGGGCCTTGGCCTGGTGCTTCCCGTGTCTGCCGCCACCCACCCCTGGCTCCCCATTTGCCATTGGGCGATTGGAGCCTGCCAGACGGGGGAAAGGACCAAGAAGTTGGTAGCCCAAAAGGGGCCTGTGGGTTGGGGGCAGCTCCTGTGTTGAGCATCTGCCCTCTGGTGGTCAGTGCGCATCATAGTGACCATCGTTCCACCACTTAGTCGATTTGCATATTACACTTTTATTATATACTAGAGGCCCGGTGCACAAAAATTTGTGCACTGGGGGGGGGGGGGGGGG